>NC_085846.1:22037843-22367843 GCF_035594765.1 Anolis carolinensis
ATCCGGGGATAGCAGGTGAGCTCCCTCTCTTAGCTCCAGCTCCCCATGTGGGGACACAAGAGAAACCTCCCACATGATGTTGAAACATCAGGGTGCTCCCTGGGCAATGTCCTTGCAGACGGCCAGTTCCCTCACACCAGAAGTAACTTGCAGTTTCTCAAGTCACTCCTGACACATAAAGAAAAACGCAATGGATTTCCATGGCTGAGCAGGGAATCAAACCTTTGTCTCCAGTTGTAGTCCAATGTTCAAACCACTACACCACACTGATTCTATAGGATCATACGTAGGGCATTAATATAATGGCCCATTTCTGTTGTGTGCTCCCAATCTCTGGTGTCCAGAAGTATACTGCCTTTCAACATGAAAGCTCCATTAAGATGTCACAGCTAATAGTCATTAACTGGTCCTTTCTTCCATTAATTAATTTGTGTCATCATCTGCCGAAGTGATTTACAAGACTGTCCCTTGGTAAATCTGAAACTAGATGTCTTCACTTCATTCTGTAATATTTTGAAAGGGAAGACGAAAAAGCTGTCCATTCCTAAATTTTATTTCAAACATATATATTTTCAATACAATCAGGACAATTGACATTGTCAACTGTCCTGAATATATCAGTATGGCCAGCTATGCTTTTTCACGATGGTATGTATGTATCGACCTTATGACCAAACTACTGCGATTTTACAAAGATCTTGTACAGGGATGTTACTCATCAAGACCTGACTGAACGCTAGATCCCAGTGATCGTATAAATGTTTTGAAACTTGTCTTGTTTCCATAAAAAGATTACTTTTATTTGCAATCCAAAACAATGAAATGTAAAAGTAGTTTGCTCTGACTAAGTAATGTCCATTAACAGCTTTCCTCAGCACATTTCAAACATGCTGGACTGCAATTCCCATTTTCCCCATCCGATATGGCCCTATAGCATGACGGCTGGGGAGAGTAAAGTTGTAGACTAACAAATCTGAGGGTGCCAAGTTTGGAAAATTGTGGGTATATAATAATACAGATAACTACCTTCTACTGAATAAAGATTATTGATCTATTTGTCTCAGTACTTGTTTACATTGATTGAAACGGCAGCTGCTTGGGAGCCTCCAGTAGGGGTCCTTCCATCACTCCATAGATATGTCAGGAACCAAATTTGGAAATACAGCTTCTTTTGACCATCTTTGAGCCACAGCCCTTGTTCAGAAGGGTTCTGGAAGACCAGACAGTGGAAGCACCAAAGAGAACGTTGTCACTCACCAATATTGTTCATAAACTAACCTCCAGCAATGTTCGGCCATTTCTTTCTAATCATCTCATTCATCCCAAGAAGATACTGTTGAGTCAAATTGCTAAGTACCGATGGGTCAACAACAGAGACATAGACAGCATGTCCAAGACGACCTTGTTGAGAATAGAATCATAGAGTTGTAAGAGACCACAAAGGCCATGCAGTTCAACCGCATTCTGCCATGCAAGAGTACATAATCAAAACACTCCTGACAGGTGGCTATATTGCCTCTGTCTAAAAACTTCTGGAAATCCTGTATTTCTGATCAGAACTTGAATCTAGGTGCCCAAAATCTATGTCATAAATATGACATTTAACAGATACAGGAGGTTCAGAAGAAAACTGTAAGGAAAAGTCATTGTGTCATCTATCAAACCAACTATCTGTTATACACTGGTTCATCAAGCAACAACATTTGGATAACCACAGGATTCTGACTCCCGAGCTAGAGCTCTGAAGTAAAGCTGGTAAAATGAGTTAGACAATGCTACTGTTAGAGGGATTTGTAATTACTTGAGCGGCCAAACTCAAAGGGTGCTCAACAACGGCTCCTGGAGAGAGGTGATCAGTGGGATGTCACAGGATTCTTGTCTTGGGTCCAGTATTATGATGGATTATGGATTAAAGGATATACGACAGGGTAAGGATTCAAAACAACCTTAACAAATCAGACATCTGGGCCAAAACTAACAAAGGGAATTTCAACAAGATGACAGAGGTATAAGATGGGGAAAACCTGACCTGATAGCAGTACGTGTGAAAGAGATCTCGTACACCACAATCTGAACATGAGTCATCAGTGTAATGCGGCAGCTAAAAAAGCAAACGTGATTCTAGCCTGCATGAATAGGAGCAGTGTCTAGATTGAGGAAAGTCTTAGTCCCACTCTCTTCTGCTTTGGTCTGATCTCACCTGGAATGCTGTGTCCAGGTCTGGGCATCAAGAAGGATATTGACTAGCTGGAAGATGTCCAGAGAAAGGCAACCAGAATGACCAGAGATTTGGAAGCCAAGTCCTGTGAGGAACAGCTGAGGAAACTGGGTATGTTTAGTCTGGAGAAGAGGAGGTTGAGAGGGGACACAATAGTTTTGGTTACATATTTAAAGGGGTGCCACATTGGAAGAGGAGGGGCAAACTTGTTTTCTGCTGCTCTGGAGGCTAGAATGGGATACAGTGGATTCAATTTTTTTAAAAAAATCCATTCAAACACTAGGCAAAACCTCCTGAGCTATAAGAGCTGTTCAGCAGTGGAATACGCTGTCTTGGAGTGTGGTGGCATCCCTTCTTCTGGAGGTTTTTAAAGAGACGCATCTGTCAGGAGTGCCTGGATTGTGTTTTTCTGCATGGTGGAATGTCATTGAACTGGATGGCCCTTGGAGTCTCTTCCTACTCTATGATTCTGTGACAGATGATGCTGGAGAACCCTTGGTTGCATGAGGGACAGAAGATGAGGGGAGAGAATAGGACACAGTGTCCTCCCTAGTGGAATTAGATTGGCCCCTTCCCTCCAGTCATTTCGCAAACAAGTGAAAACTTGGCTTTGAGAGCAAGCATTAGGCCCAGCATAATTATCTGTGCAATATAGTTGGAATTGTTACTAATAATTATTACTAATAATATTGCGATATAGTTGTATAATATAATATATTGTATGTATATATACTTGTAAACCGCCCTGAGTCCCCTTCGGGGTGAGAAGGGCGGTATATAAATGTCGCAAATAATAAATAATAATAATAATAATTGGCTTTGGATTGATGAATATGATTATCTGATTATCTGGATTTGGATCTATGCACAATAGTCATCTAATGTTTACATGTGTTGTTTTAATATTGTTTTAAATTGTCGTTTAATTACTTTTAATTATTGTTGTTGTCCAGGCATGGAATAATGCCACTCATGTAAGCCGTTCTGAGTCCCCTTTGGGGTGAGAAGGGCAGAATTTAAATGTTGTAAATAAATAAATTTATTAAAATATTATTGCATTCCCTACCACCACCTTATTTCAAAGGCCCTTGGGTCTGTTTCCACCCCCCACTCTTTACCTACATAACAACTTTGTAAAATTGAAAACTTTTTTTTTCATGTCAGGAGCGATTTGAGAACCTGCAAGTCGCTTCTGGTGTGAGAGAATCAGCCGCCTGCAAGGCCATTGCCCAGGGGACACCCAGATGTTTTACCATCCTGTGGGAGGCTTCTCTCATGTCACCGCTAGAGAAGCTGGAGTTGACAGACGGAAGCTCACCCCACTCCTTGGATTCGAACCACCAACCTTTCAGTCAGCAGTCCTGCCGGCACGAGGGTTTAACTCATTGCACCACCAGGGGCTCCATTGATTGAGTTGAGAGACAGCAATTAGTCCTAGGTCACTCTGAAAGCTTCATGCTCCAAACTCAGGTTTCCTTAGGCCTAGCCTGGTCTTACATTCACTTCACCATATTGCGGGGATGAGAGTCTGTTCCATTCCAGCTCCTTAGTTTCTTATTGCATTAGACTGTAGTATAAAATCCACCTGCAACCACACAATGCCTAGAGTTAGAGAGACTGACTCTTTGAGATGCCAACTCCTAGGATCCCCCCAGTTTAGGGGGATTCTGAGGGTTGTGATCCGAAAGAGTAGCTTCCCCTAGCTCATGATGGGAGAAAATACAAAAATGTTAAAGAAGAGTGGATATGGAGAAGGAAGGGAGAGGGGAGAGGGGAGAGGAAGAAGAAGCCAGGGGCGGAGAGGGAAAGAGGGCTGCAGAAAGTCAAGAAAGGGGAGGAAGGGGGGAGGGAGGGCAGTTTGGAGATGAGGCTACTGCAAAGGTCTACCAGGGTCAAGAGATGTGTCTCAGGTGGGCGTTCTCTCCTCCTCCTCCTTCTCCTTTCCTCCGCTTCGCAGCTCCGAGGGCGCTCCTTGGCGGCGTCGCGGCGATGCCCTCGTCCAGCCCCGGATGCTTTTTGGGGTAAGGGCTTTCTGATACGGGGGTTGGACAGACCCAGAAAGCCCAGACCGCAAAAAGACCCAGGGAAGACCCTGATGCTGTTGCTGCCGCCCGCCTCGTCTCTTCTGGCCGCGGAGGGGAGGGAGGAGAGGCGGAGGGGAGTCCTTTTCTTCCGGCGGCTTCTGGACCCGGGGCACCTGTTGGATTTCGCAGACCCCCCCCCCTTCAAACCAGCCTTTGGGCTCCAAAAGTAGGGGTTCCTCCCTACCATTGGTTGGTTTCGGGCTTCCAAGGACTCCCTCTGCAGCTCTGGGCTTCAAGAAGGACACACCGGTTCCAGGCTCTCTTTCTTTCTCTTTGCCTCTCTTCTGCTGTTTGGCACTCCGCCCCTCTTTCCCTATAGGAAAGCAGGGGTCCTTCCTCTCCACCCCACCTTCACCCATCCGCTGCTTCTCTTCCTTCCTGCCTTCCTGCCTTCCGTCTGACTGGGGAGCTCCCTGCTTCCCAAACGCCCACGCAGGCAATCGCCAGCTCTGGGGAGGAGGAGGGGGATTTCTCCTTGCCCAGTCTCTCCCCACCCCACTCCAGCAAAGATGCTCCCGAGACCAGCTCTTCCCTATTCGACCCTGCCTCTCACACCCATCACTGCCTCTGCAGAAGACTAGACCCAGCCCAGCCCTCTCCAAAAGCCTCAAATAAAACCTTTTCCAGCCCTTCCTTGCATCTTCCTTGCTTTGGTCTTGAGAGGAAAGGGATCACTCCACCTTCCTTCCCTCTTCTGTCAGATTCAACAAGGGCATGTACATGCATACTGAACCAGCTAGCACACACACATACGTGCACACAGTCCTGGAGAAAGAGTGACACAGAGGGGTCTGGGTTCCTCTCCATCCCACTCTTGGAAGCACTGATACTTTCCAGGAAAGATGAGATGCCCCCAAATCAAACTCTCTTTTGAATGGCAGCTATTGTGGGGTGGAAATGCATGTAAAACCGCACGGTCCCTCCAGGAATGAGAGGGCACAGTCTTAAGCCTGGGTAAGCTCACATGTGCAAGCAAACATATGGGCACAAATGTACCCAGAGCTCCCTAAAACACATCCGTCTCATTTTCCAAGCATGCCTAAGGGTACATCCAAACTGAGATATGCACCAATATGTGCTTGTAAACAGGCACACACACTGTGTCACACATGCAGACAGCTGTCTTTTTGTTTACACACAGGCCATACCACACATTCACGCAAACACACATCTTTTCACCTCACAGATATATGCACTATATGGCATGTTTTCATTCTCTCCCAAACCTTTCTATCCCAGTCTGTAAACCTACACTCTTGTTATGCTCAAAAGGTGCTTTCAAAAAAGGGCGATGAGTTGTGTAGAAAGCCTTTGTCTGAAAGCGAAACATGCAAACTGCTCATTCTTCGTCATGTGTGATGATTTCGCATGTCTGATTTCGCATTTTGCACTTCCCTTATACATGCAGCAGGAAACCATAACCAACTGTGGCTTCGCAGCATGTGTATCTTCAGCAACAAATCCCACCCAGATTAACCCGTGACCATTGCTTATCATGCTTTGCAATTTGTATGCTTTTTCTGACATGCCTTTTCCATATATGAAACTTGCCGTGCCAGAAAAGCGCCCAGACGTACATCCTGCAAATCCTGCATGAGCGCATGTATTCGCCCATCCACTTAGTGATAACTGGCATGTCCACAATACAACACACTTTCGCCCCAATGTACAGTCTCCGGTATACAGAGGCACGCATATTTTGTCTAGATGGGAGGAACCAAGCACTGAAACCATGGCAAAAGATGCGCATCCCAGAAAGCAGAGTCTGTGGGGAGATTACATACAAGCAAAGAAGGGCTTGAGAACTGTACATAGAGAGACATCCATGCAGGAGACAACTGTGGCCAGTGATGCATCTCAGCACACATGCATACACAGCCCAGCTTAGACCTAACCATTGCTTCTGTCTCTTCCTGCAAAACATAAACACATACATTCCCCGACACACAATTTTATTTTTTGCACTTCCCTTATCTGTTTCAAGTCTACACAGAGAGGCATTTAGCTCTGAGGGAACAAAAAAAAACTCCCAAGTCTCCCACCAAATGCCTAAGTCAGTGCCAGCTTCCCATGACCGTTTGCCAAATCCTATCTTTTCCCCTTCTCCAGCCCTCTAACCTTGCCAAAGTTCCCTAGAAGGACGGGGCTATCAAGATCCCTGTCCTTGCTCTTCTCCTCTGCCTGTCTCTAGATGGCAGGGGCTCACCTTCTTTCCCAAGGATGCTCTCCGTAGGGCAGGCAGAGGCTTCGAGGAGGAGGAGAGGAGGAGGAGATGTGTCCAGATCGCAGAGCTGCAGAGACTGCCGAGTCCCGCCCGAGACTCCGGCAGGCGAGTCACGAATCGGGGAAGGGAACTCCGGGCCCGAGCGTGACGCATCTGCCAGGCAGTCACGAAGCGCCTCTGATTGGGGAGGAAGAGGAGCCCTGGGGGGAGCGCGGGGCGCAGAGCAGGCAGGCAGGCAGGCAGGCAGGGAGGGAAGGAAGGAAAGAAGGAAGGAAGGAAAGAAGAAAGGAAGGAGAAGGGGGGAGGCGGGTGGTGGTGCTGAGCCCAACAGAGCCCTGGACCTTCAGCACCACGGACAGTTCCCTGTGCCCACCAACACACCTCCAGCTCCATGGGCAGCATCCCGTAGCTGGCGATACCTTTCAGCACCACGGACAGCCCGTTGTGAAATGACAGCCTGCCTTTCAACACCGTGGACAGTTCCTGTGTCTGCTGGCCTGCCTTCAGCACCATGGACAGTGGCACACTCCCCCCCCCCCCCCAAATTAAACGCACATTCAACACCATGGATATTGCCTATAGAGGTGTCAAAGAAACTGAATCCCTTTAAAAGGGAATGGAAGAGGAAGGGGGGTAACCAAGTCATACTGTGGAAAAAAGTCACTGTAAACGGATTAGGGCTTTACCAGCAGCTGCATATGCAACTATTGAACTGCACCTAATTGCACAGCACTTGCTGAATGCCCATAATCGTTTTCAATAACCAACTACTACTAGATATATTAGAAATCAAATATTCCCATTGCATCCTTTTTCTTTTAACATTGACACCATTTTAGGATACCAATTGCTCACTAGTATAATAATAATCATCATCATCATCATCTTTTATTTATATCCCACCACCATCACTTGGGGCAGCTCACAGAACATTCAAGGTGTGACATGCAAAATACAACAAGTACAAAACAAAACACAGGCAATAAACAGTCAACACAACATCATAAATTCACAGTACCCCCTGGCAAAAACAATAAAATACAGTAGAGTCTCACTTATCCAACATAAACGGGCCGGCAGAATGTTGGATAAGCGAATATGTTGGATAATAAGGAGGCATTAAGGAAAAGCCTATTAAACATCAAATCAGGTTATGATTTTACAAATTAAGCACCAAAACATCAGGTTATACAACAAATTTGGCAGAAAAAGTAGTTCAATATGCAGTAATGTTATGTTGTAATTACTGTATTTACGAATTTAGCACCAAAATATCACGATGTATTGAAAACATTGACTACAAAAATGCATTGCATAATCCAGAATGTTCGATAAGCGAGTGTTGGATAAGTGAAACTCTACTGTACAACCATTGCTGTAGATAAAACAGCAGGATTCGATCTCAGAATTGTAAAGTGCTAATAAAGAATCTAAAGGTTCTCATATGTATTATTAGAGAATCTAAACATGGTCGAAGACTTGTCGGAAAAGCCAGGTCTTTAATTGCGTGCGGAAGGTTTGGAGCAGGGGTCCCCAAACTAAGGCCCGGGGGCCGGATGCGGCCCTCCAAGGTCATTTATCTGGCCCCCACTCTCAGTTTTATCATATAATATTTTTATATTATTTTAAATAATATAATATATTGTATATACATATAATATTGATAATAATATTATAATGTTATACAATATAATACTAATAATACCATATAATAATATTAATTATATGATATATATTACATATAATATTACAGTATAGTGGTATAGTTCAATATAGTAATATATAATGCTAATATTGTGCTATGCTAATAATATAATGTATTGTATGTACATACAGCTGCTCTGAGTCCCCTTCGAGGTGAGAAGGGTGGGATATAAATGTAATAAATAAATGTAGTAAATGAATAAATAAATAATTTTAGACTTAGGCTCGCCCAAAGTCTGAAATGACTTGAAGGCACACAACAACAACAATCCTAATTAACTGGACTATCTCATTGGCCAGAAGCAGGCCCACACTTCCCATTGAAATCCTGATAGGTTTATGTTGGTTACAATTGTTCTCATTTTTAAATACTGTATTGTTCTCTCATTGTTGGTGTTGTTGTTTTGCACTACAAATAAGACATGTGCAGTGTGCACAAGAATTTGTTCGTTTTTTTTTTCCAAATGATAATTCGGCCCCTCCACAGTCTGAAGAATTGTGGACCGGCCCTCTGCTTTAAAAGTTTGAGGACCCCTGGTTTGGAGGGTGGGGGCTAGCCCGATCTCCCCCGGGAGGGCATTCCAAAGCCAGGGGGCCACTATCATGAAGGTCCTCTCTCTCGTCCCCACCAACCGCACTTGAGACGGAGGTGGGACCGAGAAGAGAGCCTCCCCAGTAGATCTTAAAGCCCATGCCGGTTCATAGAAGGAGATGCAATCTCAAAGATAGGTTGGACCCGAAGCGTATAAGGCTTTATAGGTAATAGCCTTCACTTTGAATTGGGTCCGGAAACTCATTGGCAGCAAGTGGAGTTGGAAAAGAAGGGTCATCCAGTCCAACCCCATTTCTGTCAGGCAGGAAAACACAATCAAAGCATCCCCTACAGAGGGTCATTGAGCCTCTGCTTTAAAACTTCCAGAGAAGGAAACTCTTTAACTAAAGAGGGCCGGGCTGTGGCGCAGGCTGGTAAACAGCTGCTGTAATAAATCACTCTGACCATGAGGTCATGAGTTCGAAGCCAGCCCGTGGAGGGGTGAGCACCCATCAATTAAAAATAAAATATAGCCCCTGCTCGTTGCTGACCTAGCAACCCGAAAGATAGTTGCATCTATCAAGTAGGAAATAAGGTACCACTTATAAAAAAAAAGTGGGGAGGCAAGTTTAACTAATTTACAACGTTGGAATGAGGAAGTGAGGAAGTGCCGTCAGAGTGGACGATGAAGCAGCTGCTCCCCTCTGTGGCCAGAATCGAACATCCCCTCAGGAGAAGGTTAAATTGCCTCTGCGTCTGTCTGTCTGTTGTCTCTGTCTCGGTTCAATGTGTTTATGGGCATTGAATGTTTGCCCTATATGTACATAATGTGATCCGCCCTGAGTCCCCTTTGGGGTGAGAAGGGCGGAATATAAATACTGTAAATAAATAAATAAATAAATAAATAAATAAATGTCAGTACAAGATACGTGCATAGGTATATACCATTTGTTTTTAAAGAGAACTTCCTGCTTTTCTTTACTCGGTTTCTCTGTAGTCCAATATTTTTCTTCCACCTTATCCTAGCAAGTTGTTTACTTCATTAAGAAATTAATGTCCCAATAGTTTATATCTCCAGACTTGTACATAAAGCCTTTTCCTCTTCCTCAGATATATATTAATAGAAAGGTTTCTGTCCTGCTAAGAATGTGTCCAGTGATTTATCCTTCAACAAAGCTGGATTCTTTTTCTATTGAACACACATCCTATCTTGTGCAAATCTAGAAAGAAATTCAGTCTTTGAGAAATGTGGACATGTGCTGTTCAAAAGTGAGAAAATGTTTTCAATACAATGTATATGGCTTTGTTGCTTATATGCTATCCCTAACAAACATGTTTATTTTTAAAATACAGGTCATTGTTCAAAGATTACACTTTCATGACTGAATGGAGTGAGACTTACTTCTGAATAAATATGTATAGCACCATGTTCTTCCAGTGCAAGTTTATGCATGCTACCAGAAGTAAGCCTCATTAAGTTCAATAGAACCTCTCTCCATAGAAATATGTACTGGGTTTCAGCCTAAGTGGTTCAAAATAGTGGTATACAGGGAGGTACAAAGGACATAAAGTATACAATTATTTTAGTTTAGCATTCAAATATGTTTCCTTGGTTGGATGGAGAGTTCATGAAAGGATATGAGGAAATAACATTAATGAAATATTAGTGCAATGTTTTAACCTTAGCTGAGCAAAAATAACAACAAATTTTGTTGGTTTTAGTGCTAGAAACTGTTTCTTTCCGGAAGTCCATACAGTACAGAGTAAGAGCATCCACAAATATCATCTGGTGAGGTATTGTATATTGTTTGTCTTTGCTTTTGTAAATCTAATTATGAACAAAAAAAGGAAAGGAATTAAGACTGCAGACTAGGTGAAATGTTCCTTTTCCTGCTTACACATGTATTTTTGTTTACTGAGTTATGCAGATCTTTTTGCTCAGTCCAGTATTGGTGCTGGAATGGAGAACCATTTTGCCAATTGAATTGGGAAGATTCTATGGGATTGTTTGTGAATATGTAACGCAACAAGCCAAATGTATATTCTTTCCTGGGTTGAAGAACAAGATGGTGCCTTCTTCCATTGCATAAGACTGAAGTAGCAGCTGATATTTTTCTTCAGTGGTGGGGATGAGGCAGCACCCAAGACCACACTTGAAGGCTACCTTAGTGAGAAGGCAGACCATGTGTAATACAGCTCTCTGTTGCCAGTTCCCAGAATTTCCCACCTCTAGTAACTACATTTTCCTACTTAATAGTAGTGCCAGTCCTGTTGAATAAGTTAACTTATGAAAACAGGTTGATGTACTAAAGGAGAACTTTTTCTTGCATACAAAAATAAACAGCATTTATTATTGGATCAAATACAGATAGGTACAAAGGACATAAGACATACAGTCATTTTAGCTTAACATTCAAATAAGATTCAGCATTTGAAGCCATGGAGAAGAATAACTAAACATGTTCCTGGCCCACCTCAACAGCACCCACCCAAACATCCAATTCACCATGCAAAAAGTAAATGAAGGAAAACTGCCATATCTAGATGTCCTAGTCATCCACAAACCCAATCAAAAATTGGGCCACACAGTTTGTAGAAAACCTACACACACTGAAAGATACCTACATTAAAAACTCCAACCATCACCCACATCAAAAAAGAAGCACAATTAAAGCCCTGACAGGCTGTGCAAAAAGGATCTGTGAACCCCACCTCCTCCAAGGTGAACTGAACCACCTAAACTGGGCTCCACAACAGACATCAAAAGAGCCGCACGGACAAGAGCAAGCCACGAGAGTAAAGACATAGATCCACCCAGAGGAAAAGTGTTCCTACCATACATCAAGGGAACCACTGATCGCATAGGGAAGCTGATGAAGAAACATAACCTACAAACTATGTGCAGACCCACTAAAAAAAATCCAACAAATGCTATGTTCAGCAAAAGATAAGAGGGATCCTCTCAAATCTGCAGGAATCTACCATATACTATGCAGCTGTGGACATATCTACATAGGAACCACAGCATTGCCCAATTACGAATCAAGGAACATGAAAGACACTGCAGACTAATTCAACCAGAGAAGTCAGCCATAGCAGAGGACTTGATGAACTAATCTGGACACAGCATATTATTTGAGAATACAGAAATGCTGGACCACTCTAACAACTACCAGCTTAGCACCATTTGGCAGAGAAGACTAAAGATAAAATGACAACTCCGACAATTCCATAGCATTAATCAATGGCAGTTAAAGTGGTGTTAAACTGCCTTAACTCTACAGTGTAGGTGAATCTAGGTTTCCCCCCCCCCCCCTCATATTTATACTCTGCCCTTCCTTCAACATGTCCTTGGCGATCTGTATTTATTTCACTTAATCAGAAGACATCAACTCTGCAGAGACAGTTGAAGTGCAACTCACAATTTCTCATAAGCTTAGATTATAGTGAGAAATAAGGGAATTTACATTTTTGAAAAACTCAAGTTTCACTGCAGAGGTACACCTTTACTCCTGTTATTTCAAAGCACCATCGAGACTGAAAAAGGGAAAGGGAAAAATATTTTTCCAATATACCTCACAACCTCTGAGGATGCTTGCCATAGATGTGGGCGAAATGTCAGGAGAGAATACTTCTGGAACATGGCCATACAGCCCGGAAAACACACAACTACCCTGTGATTCTGTCCATGAAAGCCTTCAACAACACATTAAGCTTTTAAAGTTGTGTGTGTGTGTGTGTGTGTGTGTGTGTATCAGGAGTGACTTGAGAAACTGCAAGTCACACCAGAAGCTACTTGCAACTTTTTAAGTTATGAAAATGGAATCTGGCCATACATTGAACTCAGCTTTTTATTCAAAGATGCAGCACAAGATGAATTCTGGCTGGGAAGCCATCAAACAAGCAATTAAACTAATCTTCCATAGAATTCTTACAAATTCATATAGATGCAGTTTTTGAGCAAAATGAGACTATGACAGTCATACAAACTCACCAGTAAGGACAAACACTATCTACAAATTATATATGTCGCACTCATCCTTTGACTCCAAACACTGGTGTTTTAGCTAGTAACCTTCACCAGCAGTAGGCATCTTAGGCTCTGGATGTTTTATATATGTTTAACATGAAAACACTTAGAGCTTTTTCATTTGCTATCAGGTCAACTTCAACTTATGGAAATGCTGTGAATGAAGTACCTGCAAGAACCCCAATCATCAATTGCCTTGTAAATGGCTTTCAGACTCAAGGATGTGGTTTTCTTGATTGAATCAACCCATTCAGGTATAGTCATTCTCTTTTCCTATGGCTATCCACTTTACCAAGCATTATTGCTTTTTCTAATTATGTTGTTTTGCATTGTGTCCAAGGTACAACAGTCTCAGTTTAGTCATCTTGGCTCCTAGTGAGAGTTTAGGCTCAAATTGCTGTGGGATGTATCATTTCTCTTTTTGGCCATTCATGGGATCTGTGGGATTCTTACTAAATCCATGTTTCAAATGAGTTGATTGTCTTCCTGTTGACCTCGCTTCCTGTCCAGTTTTCACACCCATACAAAGAAATTGAAAATATCATGGAATAGAAAATTCTGACTTTGTATTCAATAAGGTAAAGGATTTTCCCTGACATTAAGTCTAGTCATGTCTGACTCTGGGGGTTGGTGCTGATCTCAATTTCTAAGCCGGCATTGTCCATTGACACCTCCAAGGTCATGTGGCTGGCATGACTGCATGGAGCGCTGTTACCTTCCCACCAGAGTGGTACATATTAATCTACTCATATTTGCATGTTTTCAAACTGCTAGGTTGGCAGAAGTTGAGGCTAACAGCGGGAGCTCATCTCACTCTCCAGATTCAAACTGCCAACCTTTTGGTTGGCAAGTTCAGCAGCTTAGCGGTTTAGCCCACTGCACCATCGGGGGCTTTTGTACTGAATACCACATTCTAAAATGTCTAAACAAATGTTTTCTTCAACATGTTTTATCAGTCCTAGGCTTTATTATCAGTTTCTCTTCTCTTTAGGATAAAGAAAATATATCTATCTCAGTTAGTTTCTACAGTGAGTTATCCTCAACAGAGAGATCTTACATGTATCACAAGTATCAGAAAGACATTTTGTCAGTCAAAATCACTCCCTTACAAGACTCAAGGAGAACATCTTGAAATTTCTCCCAATACTCCCAGGAACAAGTCACAGTTCTTAATTTACACCCAGCTTAGAACTTGGACAATTTACTTTTAAACTATATCCAAAAAAAAAAAAAAGATTGGTTTTAGCTACCACTCCAGAATCCTTCAGCTGATAATAATAATTGCTATGACAGTATAGGAACTATATTGCTAAAAGAAATAACTTTTCCAACCCAGCTGCACAACTTTTCAAATTTTAGAACACTAAGGGAGGCCTTAAACCAAAACAGACTCCATGTTCATCTAGCCTGGTTTTATCAACACTATCAGGTACTCTTTGGGGTTTCAAACATAATTCTTTGCTGGCCCTTTCAGGGGGCCTTTTGGCTATAGCCTCTCCTTTAAGCTGTACTCCAGAAGGCACTGCAACATTGCAAACAGAAAATACTGGTCATACGCCTTCATTTTACTTCCCTACAACTACAGTGTGACTGGTCATATAAGTTCTCCCTGTTTCTATTTGCGTTCCAAATCCACCAGATGAGCAGTATGGCACTGGCATCCTACCCAATCTTTCATGGGATGGTCTGGCTCAAATAGGAAATACTAGTTTTGAGCATAAACTCCCCTGAGAGCTTATTCTGCCAGTGTCGATGGTGCAATCTACCATGATGATGCCAAGTAACAATAGAAGTTTTAACCTTATAGTAATAACACTTGAGATCTCCCATTCTTCTCTCCTGTTTCAAATTCTGAGATATGCCCAGCTCCCGTCTTGTACCTGGGCCTCCCTTCCATTGTCCCCACATGTTTTTCAAACCTCTTCTTGAAATCTACTTTTTGATGGGATGTTCAGCTTAATCTTTCTGTCCTCGTGTCATCTAATATCAAGCCTAACAGTGCAACCATATGAGCAATCCAATAAGGCTGACTCACTAGGATTGCACCGTAACACTGCAGTCCTGTGCATACTTATTTGCAAGCCCAGCGCAACTGGGCACCTGTGTGCAGAATGAAGTTTCACTATTTCTATTTGAGCTTACTTCATGATTCCTTGTCTTCAGAAATGTTGTCTCAGTCTCTGCCCTTGTGTCTTTTCTCTGAGTTTTCATCGTGAGATCAGAGACATCTTTGGATCACAGTTACAAAATCCCCCAGCTTTGTTGTAGTCCAAATGAGTAATGAGTTGCTGTAGGTTTTCTGGGCTGTATGGCCATGTTCCAGAAACATCCAGAAGCCATACAGCCTGGAAAACTCACAGCAACCCAATGATTCCAGCCATGAAAGCCTTCGACAACACAAATGAGTAATGTTTCCATGCTTTGATCACATTTTTATCCTCTATCCCACTCTTCAAGATTGAGATTGGAATCTTTGCACAGTGAGGATCAGCTTCTAGACTCAGTTTAAGATATTTTGTAAATTAGCAAGTATATCCAGCAACAGTGTTTGAAGCTTGAAAGCAAATACCAGGCCAGCATAGGAAAATGTGATAAGACAAGGCTATGCAGACAAAATCTCTAGTTGATGCTTTGATCAGCTTACCAGACAAGTGAAAGACTATAGACTAATTCACCATTCTACATTTCAGCTTACGTGTGTGTGTGTGTGTGTGTGTGTGTGTTCTAATTTGAAGGCAGGTAACAGGATTTTGGTGGACTGACATCCCACTGACAACTTCTTCTGTGCCAACAATGTGTGATTTTAGGGTTCTTTAAAAAAATCAGATCCAAAGCATGTAACCCCAAAGACATTATTTAGCAGCAAAGAAAGTTCATGGCTGAGTGCAGGCTAGATTTTCTTGACAAAGTAGTCAAGGGCACACTCCACTCACTTCCCCAAAGAAGGAAGAGACAAACATTTCTGGTAAGAAGGGAGTCCTGGGAATAACTGAAGGCTGGAAGTGATCCAGAAGATGGGAGAAGAAATAAGAGAAATTGTAACTGGGGTGTAAAGGATTTGCAGAGGAAAAGTGGAATAGAGAGGGAGAGTAAATGTGTGTATGAATGTAAAAGCCTTTTGGAGGAAAAGTGAAACGAATGACTAGACTGAGCTGAGAATGTGAGAGGAAAAATAACAAAGGTAACAGAAGGCAATTCTGAATTACAGAGAGCCTCTTGGGCTCAAACAAGTGTTTGCGGGTTTCAGACCACACCACTCCCTTGTATTTGGATGCCTGCCTTATAGCCTCATCCTCTTTGCTTGTCGATTAAAAGGTTGTTTCAATATTGGTGTTCCCACCACAACAGCCATTTTACTCTATAGTACATATGGAGGCCCCTATTAAAGTTGGCAAGCCCAAGATTTATACTATCGGATTTTTTACAAGCACTTTTTATCAAATATGACATCGAAACCAACAGCACGCACTGATGTCACTAGTAAATATATATAAGGCAGATTTTTTCTCTCTCCAAAACTAGGGATTCCATTATACTGACAATAATAGTCCAGTGCAATCAAGGCAGAAGGGAAATATTGAAAACAACTCCTCCCTTCAGTGATTATTCAAAATCCTTCACTGAAAGAAAAACATTCCATCTTGATTTTTAAAATAATATACTGTAAAAATAAATTTAATATGGAGCCAAATACGGCCATTTTGCAGGTTCTAGTAGATTTCTTTGTGAATGGGTAGGATTATCTAAATCCTTCACACAATGTGTTGCTTACTCATGGCTTGCCTTAATCAACGTGAACCTTAAAATTCTCACAAATGGATGGGAAGGCAGATATAAAAAATAGCAGATCTGACTAAAAAGGACTGCAGGCTGGGATTTGGGTGGGATGCTGCAAGAACATCCCCTCCTCCTCCTCCTAGCTCTTTCATCTCTCTCTTTTTTCTGTGGTGGGTTATTAGGATGTGAGTCGGGTGCCGCTGCTGCTGAGAGCCCGTTGCTATAAATAGCTCAGCTGCTCCACATGATCCCTTTTGCACCAGGCTGCAGAGAGCTATAAATAGCGCTTGGCCACGTGTGGCAGCCTCCCCTCCCCCAAGCCCCGGCACGGCCATAGACAGCTGCTGCTCCTCTCTCCGAACACGAGGGCTACACATGTGCACCCCTCCTCTGGAGACAAAACTCCCCCATGAACGGGGATGCACAATTTCATTCATGCTCTTGCATAACGGTGGCACCGAGGGACACCTAGAGCAAGGGATGCCACACTTTTCTTGGGCAGCAATTTGAGTCTAGCAGCTGGTAGAAGAAAGTGCCCATTCATCCACAGCTCTTAGGGATACAGAAAGCAGAAACAGAGCATGGCCCATTGAGTTCAGTGTTGTCTTCATCATGGGTAGGAACCTCTTACTAGGTCTGCAACATCATGCATTGGTTGGCTGGATCTGCCCTACCACTATTAGTCCCATATGGAAAGGCAAATAGTAGATAAGACAGATGCTCCCATTGTTTGCTAATAGTTATTCAAGCTATGCTCTATAACTATGGTGGGAAAATTACAGGCATATGTCCCTAGGACTATTTTTGTGGCCCTAAGGATTCCTGAAAGGCTGATATGGTGCTTTAGACTGCCACAGTTGCCCACTGCTGTTCTGTACAGGCAGCATGCTCTAATTTTCTCTACACAGAAAAGGGAAAGTGGATAATATCATAGAAGGAGATACAGCTTGTGTTAGAGCCCATACTGCATAATAGGACTAAGAAGTCACAGAGTAGCTAGCTTTAAAGGAGCTCTCCAAGGTGCTGAACATGTTTGAAAGCATTAAGCAACTACAAAGCCTGGGTGAAAACCTAGAATATATTTACCACCCACTGACGTGGGAGATCCCATTCTGGAGTCATTCCACCATGATATCACCTAGAACAGTGGTTCTCAACCTGGGGTCCCCAGATGTTTTTGGCCTTCAAATCCTAACAGCTGGTAAACTGGCTGGGTTTTCTGGAAGTTGTAGGCCAAGAACACAAGCTAAATTCCAAGGAGCAATTGAGTTCCTGGGGCCAGTACAGTTCCTTATCCCTAGTCTACACTTAATTCCATGATTTTTGATCACTTGGGAAAGCAGGGGCTGAACCTGAGATTGTATGTGTGCAAATCACTGAATTGCCTCCCTTTTGGGCCAAGTGAGTCTGAGTTTGTATCCTAGAGACACCCTTTTTTGCTAGCTCACATGAGCCTCTCTAGGATACAAGCTTTGGCCCACCTGGTTCCACAAGCTTCTAATGTTGGACAACAGCAGAGGGTAAAGCAAGGGATTGCAACTTTCATAAGGGGTCCCCCATTCCACAGATTTCCCCCCATACTCAGCAGTAATCAGCTGTTCACTTCTATTTTTAAAAGGAAAGTACCCTTTTACTAAACCAAGGTCTTGTGCCTTGCTTTAGTCACCATTTTTGAGGCTTCCAGAAGTATGATTCTTCTTGTTCTCAGCTCCCACTCCCACCCCCAAAAGATGTGTTTTTCCTCTTAAGGTGGTGGGGATTGCATGGGTCACATGGGTCACATGGGTCACGTGTGCCATATGTTCACTATTCTTCCAGTAAAGAACTAAAGAATAAAAGAAAAAAGAATTAGTTGTGAACATGTTTAAAAATGTAAGAGTAGCCTTGGATCCCATCCCAGGAGAAAAGCAAGGTATAAATTCAATAAATAAATAAGGAAATGGGTAGGTAGGCTTCAAGATAAAGCCTTAGGCAGTAATTAGAGCTGAATAAGGATTAATCCTAGTGAACTGGAAGTGTTAAAGCATTCTGATTCATTGTAAACTGCAGGAATTATTTTTCACTTTTTTGCTACTGGACAAGAAGCCAAAGGGCTGGTACAAAGGAGGCACTTCTACCAGATCTGTCTAGCATCACTTGTTGTTTGTCTGACCATGCAGTGAATCATAGAAAGTGACAAGAAAAAGCCTCACCACAAAGATAGCATCATCAAGACATTGACTGAAGATACATTGGCACAGCCTTAGAAGAGTGATAGCAGGGCGACCGAATCAGAACTGACAAACTTTATGTAATGATGGAAGTTATAATCAAATCTGAAGAAAAACTGAGCTTCCTAGCTGTGGTGCAAATGGAGTGTTGGATGTAGTAGACAATACATGCAGCAATACAGCAGGACAGCAGGATCCAAAGCAGCAAGGCATCTCTTTCTACATGAGTCTTCCTTGGTTACAGAGAATACAACCTTATATTTGGTCCCAAGACTATACTAGTAATCAGAGCTGGCCCTAGGTATTTTTCAAGTGTAGGCGAACAGAATTTTGGCACCCCCCCCCCCAAACCAATCATTGAAAAATAAAAGCGTTGGATAAGCGAAAATGTTTGATAATAAGGAGGGATTAAGGAAAACCCTATTAAACATCAAATTACATTAAGATTTTACAAATTAAGCACTAAAACATCATGTTTTACAACAAATCAACAGAAAAAGCAGTTCAATACCTTGCGAAGAAGTTGCCTTGATGGCGCCCCCAACAAGATGGCGCCACAGGCAACTGCCTAGTTGGCCTGGTGGTTGAACCACCTCTGCTAGTAATATAAAAGTATGAAGACTCAAAGATAACAGTAGTTGTTTTAATTTTCTAATCTTGTTCCTGATTAAAGCCAATATTGTCAACTGCACATACACACAATCCACAATTTCCCACAGTAGGCTTATTTACCTGCTACAGAAAAAAATATTCCTTTGCAAATTAGAATAATGACTGATAGACAGTATTGTTTATATTGCAAGATGTTTAGTGGTAAAGTTTATTTGTGGACTGTCTTTCCCAGAATCCCCCAGTAACTAACAAGAGACAATAGCTGATCTTTCCTATACATCAAAATGAAGTGGTGCAACGATCAGTACTATAGATGGGGAATGCCATTTCTTCAATATACAGTAGAGTCTCACTTATCCAACATAAACGAGCTGGCAGAATGTTGGAAAAGCAAAAATGTTGGAGAATAAGGAGGGATTAAGGAAAAGCCTATTAAATGTCAAACTATGTTATGATTTTACAAATTAAGTACCAAAACATCATGTTTTACAACAAATTGACAGAAAAAGCAGTGCAATACACGGTAATGTTATATAGAAATTACTGTATTTATGAATTTAGCACCAAAATATCACAATATATTGAAAACAGTGACTACAAAAATATTGATTACTAAAAGGCAGACTGCGTTGGATAATCCAGAATGTTGGATAAGTGAAAGCTGGATAAACGAGACTCTACTGCAGGGGTCCCCAAACTTTTTAAGTGGAGGGCCGGTTCATAGCCCCTCAGACTGTTGAGGGGCCAAATTATCATTTGAAAAAAAAATACAAACAAATTCCTATGCACACTGCTCATGTCTTATTTGTAGTGTAAAAAAAAAACCCAACAACAATTATTTATTTATTCATTTATTTATTTACTACATTGATACCCCACCCTCTCTCACCCCGAAGGGGACTAAGAGCGGCTTACAAGTTGTATGTCCATACAATATATTATATTATTAGCATAGCACAATATTAGCATTATATATTACTATATTGTACTGTACCACTGTACTATAATATTATTAGTAATATTACATTTAATATATAATATGCAATTAATATTATTATATTACACAATATTATTATATTGTATTATTATTATTAGCCACCCTGAGTCCCCTATTGGGTGAGAAGGGAGGGGTAGAAATACTGTAATAAATACATAAATAAATAAATATTATATTATATTGTATTATATTATAACATTGTTATCAATATTATATGTATACACAATATATTATATTATTCGGATTGCACAGTATTAGTAAATTAAAGAACAATACAATATTTAAAAATAAAAACAATTTTAACCAACATACTGTGTAAAATCAGGATTTCAATGGGAAGTGTGGGCCAATGAGATAGTCAAGCTAAGTAGGATTGTTGTTGTTGTGTCTTCAAGTCATTTCGGACTTTGGGTGAGCCTACGTCTAAAACTGAGGGCGGGGGCCAGGTCAATGACCTTGGAAGGCCGCATCCGGCCCCCGGGCCTTAGTTTGGGGACCCCTGCTCTACTGTATGTCTATGTAACTGAATTTATTTTAGATAAATAAGCTACATACTTCATTCCTGATTTGCTAATTTTTTCTTGAAGAATATTTTAAGACTCTGTAAGATTCCTACTTGCATTCCAAAATGGTACAGTCTGTTCTACATCCTAAAGACCTATCATCTTATTATAATGATTTTTGCTGATATATATATATATATATCTGCTTACAATTATCCATTCCAGGTGATCTCAGTGGAAGAGATGGGAAGTTTCTAAAAATTCAATCAATCCATAGTTAGCTGTTTATATCCAGTCCTGCATCCTCAACAATATGCTCCTCCAAGATTACAAACCAGGATCAAACCTAGGTTAACTGCTCAGACCCTTGGTTGCTGGGTTATTGGATGAAAATGGCAGGATACGTGATTCAGATCATCTGCATGTAGCCATTAGGAGAAAAACCCTACCTACCACGAATACAATGATCATAACAATCGCTATGTAGATGCATCTTTGGAATAAAGCAGATTTGTTCTGAATGGATGACTTCAGCTATAATGCAGAGATGGATGTTAAAAGACAACAGGAGGGAGGAGAATCCAAAGACAGGAACAAACCAGTCCAGTCTGACTGAGCCAGCTGTGCCAATAGATATCTTTCTGCAACAAAACAAGAATAAGGAACACCCATCTTTCAGCCTTACCTTGCTTTGATATATTGAACCATCTGCTGGCAGGAATCTGTGATAAGCTGTTGAGCAGTGGGTCCCTTTCTATCCCCTCCTACACACACACACACACACACACACACACACAACAAATGCATCCAGCTAATCACTGCTTCGTATCACTCTATAGGCTGGATCATGGCACTTGACATGATATACATCAATTTTTTGCCCCAAGAGAACCCAAAACTCTATGACAAAAAAGTTGATTTCTAAGGGTTTTTAACTCATTCCAATGAAGTAAATCAACATGCCTCCTCTTATTCATCCATTCATTAACCACTGCTTATTGGCTATTCTGTGGTGTTCACTCTGCTAGATTTATTCTGAATAATAGTATTTTCTTTGGTGATTTTTCCACATATTTTGATTCCCAAGTTTCAGCATTTATCCAGCTTGGGGGTGGATCTCTTGGCACAAAAAGACAAAAGCACATTTAGATACGAGTTTTGTCATTAGAATAAATCTATAATCAATGGGATATTTTGTTTTCTTTATCACTCACCTTGTAGTCAGCATGAAGGAAAATGTTTCTTTTAACCTTACAAAACCACTACAGCTTAGGTCATGCTTCTTTTCCCCTTACTGCAGAGCAGGGAGGTAGGATTGAAAGCTATAAAACATTGACTTGCCTAAGGCTATCTTGTGCAATCATGGCTACAGTGAAATCAAATTTGCTCACACTACACCACAGCCATTTCTTCAGTCTACATATCGTTGTTTTTACCACCTCTCGGAAAGCAGGAGCTGAGGAAGCTTTAGCTCTTCAGATACTACCGGACAGTACAACTCCAACATTTCCTTACTTTTGGTCATGATTCTGAGAATTAAACTTGAATATATTTGGAAGACCAAAGCTTCCTCACTATTGTCCAAATTCAGAAAGAGTATACCACCAAATACAGGTGAGTAACAGTTTGTGTTGACAGAATTGACAACATTTCAAATATATGACAAATGAATGAATGAAAGTCTAGTCCACGATGCATAACTCTCCCAGTATGCCTGTGCAACTGACTGAGGCAGGAAACAAAGATGGTCAGTTGGGAGATCTGAGCATTAAGAAAAGGATTGGCCTAGAGAGAAAGAGAGAGACAAAGCAAATGTGGTCAATGTGCTTCTAGAAGGAAGGGGTCTCCTCTTTGAGTTTACAAGGGATGGGGGGGGGGAGAGAGAAAGAAATGAAGAAACCCGGATCTTGGGAATGTGGTGAGGCTGGAAGGGATTTTTTCTGTTTCCTTAAGTGAGCAATTTGTATTATTGTCTGGAAAGGAAGCTCTGGTGCCTCATATTTCAAACCGCTTTAAAATTGTTGGTTAAATACAAATAGTTAACTTAACAACTAGTTCAATTCTATCAGAATACACCCACAGATCTCAGCTATTCATTATACTGTACAACTGACTTTTACCGTTCACATCAATCTGTTTGCATTGCGAATCTTAGAACGCAACCCTGACATAAATCGAGACTTGCACATATACAACTAGGGAAGACAACAATAGAACAGCACCATTGGTTTCATTCTCTGCATCATACATTCTGAAAAAGATATTGATGGTAAAGAAATGGAGCTGTCTACATGGAAACCCATACAAGCCCACATAGATACTTTATTTCAGGAATCACCATTGGTCCTTCCTTGGTTCATTTATCTATAGTCAGATTAGCCTGCTGACCATAGATAAATGGCCCAAAACATTGTTTGTATACTCGTCTCAGATTCCACCAGTTTAAAGGGACCAGGAAGAAGCGTTGACAAACTTTCAAGAACTGAGGTGAGGTAAAATAGATAATACTGAACTACATGAACAAAACAGATTGACCTGGATGGAGAGCCTGGTAAAGTGACTTTTGGATTGGGAAAAACAGACCCTTGAATTCTGCAGTCACAGTCACTGAGGATTCAGGGTCCCTTTTTCTTGAAATAATATTAAAGATATAAGGAAACTTATATGCCCCTGATGGTGCAGCAGATTAAAACATTGAGCTGCTTAACCTGCTGACCGAAAGGCTGGCGGTTCGAATCCAAGGAGCGAAGTGAGCTCCTGCTATTAGCCTCAGCTTCTGCCAACCTAGCAGTTCGAAAACATGCAAAAGTGAGTAGATCAATAGGTACCGCTCTGGTGGTAAGGTAACAGCTCCCTAGTCGTGCCAGCCTCATGACCTATGGACAACGCCAGCTCTTTAGCTTAGAAATGGAGATGAGCACCAACCCCCAGAGTTGGACACGACTAGACTTAATGTCAGAGGAAAACCTTTACCTTTACTTCTTGAATTCCACAAAGACCATGCTACTCTTCAGACAAGAATCTATTGACCATCGATCATGTTAATCTCTCACTTCTTCTAACAAGCTCAGAGCAATTATTGTTTTTCCCATTTCCATCCCTTTATCTTCACTAAAAATGAGGTCCTCTACAATTCACAACAACATTGTGAGATGGATTTCAGAATGACAAGCTCAAAGTAAACTAATAAATGTTAGAGAGTGAAGATATAAATTATTATGATCTCCTTTAGTCCTAGACATGCCCTGGGACCACTGCTTAATACCAGATCTCATGATGACAATGAGATTGTCTCTGTCATAAAGAAAAACACGATTCATGTTAACAGTGGTGCCAAATCCATCACAAGGACATAATATTGCATAGTACATGTCAAATTGCAGACCAGCTCCTTGATCTGGACTCCAAGAAGACAAGGGATGTGCAAAGCCCCACTATTCCCAAAGGCACGGTGTTTCTTTATTCAAAATATCATTTGCCTCTGCCTCTCCTTATGTCATTACGCCTGCTTCCTCTCCCCACCCTCCCCTCTAGAGTCACGTTCTCAAAACAGCAAGCAAGCCAACACAAGAAATAAAACCGTAGGGAAAGAAAGAAGGCGTCCAAAAGGCTTTGTAGATTTGTGTGCTTGAAGAATATTTATTCCAGCTTAGCCCAAATTCCTCCTTTGATATGAAGTTTATTTATGGCTGATCCACAACGTGAATGGTTCAGTGCTGATAGAACAGGACCCCCTGTGATTGTCATCACAGCATCTAACTTTTGGGTAAACACAATATGGGGTGCACATAAACCTTGAAGTGAATTGGCTGAACCACCTGGATTCTGTGGACAGTCAAGCGCTTCTTTAAAATATGCAAGCAGGTGCAAAATAATAGCCCCACTGCACCCCCATCAACATATTCAGTGGCACTATTCATGTCAATATTAATATACTAGCATAACCAGCATTGCCTGGGTGTCATTGGGACCACTGCCTTCTTACTTTCTCCCTTCTCCAGCTCTGAGATGGCCTGCATCACAGTTCTCTCTGTGGTTCTTCCCTTCCTTCTCCCCTGCCCTTTATGCACATTACCTTTCCCCCAGTGACTTCACAGAGGGCCACTTCACCTAGCAACAAACAATGTTTCACCTAGCAACAGTCACTCCAGTTACATCACAGAAGGCCACTTCACCTAGCAACAGCCTTTGTGTTACAAAGAAACAGACAAATAAACATATGTACATATATATATTTACTTTTATATATAAAGAATGTACTGCCTTTCCCCATCCAGCACTCAAGATAACTTATACAAAGATTAAAACAGAGACAACTTAAAAAATTTATACACAAATAAGAACTATAACTAAACAACAGAATGAAAAGCAATTACAATGCAAAGCCTGACTGTTGAAAAGGAAACAAATAAAATAGAATAACATGTTTTGAATAGCTCTTTTCCACTTGAGCAATCAGCTCTCACATTTATGCCAAAACAAAAAGGTCTGCCTATGGAAGGCTAACACTGAGGCAAGCAAACTAACCTGTTTAGGAACAGAGCTCCAGAGCCTGGGAACAGCAGCCAAGAAAGCCCTTTCCTATGTTCCCACCTGTGAAAGTGGTGGGACAGAGACAAGGGGTGTCCCAGAATATCTGAAAACACAAGCAAGCTCATTTGGATCCAAGTTGTCTGGCACTTTGTGGGACACTTTGAAAACATTTTGTATTTAGCAGAGTATTCCTTAGAAAAAGAATGCATTGTCTAAGAACGTTTCATAGGGTGCATCTACATTTGATCCCACTTTAACTGTCATGGGTCAATGCTATGGAATCCTGTGAGTTGTAGTTTGATGAGGCACCAGCACCCTTTGGCAAAGAAGGCTAAAGACCTTGTAAATCTACAGCTTCCATGATTCCATGAAATTGAGCCATGGCAATTAAAGTGGGGTCAAACTACATTAAATCTACAATGTAGATGCACCCAAAGAAAGGGTGTTTCCCCTACTACTCTAGCCTAACAGATCGCTTTCATTGCATTTAAATCTCACTGGATTATTTAGCCAAAAATTCTCCAGTTGCAGGACAACATTTCAAAGCTTTATTTATTTATTTATTTATTTATTTGCAGTATTTATACCCTGCCCTTCTCACCCCGAAGGGGACCTACAGCAGCTTACAAGCATCCATTTGCACTCCGAATATTCTTCATCCATAGTTAGAGATTGGCTTCTGTGGTTGTGGTTTGCCCTCTGCAGTTGAGGCAGCAGGTGAAGGAGAAATAGATTTTTAACATGGTCATCTTTCTTATGAGAAATTGAATGGAGCAGCTTTGCCACCTGGTGGGAGAAACAGCAAGCTACAGTAGCATATACTGTGTACACTTATTATTTTATTATTTTATTATGACACAGCAAACAAGATAGATATGCTGGATTTCATATCACAAAATCACAAGTAGAACACTTCCCAAGTATCTAGGACTGTGTGATGTATTTTCGGATGATGTGTGCAGATCCCAGTAGGGTGGCCTTTTGCAGTTGGCAGATCGTAATTTTGTCAATGTCTATTGTAGGTTTAATAGATTTATATGTTTTATTTAATTATTTAAACTTTGTGAGTAGTTGTTATATTACTTGTTATAGCTGTTTTAGTCATGGGGCTATTTTTTCATTTTGTATTGTTTTATGGCATGGAATGTTTGCCATCCTTTGTTGGAAACCACTCTGAGTCCCCATTGGGAAATAGGGCAGGCTATAAAGTTGTTGTTATTGACATTTTTAAATTTAAAACTCTGCACAAAACCTTTTATCAATGCTACTAAAAATGACATTGGTAATTTTACTTAGTTCTATTCTCTAGGGTTTGGGAAAGAAGAAATAGCTGGATGAATTTTTGAAAGCACAATTTTCATTTGATGACGATGATGATGATGATGATGATGATGATGATGATGATGATGATGATAAACTTTATTTATATTCCGCTCTATCTCCCCGGAGGGACTCAGAGCGGATTGCAGAACACATATAAGGCAAACATTCAATGCCTTTTACATAACAACATACAATACACAATCTCCGGCATCTGGAGGCGATGCTCAACTTCTGGCCATGGGGAGGTGCTCTTGTTCCATCCTAGGAGCCTGTTATCCGTAGATATCTCCAATCTGTTGCTGGCATGTTTTGCATATCTGCACAGGGCAGTTTTTTAATTTCCTACCGAGGCGGTACCTATTGATCTACTCTCATTACATACTTTCAAACTGCTAAGTTATTCTACTACATCTTGCTTCTCCTGACTTTTTCTCTTACACTGCTCTTAACCTCCCTCTTTCGTTTAGCTGCATTATTTTTTTTAATCTCATATCTCATTCATACCACAAAACTCTTCAACTTGCTTCCTTTTCCTCTCTTATAATCAGATGTCCTTTGCCTTTTCCTTTCTTTTGCTTACTGATTCCAATTAATCACACTAAAAGTCTCAATGCTAGTAGTTTCGAAATTCTGTTTAGTGAACCAGATGAGTAGCTTATATGTGGTATTCAGAAGGATTATCTAGGTCCAAAAAAGACCATATCCTCTTCAAGACTATTTATGTATTTCATTTATTTGTATTAAAATTAATCCAAATATCATGTTAAAATAAAGTCAGTAGCATTTATTAAAGAATCAACTGGAAAATATTAAGTTTATTGGATCTTCACCATGGCATCTCTTTTAATAACATAATTAAGTACGTTCTAGAATTCAGTTCATTCTGAAGGTCTAACTTAAGTCCATAAAAAAGGAAACAGAGTTAGCCCCATCAGAGATTTCTAGCTTAATTTATTTTAATTAGCTAGTTCCTAACATTGAACATGTGTATGCCATGCATACACTAACATATGTGTGTCATATAAGACTGCCCCAAGGCACTTCGTTGCCTGATGAAATCTATCTTATTCCATTCTATGTATAAAAGCCAGGGCTAGCAATTAAATATTTCTTCAGCCTTGGTTAAGAACATTCTTCATCTCACATGAGGTTACTAGACTAGCTTGGGAGATCAAGGACATTTAGCACATAGCTCTATCCTGCTTCTGCTCCCCGGCCCCTGTAAAATAGACTATCCTTCTCTCACTACCACCCCCTTGTGGCCTCCATCAAGAACAGTAGCCAAGAGATAATATTACAGTAGAGTCTCACTTATCCAACACTCGCTTATCCAACGTTCTGGATTATCCAACACATTTTTGTAGTCAATGTTTTCAATACATCGTGATATTTTGGTGCTAAATTCGTAAATACCGTAATTACTACATAGCATTACTGGGTATTGAACTACTTTTTCTGTCAAATTTGTTGTATAACATGATGTTTTGGTGCTTAATTTGTAAAATCATAACCTAATTTGATGTTTAATAGGCTTTCCCTTAATCCCACCTTATTATCCAACATAATCGCCTATCCAACATTCTGCCGGCCCGTTTAGGTTGGGTAAGCGAGACTCTGCTGTATTTAGTGATGCATCAGACCATAGTAAGCAAAGTTGATAGCTGGTGGCTTTCATGTCAAGTGGGACAATGAAGTTGCATCAGGTTCTACTCTGTACTTTATGTACAGTATCCAAGGTTGTGAACCTTATACCCCAAATTTATTCAGCACCATGGATAGCTCCTTAAAAACTACCAGAGAGGTCTCACTACATTGTCAGGGCCAGCACCCTCCACCCCCAACTGTTTTAGGACTGCAATTCCCATCACCCCATAGCTTTACCTATACAGGTGTGTGCTGATGAAAGTTGTTGTCCTTTCAATCAAAGAATCCTCCCAAAATTATCATTTCCTTATTGAAAATGTGTGTACATAAATGGAAATATAAACTGCAAAGAAATAAACAAATGTTGTTGACAGAGATAGGTAATCGCCACCCTCTGTATGTTGTTATAGTGCAATTTTAAAGATTTTTCAGCTAACTACACTGGTTCAGATAAATGGGATTTACAGTTTAACAGATATTGGATGTCGACTGTGACCCATTACAGTAGTATTGGATTAAGGTGAGTCTATATCCTATCTTGAACATTTCTAAATATACCTCTATTTTGTAAGACCTTGATTTTCTCAAATGCATCTTAGGTGATCCCTCGTAGTTCAAGGATGATGGTCCTCTGTCTTTGCTATCTTAGGGATGGATCCGTAGATGGCTGAAGAGACCTACTATTCTTGATCTGCATGTTCTCCCTCAGTGAGGACATTGGTTTCCAGGTGGAAGGCGGTCTCGGTTAGGGTTGGCTTGACGGGCCTTCTTCTTGGCACGTTTCTCCCTTAAGCCCTCCATTCATGCCTCTTCGCACGAACTCCGCAGCACTGCTGGTCACAGATGACCTCCAATTAGAGCGCTCAAGGGCCAGGGCTTCCCAGTGTCTATCCCACAGTTTTTAAGGTTGGCTTTAAGCCCATCTTTAAATCTCTTTTCCTGCCCACCAACATTCCATTTCCTGTTCTTGAGTTTGGAGTAGAGCAACTGCTTTGGGAGACGGTGATTGGGCATTTGGACAACATGGCCAGTTCAGCGAAGTTGATGGCGTAGGAGCATCGCTTCAATGCTGGTGGTCTTTGCTTCCTCAAGCCAGCTGACATTTGTCCGCCTGTCTTCCCAAGAGATTTGCAGGATTTTTCTGAGGCAACGCTGATGGAAACGCTCCAGGAGTTGGGTGTGATGTCTGTAGACCGTCCACGTTTCGCAGGCGTAGAGCAGTGTTGAGAGGACAATGGCTTTATAAACAAGCACATTGGTCTCTCTACGGATGTCCCGGTCATCAAACACTCTCTGCTTCATACGGAAAAATGCTGCACTCGCAGAGCTCAGGCGGTGTTGTATTTAGGTGTCAATGTTGACTTTTGTGGAGAGGTGGCTGCCAAGGTAGTGGAAATGGTCAACATTTTCTACACCATTAAGCTGTATTCCTGGCATTGCAGAGGGATTAGCTGGTGCCTGTTGGAAGAGCACTTTGGTTTTCTCGATGTTCAGTGAGAGGCTGAGCTTCTCGTATGCTTCTGCAAAGCTGCTTAGAGTGGCTTGTAGGTCTTCTTCTGAGTGCGCACAGACTACGTTGTCATCGGTATATTGGAGTTCTATAACAGATGTTGTGGTAACCTTGGTTTTGGCTCTCAGTCTGCTGAGGTTAAATAGCTGTCTGATAGATAATTTCCACACCGGTGGGAAGCTTCCCATCAACAAAGTGAAGTATCATAGCGATGAAGATGGAAAATAAGGTGGGGGCAATAACACATCCCTGCATGACACCTGATTCCACCTTAAATGGGTCACTTTGGGAGCCATTGCTGTCCAAGACTGTTGCCATCATGTCATCATGGAGGAGCAGCAGGATGTTCACAAATTTGTCAGGGCACCCAATTTTTTGGAGGATGGTCCAGAGAGCGCTGCGATTCACTGTGTCGAATGCCTTTGCAAGGTCAATGAATGCCATGTACAGAGGTTGGTTTTGTTCCCTGCATTTTTCTTGGAGCTGTCATGCATCATCAGACCCTTGTCATTTTCAGCCAACTAGGATCAAATCTCATCCTTTTGGCCACTAGATGTCAGAGTTATCCCATGGTTTGAGCCCAATTTTTACACTTTTGAATATTTACTAACTGGCAAGAAGTTCCATCATCATCGCCACAAGGATGTACTCTCAGATTGCTGATTCTGCAAATATATTAGCGGACCAACTCAGACAAATTTGTCATAGTGATCTACTGTGTTTCTTATGAAGGAACGGACAAATTTTTGTTGTTTATTCGTTCAGTTGCTTCTGTCTCTTTGTGACCTCATGGACCAGCCCACACCAGAGCTTTCTGTTGGCCATCACCAGCCCCAGCTCCAAAAAAAGGTCAAGCCAGTCACTTCAGGGATAGGATACCATCCATCCATCTTGCCCTTGGTCGGCCCCTCTTCCTTTTTCCTTCCATTTTCCCCAGCATCATTATCTTCTCCAAGCTTTCCTGTCTTCTCATGATGTGGTCAAAGTACTTCATCTTTGTCTCTAATATCCTTCCATCCAGTGAGCAGTTGAGCATTATTTCCTGGAGTATGGACTGGTTTGATCATGAGTAATAAAAAAAAATCAATTCATCTGGAATGTGGAGGACAGGTCTTTAAATTCCTTGGGCTGTCAAACACACACAAACACAAAATCTGAAAAACTTTCCCTGGAAGGTTACTAAACTGAGGCTGCCATCCTTTGGACATATATGAGACATTGTGACTCATCAGAAAAGACAATGTATGCCTTCAAGTTGTCTATTAATGTACAACAACCACTTTAATTTCTTGAGGTTCTTCATTCACGGGGGTCATCATAAGTCAATGTTCACTTGATGCCAATTGACAACACACTTCTAGATCCCGTTAATCTCAAAACTGCTATGGCTATAATGGAGGGGTTGCAATTCCAATTATTCCCAGTCCACATGGCGCATAATCAAAAGTGATGGAAGTTGCCATTCAATAACATCTGAGGAACCAAAGTGGGTAAAAACTAAAAAGCACTGACCATTATGTAAAGATAATTATAGTTAGCTTTCTGTATCCATGGATTCAACGCCCCTTTGAAAGCATTCACAAGGCTTCTGTGGCCCTTGATGCAAATAAGTTTGACACCCCAGACTATTCTACTCCTCCCTTGGCTAAAATGCTCCATCTCAGAGATGAACTAGCAGATAGTAAGAAGAAATAAGCCTTGTAATAATCTACCTATATTACTAGTATTGTCCTTATAAGCAGTGTTAAAGAAAAAGGTAAAGGTTTTCCCCTGACATTAAGCCTAGTCGTGTCCGACTCTGGGGGCTGGTGCTCATCTCCACTTCTAAGCCGAAGAGCCAGCATTGTCTGTAGACACCTCCAAGGTCATGTGGCTGACATGACTGCATGGAGCGCCATTACCGTCCCACCAGAGCGGTACCTATTGATCTATTCATATTTGCATGTTTTCGAACTGCTAGGTTGGCAGAAGCTGGGGCTGGGGCTAACAGTGGGAGCTCGCCCACCTCCAACTTTTTGGCCAGCAAGTTTAGCAGCTCAGCATTTTAATCCGCTGCACCACCGGGGGCTCCAAGCAGTGTTACCATAGTATCATCAAAATATAACCATTAATGTACAAAAACTCTACTGCATCAAACTGAAGCTCTATTTAACTCAGCAAAGAGTTAAACCAGTTGCTTCAAAGGGAAATTCACAATTAAAGCACAGTGGGCATATCCCTCTCAAGCTGTTGTTTCTCCAGCAGCTATCAATACACAGAGATATCCTGCCCCATAAATAATAACTAGCCACTATTATTAGTAGTTATTAATAGTCTAACTCCCAATGAATTTTCCAATCCAATTTTAAAGTCTTCTGAAGTTGTTGAAGCCATTAAAATGTTCATTTCTGGATAGAGAATATCCTAGAAAAAAAATCCCAAAAAGCCCATAGTGACAATGCCCAGGAAATATAGTTATAAGTGCTGACAGACTGTAGCATGGACTATTACAAAAAGAGGATTAATGTCCTATTTCGTATTTCCTGGGGCTGCATCTTGGCAATGCAAAGAATCTCCTGAGTTTTGCTACCCTACTAACACTCTAAATCGGGACCAGAATGCAGAAGGGAAATTGACAATGGATTGAAGTGCTGGCGGGACGGTAGACGGGAAGGAAAGAGAATTGAGGCCATGTCTTGATGGATTCTCCAGTGCCCCAAATAGTCGGATACCAAATATAACCAGACATCTTGATTGCTGAACAAACAGCCTTTTGGAACCAAAAAGATGAAATCCTGGAGCCAGAACAGATTACTCATTGTAACCACATTTTCCTATATCCATACGTTTTATTTCTAAAATATACTAATCGCTGTGTTAAAAGGTTGTGTGGAATAGTTAGGAAGTATATCTTCTCTTCTAAACACAGCCTCAGAAGTCGAAACATGCCAAAAAGAGGGTCCAAAAAGGAAGCAGGATATCCTGGCAAACCTAAACCCAGAATTTAGGGCACGCTGGCTTCAATTGGATATGAGAGGCTCCAATAGGACAAGAAATAGTTTGTCAGGGAGAATATAGGTCAGGCATGGGCAAACTTTGGCCTTCCAGGTATTTGGGACTTCAACTCCCACCATTCCTAACAGCCTACTAGCTGTTAGGAATGGTGGAAGTTAAAATCCCAAATACCTGGAGGGCCAAAATTTGCCCATGCCTGATATAGGTTAATCTACCCAAAGTATAACCCAACTGCCTTTATGTGCCTATATTCCTTAAACCAGGGGTCCTCAAACTTTTTAAGCAGGGGGCCGGTCCACAATCCTTCAGACTGTTGAGGGGCCAAATTATCATTTGAAAAAGAAATACAAATCCCTATGCACACTGCACATGTCTTATTTGTAGTGCAAAACAACAACAATGAAAGAACAATAAAATATTTAAAAATGAAAACAATTTTAACCAACATAGTAAACCTATCAGGATTTCAATAGGAAGTGTGGGCCTGATTCTGGCCAATGAGATAGTCTGTAATATTATATGTAATATATAACATGTAATTAATATTATTATATGGTATTATTATTAGTATTACATTGTATAACATAATATTATCAACATCATATGTATATATAATATAATATATTATATTATTAAAACTGATATAAAAATATTATATTATAAATGAGGGCGGGGGCCAGGTAAATGACCTTGGAGGGCCGCATCCGGCCCCCGGGCCTTAGTTTGGGGACCCCTGCCTTAAACAATACAAAGAAAGGATTCCCTGAAATGCATAGACAAGATGCCACTATAACTAGAAATGTAATCCAATAATATAAACTATAATTTATTTATTTATTTATTTATTTACAGCATTTATTTACAGCATTTATATAAAACAGTAATTTCTATATATGCTATTGTCATAGATCATTCAATGTGCAGCCAAGGATGATAAAGATTCAAAATATACTAAATGCTTCAAAAAACACGTCTCTAAACCAAAATATAATCCATGTGTTACCAACACACATACATTCATAGAAAGTAAAACTCTATATTCAGAGTGTGTGAGTCCAATGACCACCAGAGTTCATGTTCCACATGGAGGACTGTATAAATCACTAATTGTGAGTCCAAATCTAAATGTCCAAGTAAGTGAATCCTTTTTTTAAAATCCAATGTTTTAAACAAATCCAAGGTTAGTCACCATCCACGACCGGTTTCAACTGTGTAGTCTTCCTCAGGTGGTGGTTATACAGGTATGGAAAACCTAGAGTAGTCAATTTTCCCATGTAATACGTTCTTCGAGTATATATATTCAATGTGTCAGTATCAACGATGGAGTGGACCTACAGGGAATACATACGAGTGGCTAGAAACACTTGTACAGGATAAAAATTACAAATTACAAAGTATAGTAAAAGCATTGAAGACAGGAACATTCTCCTCCTCCTCCCAGCTCTTCCTCATCGGCGCTGTAGTTGTAGAACTCGATGAGGCCTTGAGCCGGGAGGGCAATGGTCTGCCCGCACTGTAATCCCGGAGGCCTGCCCAGGAAGCCCGGGCAGCCACCTCTGCCTCTCCAGCCAGGCCTGGAGGAGGAGAACTCAAGGGAAGGGCAGGAAGGAGGCCTCAAGGCCAGGGAATCGAGGCTGCGAGGAGAGGCAGAGCGAAGGCGGCTGCACCTGTTGGTAGGGCACCTTCCCACAGGAGCCTCCTCCTCGCAATGTGGGGCGCGCATGTCCTCGTCTCCCCTCCCTCCACCTGCATGAAGGGAAAAACAAGGGGAGCTCCCCCTCTGGCCTCTGCCCTGCCTGGGCAGGATGGTGGGGACAATGATCCGCCTGCTCCGCAGTCTCATGGTCTGCCTGACTCTTCATCGTCCGCCACAGCCCTCCGCTGCAGCCACCCTTGATGCACCTCAATTGTGCCCATTAGAGGATTGCGCCTTCTGCAACCGCGTAATTTGCAGTATGGCTTGAGCCGCCCCTGCATGCCAGTCAGAAGTAGTTTAACTCATGTGATTTGTTCAGTGCCCTCCATGCTGGAAAAGAGGCGGTAGTGTCCTATGACTGGGTAATTGCTCAAAGTGATAAGACGGTTAGAGCAGTAGTTCTCAACCTGTGGGTCCCCAGATGTTTCAGCCTTCAACTCCCAGAAATCCTAACAGCTGGTAAATCTGGCTGGGAGTTCTGGGAGTTGCAGGCCAAAACACCTTGGGATGCACAGGTTGAGAGTCATTGGGTAAGAAGGTGAGCTATACTCTCTCAGCCTCACAGGAAGACCATGGCACACCTCTCTGAGAACTAGCACTGTTTAGTGACTGGCGTGTGGCATACATGTCTAAAGAGGAGTGTCTCAACCCCTCCCCTTCAGCCCTGAGAGGGGCAGTGTGGCCTTGGGCAGGGCACACCATCTCAGCTTCAGGGGGTCCCCAAAGCCCCCCCACCATCACACACCCCGACCCATCACAATCCTCCCCTCACAGCCAGGCCCCCCCTGCTCCCCATTGAGCCCAGCTCGTCCTCCCTCCCCCTTACCCTGCTCTCCTTTTTTGTCAGCTTTATTGACATAGACAATGAACGCAACAAGGGGCCAAAGAGCCCTGTAATCCAGGTGCCCCCTGTGGGCCCTGAACGAGAGATGGGGCGAGGAGGCAAACAAGAGAAGGGCCCCCTCCTGCCCTGGAGGCCTCTCCTCGCCAGGCCCCCATCTACATCTGGGACCCCCAGGGGCGCTTCCTGCCAGACATGCGACTGCCCTTCCCCGCTCCTTGCCCGTCCTGGTCCCCACCCAACACGCCCGACCACCGATACGGGAAAGTACACATGTGCACCACTCTGTCTGCACTTCAATATTTTTTTCTGTTTTCTGTCTGGAATTTCTCTGTTTTCTGAGTGTAGTTCTTTATTTACGGCCCTGATTTTAGAGTTTTTAAAAATAATACTGGTTGCGAGATTTTGTTCATTTGCATGGTTTCCTTCTTTCTGTTGGAATTTTCCACGCACTTGTAGATTTCAATTTCCAGACATGAAACAATCAGGGCCAGCTAACACCTCACAATCTAAACATGAGCAATTAAAACACATATCAATTAAACAGATTAAAACCAAATACCTCCTGAGCCAAAACTTGCTGCAACAAAGGGAGTAGAAGCGATATCTGCATATCAAAGCACGTTTCTGACTGCCTAGCAACTGAGTGCCTAGCAACTGAGTGCTTAGAAACTGAATGCTTAGCAACTGAGTGCCTGCAACCAAGTGCCTGGCAACCAAGTGCCTGGAAACTGAGTGCCTAGGAACTGAGTGCCTAGCAACAAGACCCACTCTGCTAGAAGATTCGGAACAAAGATTTCAGGCAGCCTGGAAAGTGCAATTCAAAGACACTCCAGCTAACACACCAATTTTTTTTAAAAAGGAGAAAACTAAACAAAATAAACCAGAAAGCCAACCAGTTTAGAGGGAGAATATTAAGCAAAAAAGTGATAAAAAGAATCCTAAGCAGCACGACAGCCAGAAGACCAATTCAAGACAAAACACACATAGTCAAACAAAATAAACACGTTCACAACCCTTCACAACCATCACACATCATTCAAATACACCCAAATACATATTTACTCATACTATCCCCAAACTAGAAAGACCAACAAAATCAAGGATACTTAATCACCAACTCCATTAAATCTTATCAAATATATCAAAAATACAACAACCCCTTAAACCAAATATCATATAACAAACTATCAGACACCAAATATCGTTCTCATTAACACAGACCTACAGAATAATTTAACCAACTACTTACTACCAACCACTTTCTTAGAACTTACAGATTACGCATGAAAGACATTCTAAATAATATCCTAAGAAACCTAAGTAGAAAAATGGACAAAGACTTCAGCGAAGGGAAAATCTCGAGGAGAGCGTCTCTTACAGACCAAATAAGCCTCAGGGATATTATGAGGGAACTCCAAAAAATGCAAGAAACACAAAGCATGTACCAAAAGATTACACAAGAACAACTACTGGACTTCAAAAAAAGATATGCATCAAGAACTGGGAACAATGAAAAGGGGAATACACAACATTAAACAAGAAATCAAAGAACTAAGACAAGAAAAACTAGAGCTGAGAAATGAAATTAAGAGCAACCAAGACAAGACTGACTTGAAGGTCAAGAGTTTAAAATCCAAAAATGAACAACTAGAACAAAGACAAGACAGAATTGAGACAAAGGAATTGGAGTTCCATCTTAGATTTTGAAATATCTCAGAAGAAAAAGATGAGAACATAAAACAAATTATATCAGAAATAACTGCCCAAATACTGGAGTGTTCGAAACAAGAGGAGGAAGACGGACTCGATAGAACTTACAGAATCAACACGAGATATGCAAAAAGACATAGCACCCCCAGAGACACCATTGTGAGATTTGTGAAGAAGTCTATAAGAGACGAAATATTGAGGAAAAATTATGAAAAATCAACTTTCTACAAAGATAAGAAAATAGTGATATTAAAGAGCTACCAAACACAGTTCTATAAAAAAGGAAAAAATACAAAAATCTAACAGATGAGTTAAGGAAGCAACAAATCAAATATAGGTGGGAACAAGTTAAAGGATTAACAGTATTCTTCAAAGAACGAAAATGGCTAATCAACTCAGAAGAAAAAGCAAATGACTTTATTAGAAAACTCAACCAGGGAAGGGAAAAGGGAAAAGAATACGACACGGGACATAAAGACACCCCCCAAAAAAAGACTATGATCCGAATCACTGGAAAAGACAACATGGGAACTAGGAATGGATCTAGAACAACTCTTCTCATCCAAAGAAGGCCCAGCCAAGAGCACCCTAGGAGAGAAAGCCCCCACCGACCACTAAAAAGCGCACATGGAGAGGGTACTTAAGTGTTTCTCAAATAATGTAAACAGTTTAAACTCAGCAAATAAAAGAAATAAAGTATTTAACAAAATAAAGAAAGGAAATTACGATGTGGTGGCTATTCAAGAATCGCACATCTCCCAAAAACATGGGATATATCTAAAACAACCTAAAATTGGGAGGGAATATTACTCATCAGCGAGAGAGAGAAAGAGGGGGGTAGAAATCTACATCAAAGAAGGAATTCACGCCCAACTCGCATTCAAAGATAAAGATGGTAGGATGGTAGGGGTAATGTTACAGATTCAAAACACTAAACTCTTGATTTGTAGTATTTATGCTCCAAACAATTCAAAATCCCATTTCGCCAGAGAACTTAGAGAACATCTGCTAAATCAAGAATTTGACAACCTAATGATACTAGGGAACTTCAATGCAGTGACGGATAAAACACAAAACAGAACAGAAACCAAAAATAGCAAAAAAGAAAGGAAATCGGGAAATCTACCGCAGTCACTGACAAACATCCAAAAGGAATTCGACCTGCAGGATACGTGGAGATTCCACCATGAAGGAACTAAAATACGATTTAGAAGCCCTCCAAAAACAAAGAGAAATATGGGACCAAGAAGAAAGAACGAAACAACTAAAATTCCTCAAACAATACCACTTCAACAATGCAAATAAAACAGGCAAGTGGCTAACAAGAAGACTGAGGAAGAAAAAAGAAAAGGCATTCATCAATTCCAGAAAAGCTGATGGAATAACCTACACTAAAGAAGAAGACATACTCAACCAATTCAGATCATTCTACAACAATCTATACAGTCAAGAAGAAACAAATGAAGACAAAATCTCAAAATTCCTAGACCAACAAAAAATAACGAAAACAACAAAGGATCAGCAAAGAGACATGAATAAAGAAATCACAGACAGAGAAATAAAAACAGCGATCCGCAAATTAGATTCCCAGAAAGCACCAGGCCCAGATGGGCTAACAGCTGTGTATTATAAGACCTTCAAAGAAACCCTAATGCCAAGTCTGAAGAAAGTTATGAATCAAGATTAAAACCAAATAAAATGCCGATTCATGATCTCATAACCAAATCGTTTTCCAAAATCCATAGTCCATTATTCCAGCTGTTATAGTCTCATTCCGTAGTTTCCTATTCACCAAATGCCTGCGAGAAGAGCCAGGTTTTAAGTTTTTTTCTAAAACCAGGAGGGATGGGGCCTGCCTGATGTCACTAGGGAGTTCCACAGCCAAGGGGCCACCACTGAGAAGGCCCTGTCTCTTGTCCCCACCAGTTGTGCTTGCGAAGAGGTTGGGACAGAGAGCAGGGCCTCCCTTAAGGCTCTTATAGGCTCATAAGGGGAGATGTGTTCAGCTAGGTAAGTTGGACCAGAACCGTTTAGGGCTTGATAGGTCAAAACCACCACTTTGAATTCGGCCTGGTAGCAGATTGGCAGCCACTGGAGCTGACGTAACAGAGGAGCAGTGTGCTCCCTGTATGCCACACCAATTAGAAATCTGGCAGCTGCCCATTGGACTAATTGAAGCTTCAATGCCATCTTCAAAGGCAGCCCCATGTAGAGCGCATTGCAGTAGTTGTCATGAAGACTTTTACAACAAAAGTTAAAACATCCTGCTCAAACTGAACAGAATATCCCACTTCTGATACCAAAAATGTTATGAATAATTTTTCAATAACTTTAAAGCATAGGTTCTTTTTATTGCAGTTTCAGTCTGAGAGGTATAGCAGAACTTTTACAGAACAACAAAGAACAACATTTAGACACACAAACATACAGATTCTATGCAACTACATTGGATTCACAAACAACCTACAGTTACATTGGCTAAGAAACAAACAAGGGGGGGGGGGTTCATTTTCATTCATCATTCACACACAACATGCATCCATCTTCATGCACACAAATATTACCATATTCTTTCTCCCTCCTTGGAGAAGCACCTGCTTAGGCCAGACCCAGCTTCCACTGCTGCCTGCCAAGACATAGTTCCAAAACGCCAAAACTTCAAAAAGACCATGACTTCAAAACGCACTCTTTTCTCTTCCCATGAGAAAAAGAGGCCCCAAAAAGTGAACAGAATCCTGCTTTCCCATAGCAGATCTGCCACTCCCAAGTACATCATCTCCACTGAGCATGGCGGGTGAACAGCGTCGCTGTCTGTCACACTTTCTGGACTGTCATAAGGTCACTTATATAGCAATATTTTGCTGGTGATGTTGTCCCAAAGTTGTAAATGAATCATAGACGTCTTCTATCATGGAATATCCTCAGTTTCCTGGACCAGATGTTGATTCCTCTTGATTGGTGTTAGCAAACACAAGCAGCTCTGCCCCAAAAGTTCAAGTCAGCAAATGTTGACAGATGTTAACAGATGTAAACATTTCTCTTATCAGTCACAGTTCTTATCACAGTTTGCCAGGCAGGTCAACTATTTCAGGTCTCATTAGCAGGTTTTAATTACAATTCCTGAGCAGGTAGTTAATGGTTTGCAGGTCTTAGTCTACAGAGTGGTGTCTTCAAATTTACTAACTCACTCATTCTTCCATTCATACCACATATCATATATGCATATTTTGGTCACAAAGTCTATACAAGATGTAACAAGAGAGCATGGACCACCGTGGCCACATCTGACTTCAAGGTACGGGCGCAACTGGTGCAAAAACTGTGCAAAAGCTCCCCTGGTCACTGCCAAAACCTGGTGTTCCAGGCTCAGTGATGAATCCAGGAGGACTCCCAAGCTGCAAACCTACATCTTCAGGAGGAGTGTAACCCCGTCCAACACAGGCTGTAACCCTATACTCTGTTTGGCCTTACAACTGGCCAGTAGTACCTCCATCTTGTCTGGATTCAGCTTCAATTTGTTTGCTTTAGCTGCAGGTGGAAAGAAGTGATAGAGTTGGACGTCATCTGTGTACAGACGGCATCAAAATACAAAACTCCGAATCTATATATATAACTAGCTGTGCCTGGCCACGCGTTGCTGTGGCGAAGTCTGGTGGTATGGGAGATAAAGTATTGAGGAATTTGTGGTAGTTAAGGTAAAGGGTAAAGGTTTCCCTGACATTAAGCCCAGTCATGTCTTACTCTGGGGGTTGGTGCTCATCTCCGTTTCTAAGCCGAAGAGCCGGCGTTGTCCATAGACTCCTCCAAGGTCATGTGGGATGACTGCATGGAGGGGCGTTACCCTCCCGCCGGAGCAGTACCTATTGATGCACTCACATTTGCATGTTTTTGAACTTCTGGGTTGGCAGAAGCTGGGGCTAACAGTGGGGGCTCTCTCCGCTCCCCCAATTCAAGCCTGCGGCCTTTTGGTCCAGAAGTTCAGCAGCTCAGCACTTTAACACGCTGCGCCATCAGGGGATATTGTTTCCTAAAGGTTGTGAATATACAATATTTCTGATTGGTTTTTTTTGTCTGTTGGAGGCAAGTATGAATGCTGCAATTAGGCAAAATGATTAGGATGTAATGGCCTTGCAGCTTTAAAGCCTGGCTGTTTCCTCCCTGAGTGAATTTTTTGTTGGGAGGTGTTAGCTGGCCCTGATTGTTTCCTGTGTGGAATTCCCTTGTTTTCAGAGTGCGATATTTTATGTGCTTCTACTGTCTGTGGCCCTGAGAAAACAGAGGATTTGCCAGACTTTGATGATGGGAATACTTTGTTGGGAGGTGTTAGCTGGCCCTGATTGTTTCCTGTGTGGAATTCCCCTGTTTATTTACTGTCCTGGTTTTAGAGATTATATGGTTCTGCATTATTCTATCCCAGTAATTATTTCATATTAAAGTAGAATCTCACTTATCCAAGATTCGCTTATACAATGTTCTGGATTATCCAACGCAGTCTGCCTTTTCATAATCAATGTTTTTGTAGTCAGTGTTTTAAATTCATTGTGATATTTTAGTGGTAAATTTGTAAATACAGTACAGTAGAGTCTCACTTATCCAACATAAACGGGCCGGCAGAACGTTGGATAAGCGAATATGTTGGATAATGAGGAATTAAGGATAACCCTATTAAACATCAAATTAAGTTATGATTTTACAAATTAAGCACCAAAACATCATGTTAGACAACAAATTTGTCAGAAAAAGTAGTTCAGTACACAGTAATGCTATATAGTAATTACTGTATTTATGAATTTAGCACCAAAATATCACGATATATTGAAAGCATTGACTACAAAAATGCGTTGGATAATCCAGATCGTTGGATAAGCGAGTGTTAGATAAGTGAGACTCTACTGTAATTACTACATAGCATTACTGCGCATGGAACTACTTTTTCTGTCAAATTTGTTGTATAATATGATGTTTTGGTGCTTAATTTGTTTAATCGGCTTTTCCTGAATCCCTTCTTTTTATCCAACATATTCACTTATCCTGCCGGCCTGTTTATGTTGGATAAGTGAGAGTCTACTGTATATTGATAATCTTATATTATCTGTTTAAAAGTGGATTATATGAGGCTCCTTCTTCACAGCTGTATAAAATGCACACTGAAGTGGATTACATGGCAGTGTGGAGTCAAGATAATCCAGTGCAAAGCAGACAATATAAGATTATAAATGGGTTATATAGCTGTGTTGAAGGGCCTTGAGTCTACACTGCCATATAATCCAGTGCAAATTAGATAATCTGTGGAAGAAGTCTAAGTGAGGCCTAAATCTGCCTGTCCCCTAACTGAACCCTGGCTGTCCCTTTGCTGACAGGCTGGTTGCTAGGCGACCAAGTGGGCAGAGATTAGCCCTCTAAACTGGCAGCAATTGGATAAAAAAAATTATTGCTCTCCCTCTAATTAGGACTTTATTTTTCTTTTCTTTTTGTTGTATCAACCTTGAGGCATGGATGATGGGTTGTGTTGTCAAATTTTGAGGTTGGGGGGCCTGTACTTTTGTTGTTTTGTGAATTGCCGTGATGCCATCACTCTTTTATATATATAGAAAGAGTAATGGCATCAGGGCAGCGGACAAAACAACAAAACTACAGGCCCCCCAACCTCGAAATTTGACAACACAACCCATCATTCACGGCTCTAGGTTGATACAACAAAAAGAAAAGAAAAATAAAGTCCTAATTACAGGGAGAGGAATAATAGTTTTTATCCAATTGCTGCCAGTTTGAAGGCTAAGCTCCGCCCACTTGGTCTCCTAGCACCTACTCAGCCCAGTTAGGCCTCACTTAGGCCTCTTCCACAGATTATCACATTTTAACTGGATTATATGGCAATGTAGACTCAAGGCCCTTCCACACAGCTATATAACCCATATATATCTTATATTATCTGCTTTGAACTGGATTATCTTGACTCCACACTGCCATATAATCCACTTCAGTGTACATACAAAACATAAAGACAACCATACAACAGACATTCAGTACCACCACTACCTCAACAAGTTCTCACCACCACCACCAGACAATGCCACAGCAACGCGTGGCCGGGCACAGCTAGTGATATATATTCTAGTACCTCATATCCCAAAGCTAGGACCTAAATATGCTTTAAACAAATAACAAATGTATAAACATTAGGAAAGAGGCTTGTTTTGAGCAACAGGAGAGGTTAGCACTTCTCATTTCAAGGATGTGAGTGGTGGCTGACATCACCATAAACTATGTGCTGTGAATGTGCACATTTTGATACCTGGAAATACTTAAGAGGCGACTTCTTTGGCCAGGATCATGTATTCCATACCACCTACAATAGGGAGAGAAAAAAACTATTTGAAAACTTGAGCCTTTTTGAATGCTACCTTTCTCAGGAAGAACCAGGGAAACGGCAGTATCATGTCTTTTTCAAACTATTATCTGCCCTCTTCCCAAACAGCTTGAGAAACCATGAAGTGGCCCTTGGCTTTAAATGAGTTTGAGGACCCCTGGTTTAAGGGATCACTTGTTGCTTTTTGTTTGTTAAAAGATAAAAAGCCAATGGAGATGCATATAAGTTAAGATGCTTGTGACTTAATTTCAGACCAATGGAAGGATTGATATTTGAACACCAATGAGGACATGCTTGTAACTTTCTGTAACAGTGATAAAAAGCCATTGCAACCAACTTGGCTGGCGACAAAGCCCTTTTGATTGCAATATATATGCATTTTGCTGTCTTGCTTTGGCCACGCAAGAAACAGCTTTTTGCAGTTTGAAGATCCAATTTTTGTAGTGTCCTTCCTCGCCCTCTCCACTAGAATGTGGCTCCTGCTTTGTGAATTTGAATTAAATGAATATTTTGGATCTTTGTCTCTTCAGTAGGATGGATCACAACCTGTTGGGATCACAAGACCAATGAGGGTAGCAGAGTTTGTGAGGTAAAGGATGATTGCTGGGCAGGTAGATATTTTCATTCAATTAGATGATCACACCTGAGAAGGATGCAAGCAGACTTAAAGAATAATAAGATTGTTTACTGATAACTTTGCGTATCCAAAGATGCAGGCACATGTCTTTTGTCAAGGGTTAAAAGCTTCAAAAATGTTTAGTTTGTGTCATTTGGCTTATAAACTTTGATAGTTTCTTCATGAACTATAATGTTGTATATAGTTACTTTTAGTAATGAGAGTTTATTTCCTAAGAAAACACAAGCCTTAATAGTTTTATAACTTCCCAACACTGCCTCTGCACTCTTAAATTCTACACTCAAGCATCAACCAACTGACATTTTTAACTGACTTCTCCAACTGTCATTCTGTTTGAAACTGAACATTCTAAACTGCCATTGAGTGGTCATGTGACCTTCAGGCCCTCCTACTGCTTTAGGTATATAGAGATAAGGTATTTGCAAACTAAACATACATAAACTTCAGGTTATAAAACAACATACCAATAAAACATTATTACAAAACAGATAAACCTCACATAAGAGGCTTGGAAAGTTGCTTCCTCCAACAGTTCCAGTGTGTATTTGATAAGAGTTAGGCCCTGCCCATGAATGCCCAGCCCAAATTGACCATTAGATTTGGGCTCAATTTACCCCCCAGCCCTGGACCTATAATCTGCTTTTTGCACAAGCCCACGCCCAGCCCTCTCTTATTCCTGACCTTTCCTTCTTTAGTCCTGGTTGTGGTTATTGAGATTTGCTTTGATTCATTTTAATGTTATTTTATACTCCGTTGTTTTTAACTGTTTAGATTCTTATATGTTTATTATAGTTTTAAATGTGTTTTTAGTTGGTAAACTCTGTTGTTGCCGGGGTTGGTCCCACTTGTAAGCCGCCCCCATGGTGGCGGGATATAAAAAATAAAGTTGTTGTTATTATTATTATTATTGACACAAAGACAGAGTATGACACAGTAAACGAGATATATATGCTGGATTTCTTATCACAAAATCACAAGTCGAATACTTTCCAAGTGTTTAGAACTGTGTGATGTATTTTCGAATGATGCGTACAGATCCCAGTAAGGTAGCCTTTTGCAGTTGACAGATCATAATTTTGTCAATGTTGATTGTTTTCAAATGCCGGCTGAGATCTTTTGGCATGGCACCCAGTGCACCTATTCCCACTGGGATCACCTGTACTGGTTTATGCCCGAGTCTTTGCAGGTCGATGTTGAGGTCTTGATAAAGGTTGAATTTTTCTTCTTGTTTTTTTCCCCCCACAACCATGAGGTCTGGTGTACTGTGTTCCGAAACTTTGTCAGTCTGGATTCAAAAGTCCCACAGTATTTTTGCGTTTTCCATTACCTTTGCAGGTTTGTGATCCCACTAGTTCTTGACTACTGGTAGATATTATTATTATTATTATTATTATTATTATTGACACAACAACATAGTATGACACAGCAAACAAGATAGATATGCTGGATTTCATATTACAAAAGCACAAGTCGAACACTTCCTAAGTGTTTAGGACTGTGTGATGTATTTTCAGATGATGCGCGCAGATCCCAGTAGGGTGGCCTTTTGCAGTTGGCAGATCGTAACTTTGTCAATGTCTGTTGTTTCCAAATGCCGGCTGAGATCTTTTGGCATGGTACCCAGTGTGCCAATTACCACCGGGACCACCTGTACTGGTTTCTGCCAGAGTCTTTGAAGTTCGATCTTGAGGTCCTGGTAGCGGCTGAGTTTATCCTGTTATTTTTCATCAATTCGACTTTCACTTGGTATGGCGACATCAATAATCCAAACCTTTTTCTTTTCCACAACTGCGATGTCTGGTGTGTTGTGTTCCAAAACTTTGTCAGTCTGGATTCGGAAGTCCCACAGTATCTTTGCATGTTCATTTTCCAATACTTTTGCAGGTTTGTGATCCCACCAGTTCTTTACTGCTGGGAGGTGGTACTTGAGGCATAAGTTCCAATGAATCATTTGGGCCACATAGTTGTGCCTCTGTTTGTAGTCTGTCTGTGCAATTTTCTTACAGCAGCTGAGGGTATGATCAATGGTTTCGTCAGCTTCCTTGCACAGTCTGCATTTTGGGTAATCAGCTGATTTTTCGATCTTGGCCTTAATTGCCTTTGTTCTGATGGCTTGCTCCTGGGCTGCAAAGATCATGCCTTCTGTCTCCTTCTTCAGTGTCCCATTCGTGAACCATAGCCAGGTCTTCTCCTTATCAGCTTTTCCTTCAATTTTGTCAAGGAACTTTCCATGCAATGTTTTGTTGTGTCAGCTGTCAGCTCTAGTTTGTAGTGCGGTTTTCTTGTACTGATTTTTTGTCTGCTGTGCTTTGAGGAGTTTCTGACTTTTGACATTATTATTATTATTATTATTATTATTATTATTATTATTATTATTATTATTATTATTATTGAAACAGGATGTGGAAACTCTGATGGTTCCCATCTCACCTGTTTTTCAGTTGTAAAGATGGGAGTAAATGTGGTCAGAGGTAGAAGCTCAAAACACGATTGCTGGCCCCTGTTCAGAGTTCCCTCCTTTCAGGACATTTCAGCTTCTTTTCAACCCTGGAACATTTGATGAGCTCAGTGCTTCTCCATGCTAAAAAAGAGGCTTGAGTGTCCTTCTAAAGGGAAATTTCTAAGGTGAATTGCCAGAGTTTCCTCCTTTCAGCACGCTTCTGTGCTGAATTAAAGTGCAGGTGATTACCTATAAAGCCCTATATGCTTTGGGTCCAACCTATCTTCATGACCACATCTCCTTCTATGCGTGGGCACTGACATCTGCTGGGAAGGCCCTTCTCTCTTGGTCCCACCAAGTCCAGTATGGTTGATGTGGACAAGAGAGAGGACCTTCTCGGTGTGGCTCCCTGGCTCTGGAATACCCTCCCTAAAGAAATTTTAGAATAGCCCCCACTCGCCAAGCCTTTCGGGTGAGTCTCAAAACATGGCTCTTCAAACAGACCTATCTATGATCAGCTTGATGAACCACCGATTGTATTGCTCCGCCTTTTGATTGTTATCTCACTTATTCACAGGTTCTACTGTTTTAGGAATAACATTTTACAATTTTATTAGTCGGATTTTACATGTGCTGATGATTATATTTATGTCATTTTTATACTTGTGTATTGTTGTTTGTATATGGCACTTGGAGTTTTTTTTGTGAGCCGCCCTTCGGGGAGATGGTGGCAGGGTACAAATAAAGATTTACAATTGTTATTCTGCCTATTTTCAACCATGGGGGGCTATGCATGACTAGCAGAAGTAGTTTAACTCATGTGATGAGCTCAGTGCTTCTCCATACTTGAAAAGTGGCTGAAGTGTCCTATGAAGGGGAAATTTATCAATGTGATAAGGTGGTTAGAGGATGAGCCATACTCTCAGCCTCAGAGGAAGGCCATGGCAAAGCTCTCTAAGGACTACCACTTTATAGTGACTGAGTGAGCCTTCTCAGTGGTGGCCCCTTGTCTTGGAGCACCCTCCCCAAGATTAGGCAAGTCCCCACATCAGGAGCAGTCCTAGGGTTTTTCACTATGTAAGCAAACCTAGGGCCGCCCCCCCCCCCCAAATTACGCCCCCCCCCCCCAACTTATAGGCGGCGGCGGCACTCTCTCGAGCCACGGAACTACTAAGGCCTTCAGGAAGGCCTTGCTTTCTCGCGAGATTTCGCAAGATCTCGCAGAAATCTCGTGAGAAGAGCGAGGACTTCCGCAGTGAGTGACCCGATGGTCGCCGCCGCCGCCTAGAGAGTGGCCTCCAAGGGCTGCGCCCCAATGGCTTCAATGATGAACCAGCCCTTCCCCACATGATCCTCCTTTTGGAGGGATTTGAAATCCTTGGTGTTCCAGCAAGCATTTGAGAACCATTAGCCCCTAGATATAAATGGCCAGTCCTTAGGTTGCCAGATAGTACTCTGTTCTCTGTACGTTATCCATTTCCCCAGCCCTATCGTTCGTTGTTTTGCTAACCCATGCCCAACCCATTTATATCCTGATCATGCCCCTTGTTATAATTATGGTCATTGGTTCTTGTTGAACACGGTCTGATGGAGCCTCAATGCTGCTCTTTTTCTTTTATGTGCAATTGTGTTTTATATGGCTTATTTTATGATGTTCTCATTTTATTTCATTGGTGGTTTTGTTTGAATGGATTGTTGCTTTTGTATATGCATGTATGTTGAACCTTCTGTACCATATATATGCTGCCCCGAGACCCTTCAGGGAGATGGTGGCGGGATATAAAAATATTATTATTATTGAATGTGGCTTAGAAGTCTGAAGAGGAGGGTCTGAACCCCCCCCCCCCCTCAGCCCTGGGAGGCGAAGGATGGCCTTGAACAGGGCACACCCTCTCAGCCTCAGAGGGTCCCCAAAGCTCCCCCCCACCGTCACTATTCACCCCTCACAGCCAGGCCCCCCTCCCTCCCCATGCCCCCCAATGAGTCCTGCTTGTCCTCCCTTCTTTCCCCCTTACTCTGCTCTCCTTTTTCTCATTGTCAAGATGCAAGAAAGTAATTCAAGAAGTGGCCAAGGAGCCCTGCCATCAAGGCACCCCCTGTTGGCCCTCAACGAAAAATGGTTGCAAGAGTCCAAGAAGAAAAGGGCCATAATTGGGGCGAGGAAGGCTGAGGCCGCCCAGGCCCCTGCCCCACCCTGCTTACTGACCGAGTGTGGCATACACATCTGAAGAGGAGGGTCTCAACCCCCTCCCCTTCAGCCCTGGGAGGGGCAGGATGGCCTTGCGCAGGGCACCCCCTCTCAGCCTCAGGGGGTCCCCAAAGCCCCCCCCGTCCCATCACAACCCCCCCCCACTCCATCACAATTCCCCCCTCACAGCCAGGGCCCCCTCCCTCCCCCTGTGCCCCAATGAGCCCCGCTCGTCCTCCCTCCTGCCCACCCTTACCCAGCTCTCCTTTAATGCAGACAATGAATTCAAGGCATCAAGGGGCCCTGCCATCATGGCGGCCCTTGTGGGCCCTAAACAGCAGGTGGGCAAGGAGGCCGAGAAGAAAAAGGCCATAATCAAGGCCCGGAAAGAGGGGGCCACCCAGGCCCTCGTCCCACCTCGCCTGGTCCAGGCCAGGCTCTTCCCCGCCCTTGGTAAGGCCAGGTCCGGACCCCAGGTGGAGAAGCAGCCCCTCATGCGGAGGAGCGAGCCAGAGGAGGTGTTGCTGGGCCTGCCTGTCCCAGAGGCGCACCCAGGTAGAGCCAGGCCCGGGCCTCAGGGGATGAGGCAGGGAGCATTTCAGGGTCTCCTGCCGAGGAGGGAGGCGGAGGGGGCGCTGCCACCTTGGACCTGCCCCTGCCTGCCCCGGAGGCCCCACCTCACCATGCCGCCCCCTTCGACATCTGGGACCCCAAGAGGCGCTTCCTGCCAGACATCCACCGCTTTCTCCTAGCCTCTCAGAATAGATACATTTCTACAGCAGTAGCCATGTTACCACAGTGACAAAATAACCAATCAGAAGTAGCTAACTCCTGCATACCTTTGTGATATAAATCGCATTAAACAACATAGACAGAAATCCCCATTAAACTAAGGTTTTCTGTTACACTCTCTAAGGACTACCACAATATAACGACTAAGTGTGGCTTAGAAGTCTGAAGAGGTGGGTCTGACTGAACCCACCCCTTTCAGTCCTGGGAGGCGCAGGATGGCAATGGACAATGCACACTCTCAGCCTCAGAGGGTCTCCAAAGACACCCCCCCCCGTCACCCCCCAACCCCGCATCACAGCCAGGCCCCCCTCCCTCCCCCTACCCATTGAGCCTTGTTCATCCTCCCTCCCGACCCCCTCTTACCCTGCTGTCCTTTTTGTCTTTTATTGATGCAGAATTCAAGGGGCCCTGCCCTCTGTGTCCTCAACAACAGATGGGAGCAAGAGGCTGAGCAGAAAAGGGCCATCATTGGGGTACGGAAAGCAGAGACCACCCAGGCCCAGGCAGCAACCGGCCTGGTCTGTGCCTGACACTTCCCTGCCCTTGGGGCCCACCCAGGCGGGGAAGCAACCACCCCTTGCCCATACAAGCAGGGCCCGCTCCAGCCCCTGATGCGGCAGAGCAAGCAGGGAGAGTGCAGCCGGCAGGGAGTGTCCCAGTGTCTCCTGGCGAGGAGGGAGGCGGAGGGGTCGCTGTCCATCCTGGACCTGCCTTCTCCCACTCCGGAGGCCCCTCCTCACTAGGCCCCCGTCTACATCTGGGACTCGGAGGGGCGCTTCCTGCCAAACATCCACCTGCCCATCGCTGCCTAGCTCTCCCCCCCTGCTCGGGGCCCACCCAGGTGAGGCCAGGGCCGGGCCCCAGGCGGGGAAGCAACCACCCCTCGCCCACACAAGCAGGGCCTGCTCCAGCCCCTCATGCTGAAGAGGGAGCCAGAAGGGGCACTGCCAGGCCTGCTCAACTTGCCTGTCATGGAGGTGCACTCAGGTGAGGTCAATCAATTCAAGAAGTGGCCAAGAAGCCCTGCCTTGGAGGCGCCCCCTGTGGGCCCTCAACAACAGATGGGGCAAGAGGCAAACAAGAGAAGGGCCATAATTGGGCCTGGAAAGAGGAGGCCGCCCAGGCCCCAACCATGCCTGGTCCAGGCCCGACTGTTCCCCGCCCTCAGTGAGGCCGGGCCCAGACCCCAGGCGGGGAAGCAGCTGCCCCCTCGCCCACACAAGCAGGGCCTGCTCTGTCCCCTGATGCGGCGGAGCAAGCCTGAGGGGGCGCTGCCGGGCCTGCCTGTCTCGGTGGCGCTCTCAGGCGGGGCCAGGCCCAGGGGTGAGTGCAGCCGGACCGGCAGGGAGCGTCCCGGTGTCTCCTGGCGAGGAGGTAGGCTCAGGGGAAGCTGCCCATCCTGGACCTGCTCCCTCCCGCCCCACAGGCCCCTCCTCACCAGGCCCCCATCTACATCTGGGACCCGGAGGGGCGCTTCCTACTGAACATCCACCTGCCCATCGCTGCTGCTGGCCCAACCTGGATAATGCCCAACAGTCCTGCTCGGCGCTACCCTCCCCTTGCTGATGGGCATTGCTTTAGGCACTTTCCCGCCTCCTCGCTTTTCCAAGCTCACCCAGGCTGGATGCTTTATCAGTTTTGCATCGCTTCACCGCTTCTCTGAGTTCTTTCAGGTTTAGGGGAGGTGACAATTGGTGGGTTTCAAGTTCTGGTGCCCTTTTGATTTTCACCTTTACTCTGCTGCAGTCGGTTGTCTGATTTAGCTATAGTGCTATCTTGTCAGGTGTTAGGTTTTGCATGTCCGCAGTCAATCACAGGATCATTATCCAGACGTCTCAGCAATTGCCAGGCTCTTCGACTACTCTTGGACATATTAAGATTCTCTTTTTGTTCTGCAGGTGAATGTAGCAAACAATCTGAAACAATCCAAAGCACAGTTATTACTTTCATGGGTCAGCCAATAATTTTATATTAATTTATTTCAAAATATTATCAGCCACAAGAAAATTAATATCAAATGACAGGATATTTTTGCATTTTCTCACTAAATACACTTAGTGAAGTTGGACGCTTAAGTTACCCTGAATTCGATATAGATGACTCAGATGAAAGGGCCTTCTCAGTGGTGGCCCTTCAACTGTGGAACTCCCTCCCCAGTGATATTAGAGCAGCTCCCTTGCTCCTGGCCTTCAGAAGGAAAGTGAAAACCTGGCTCTGGGGTCAAGCCTTTGAAGATTAACTACAGTACAATAATTACGAAATGTGTGCAATGATTCTTGGAGTGGCCCCGGATTAGGATTATGGATGGCATGATTTTAACAGTAATTATAATGTTTATATGTTTTAATGTGCTTTTTAACTCTATTTTTTAAATTTTAATTTAACTTTATTTCATTGTCTGTTGTCTAAAGGCATCAAATAGTTGCCATATGTAAAGCTACCTCGAGTCCCCTTTGGGGTAGAGAAAGGCAGGATATAAATAGAGTAAATAAATAAATAAATTGTGCATTGAATGTTACTACTGACCATGTGAAAGTTGTTGTTTTTGATTACTTAACTTTGTCAAGTGCAAGGTGCTTTCATTAGCAAAAACTAGTATTTGTCAGGTTCAAGTACAGAAATTTTGCATTTTCAATTCCTGTGAATTTTTTCTGATACTTTGCTAGCTACTTAAAATACTTTCATTGTTTTTAGGGGAAATTGCATAGATAATGTTTTCGGAAGACACTGTCCCGGATACAAATGGACTTTATACCAACATGCCATAGAACAAACCCACTTATTTAAATACTTGGGGAGGTTTTCAGTGAATCCCTTTCCCGGAAACATCACAGGGAAACAGTGAACTTGAAAGCCGTGAAAACAATAGGAGTCCTGAATAAATTCTATGCTCAGGACAGCCAGCTGATAGACCCTACTCTAAAAAAATTCAGTAACCAAATGCTGTCACAAATGGTGCAGAAATCTTGGGCTCAGACTCCAACATTTGTAAAACCTTGGAAATATTGCAAAACAAGTTATTACGGAAACTTTTTTATCTTCCAGCTGGAAGTCCAGCAGCACTTATGTACACTGAATCTGGACTCACACTGCATTGTACTAGGTGGTCTATGGTTTGCTCTTCTCCACATTCACATGTCATGGACGCCACTTTGTGGCCCCATTTCTTTTTTAAATCATCTTTATTAAATATTTTCCATATATATATAAAGTCCTCACAATATACTGTATAAGAAGAAAAACCAACCAAAAAAAGGTATAGTTTCTGCTTCCAGTCATCTTCTGTGAGGTTTTCCTTTTTCCTTCTTCCTCTTATTTTCTTCTTTCTTTCTCTTCAACTTCTTTGCCTCTCTGTTCAGATATGTACTCTTTTCCTCTTTACGTCATTATTTTCCTGTTTTCTTGTTTTAGATATTCTATTATTTGTTTCCAACCCGTCTCATTCATTGGGTTCCCCTTGTTTTTGGATTAGATAAGTCAGTCTATCCATATTTCTTATTCTAAGATTTTTATCAACCACTCTTCTTCCAGAATGTCCTTCTTTTTCCGTAACCTTGCATAACAAACTGTTGTAATTAACAAGAATAGGAGTTTGTCTTTATTTTTATCTAATTGTTGTTCAAACATCCCTAGCAAAAACGTTTCTGGTCTCAATGGTATTTTCATTTGTAGCATATTCTGTTTTTGCTTTTTTACATGACCACCACATGCGGTGGAAGGTTCCTTCTTTCTCTCCACATTTACAACAGTTTCCAACAATTTACATTTTTATAACATTTACCTAGTTTCTGTGGTATACAACATCTTTACCCTGTTCTCTTTTAGATCCATCGCATATGTATATTTTAATTTTTTATTCCAGATTTCTTCTCATGTTTCCTTTCCCATAGATCTTCCTATATTTTCTGTCCATCTTCTCGTGTATTCTTTCCTTCATTCCATCTCCATGCTCCACTCTAATAATTTCTTATATATTTTGATTATTATTTTTTATCCATCTGCATTATTTTATCACAAATAGATTTGTTCCCTGAAGCCAAATTCTTTATCCTTTGTAAAATTTTCTTTTATTTGCCAATATTGGAATCAGGAGATGTTTTTATTGAACAAGTTCATTTCCTGTTGTGTTTTCATTGCCCATTCTCTTTCTAGTTTTTTCAGTAAGTCTTTATACTTAGGCCATCTGCCCCACCCCATTACTCTCCTTTGAGAAGCTTCTAGGCATGATAGACACAGTGATGTTTTATCATAGAATTTCTTTTTGTATTTTTCCCAGACTTTGTATATGGCTGATCTAACAAAGTGATTACCAATTTATTTCTGTGGTCCCATTTCTTAAGGTTGGCTCTGCATTTCGTGGTGCCAGAGTGCAGTCTGTTCAGTGCCTTCCAAGTCTTATCTGGTGTCAGCCACTGATTAAGGTTCTGGATTTTAGCCTGCCACTTTTGGAGTCTCGCTTGCTGAAGTGTTCCTGCAAGTATCTCTGTAGATCTTAGAAATTATTTCTTGATTTAAGACGTTGGTGTGCTGGCTGATATCCGAACAGGGGATGGGCCAGAGATGTCAATGTCTTGGTCCTATCATTAATAGGCTGCTACTTCCCAGTAGATGTCAGGTGGTGCAATACCAGCTAAACAGTATAATTTCTCCAGTGGTGTGGGGCGTAGACATCATGATGAGGGGGACGTGGGTTTAAAAAGAGAATTTCCAAAGATACTTCTAATGACTATAAGTCCCATATGTTTTGATTGACCTAAGTTGCAAAAGCCGATGTTTGAGAAAGGCCTACACTTGAGAGAAGATGCTGATGTTTGGAAAAAGAGTTGTTCCAGAGAAAAGAAGTTACTTTCAATAATAACAGTACATCAAGTCAGAACCGGTTAACCACTACTCCCTAGGATTCCCATACGGATTCGAACCTATACTTGCAACAAGTGGAAGATAAGCTGGTGCTGAGATCAGGGTCAATAACATGAAAAGCACCATTGTCTAAAGAGTCACATGTTGTTACAGCATAGAAAACCAATGGAATTGCATGATGGTTAAGATGTTTGTGATGTAGCCAACATTAGACGAATGGGGTAAATGATCTTTGTAAGCCAATATGGATATGCTTGCTATTTTCTGTAGAAGTGATAAAACCCTTGCAACTATTTTGAAAATGCGACAAATCCTTTTATTGCATTGATGCATGCATGTTTTTGTCGTTATTGCTAAGCTTGTAATAAATAGTTTTTTTGCAGTTTGAAGATCCAACTTTTGTGGTGTCTTTCCTCGCCCTCTCCACAGAAAAGGGGCCTCCTGCTTTTGACTTTGGATTAAGAGGAGTATTTTTACATCTTTTACATCTTTGCCCCTTCAATGAGATCATGCGGCATGTCTCATTAAGAACCCCATTCACTGTTTTAACATGGTGAGATGTAAGACATCACATTAACTGTCATGGCTCAATGTTATGGAATCTTGGGAGTTATAGTTTCACAAGATCTTTAGCCTTCTCTGCTGAAATAGTCCTGATGTTTCACCCAACTACAAAACCCAGGACCCCATAGCATTGAGCCATGGCTGATTAAAGTGATGCCATAGGTAAAGGGTAAAGCTTTTCCCCTGACGTTAAGTCTAGTTGTGTCCGACTCTGGGGGTTGGTGCTCATCTCCATTTCTAAGCCAAAGAGCTTAGAAAACCTCCAAGGTCATGTGGCCGGCATGACTACATAGAGAGCCATTCGCTTCCAGCCGGAGCGGTACCTATTGATCTAGTATTCACACTTGCATGATTTCGAACTGCTAGGCTGGCAGAAGCTGGGGTTAACAGAGGGAGCTCACCCTGCTCCCTGGATGTGAACCGCCGGTTTAGTTCAGCAGCTCAGCGGTTTAATCCATACTGATGCCATACTGCATTAGGTAAAGGTAAAGGTTTTCCCTTGACACCAAGTCCAGTCGTGTCCTACTCTGGGGGTTGGTGCTCATCTCCATTTCTAAGCCAATGAGCCGGCGTTGTCCATAGACTGCATGGAGCGCCATCACCTTCCTGCCGAAGCAGTACCTATTGTTATACTCACATTTGCATGTTTTTGAACTGCTAGGTTGGCAGAAGCTGAAGCTAACAGCGGGAGCTCAAAACGGTCCCAGAAATCAACCTTTCAGTCAGCAAGTTCAGCAGCTCAGCGGTTTAATCAGCTACACCACCGGGAGTATTAATTCTAAAGAATTCCCAAACTCTGGCCATCCAAGCGTTTTGGACTTCAGCTTCCAGAATCCTGCAGCGTTGGGTACAGCAGCTGAGGCTTCTGGGAGTCGAAGTCCAATGCACGTCTCTGCTTTGCTAAATCTCCTCTCCTATTGCTCCCAACGGTGCTCCGTGTCCCCGCCTCCTCCCGGCAAGCAAATGCTTGAACATCACCCACTCCATCCGATGGGAATGAATCCTGTGAACTCATTGGATACCACTGTAAAAAGCTCCGCCTTTTTGGACGGGGAGAAATTTCCTTGCCTTTTAGGGCCCCTTATTGGCTAAAGGTTATAGCTAGGCAAGGCTCTTATTGGCTGGAACGTTGAGCAGATGAATTGTGGTTGGCGGAGCGTTTTGGAGCTATCACTGATGTAGAGAAGGTGACTGCAGAAGCTTCGGTGCTCAGATGGATGGTTGCCGCGGATGAGAGCGGTGTCTCATAGCCGGACAGGTGCGCTTTCCCTCGGAGGGCTTCAAACAGTCCTTCCCTTCCCGCCTTTCTTTCCTGTAATCCGCCGCGATCCCTGCTTCCCAGCCACAAAGGCGCCCGGTCGTCCGGAGGAGTTGCCGCAGCGGCATCGATCCAGCTCCGCCCAGGCAGGGCATTGAAGGGAAGGAGGGCTGCAATGGGGAGAGATGGGCCATCGGCCATGGGTGCATCCACACTGTAAAATTAATGTAGTTTGACACCGCTTGAATTACCATGGCTCAATGCTCTTGAATCTTGGGCTTTGTAGTTTGATAAAGCACCAGCACTCTTTGCCAGTAAAGGTTAAAGACTATGGGACACTACAATTCCCAGGACTCCTTAGCATTGAGCCATAGCTGTTGAAGTGGGTTCAAACTGCATTCATTCTAAGTGTAGATGCCCCTTTATTGGGGCGGGGGGAGAAATCAGTGTGGATATGGTGGCTTCACATGCAGGGACTTTGCATGAAAAAAGGAGGAAGAGATGCTTAGTTCCCAGTGGGACTTTGCTGTGCCCTGGGGACAGCTCATCTCCAGAAAGTCAGTGCATCCACACTGTAGAATGAATGCAGTTTAACGCCACTTTAACTGCCATGGGATCATGGGTGTTCTAGTTTTCCCAAGAACTTCAGGAAAGGAGATGCCACCTGAACATTAGGAAGAACTGCCTCACGGTGAGAGCTGTTCAGCAGTGGAACTCTCTGCCTCAGAATGTGGTGGAGGCTTCTTCTTTGGAGGCTTTTAAGCAGAGGCTGGATGACCATCTGTGGGGTGTGTGTGCTTTGAATGCGATTTTCCTGCTTCTTGGCAGGGGGTTGGACTGGACGGCCCATGAGGTCTCTTCCAACTCTATGATTCAACCGTCTTTGTGACGGTGTGGTTCTCTCTCGCACACATGCATTACATCATCATGCAAAATAACATGTGGTGCTGTGAAGAACAGCACTCTTTCATAAGGCAGTAGGGAACAAAGAAACTTTAGACTGAACCCTACTCTTCTAAGAATCCCCATTACATGAAGTTAGGAGAGAATTAGAATACAGTGTTCCCTCACTACTTTGCGGTTCACTTTTTGCAGATTCGCGGTTTCACAGTATTTTGATAAACTCTAAAAGACTACTATAAATCATAAAAATTACAATGTACAGCCTAAGGGATGGAGGAAGGAGAAGCCGAAGGGAGAGAAAAGGAGCCCAAGTGGCAATGGGAGGAGAAGGAGGCGATTTATCAACACACGATTGGTTGATAAAGACTTAAAATAGTGTATAACTACTAAAATAATGTATAAATATTAAAATAAATATAGCATCCCTACTTCATGGATTTTCACTTACTGCGGGTAGTCCTAGAACCTAACCCCCGTGATAAGTGAGGAAACATTGTATTACTTTTTCAGTGGTGCTAATGGCGCTCTCACGAAGGAGCACCCACACTGAGATGAGCAAAGTGTAGCCCGTGGCCTGTATTTCACTTGCAAGGTCATTTTGAGACCCCAGTTGTCTCCAGAACCCACCCCTAGTTGAGAAGAAACTTTCTTTCATTAAGAATGCTTGAATTTTATCATGTCACCACTCTTATTTGTTCAAGGATCAGGGTGGTTTTCAATTCTTACATTTTATAAAAAGTCCCCTTTGGCTTAAACGGCTCAGGTACAGGGGAAATGGCAAAATATCCCTCATTCTCCCTAGAATATCATTTCTCAACCTGGGGGTTGGAAGGAGGGTTTCAGAGGCGTCGCCAACGATCATCAGAAAAAATATTTCTGATGGTCTTAGGAACCCAAATCCCTACAGTATTTTCTGTTGGTCATGGGGGTTCTGTGTGGGAAGTTCCATCATTGGTGGGGTTCCAGGTGCTCTTTGAACTCCACCAACTTGGTAGGTGAACTTTAAACCTGAGCAACTACAACTCTCAAAAGTAAAGGTCTATCTTTCCCAAACCCAACTGTGTTCAAATTTGGGCATATTGAGTATTCGTTCCAAGTTTGGTCCAGATCCTTCATTGTTTGGAATCCACAGTGCTCTCTGGAGCACTGCAACTCCAAAATTCAAGGTCCACCAAACCCTTCCAGTATTTTCTGTTGGTCATGGGAGTTCTGTGTGCCAAGTTTGGTTCAATTCCATTGTTGGTGAAGTTCAGAGTGCTCTTTGATTGTAGACTAACTATAAATTCTAGCAGCTACAACTCCCAAATGAAAAAATAAATGTCTTCCCCCAACCCACCAGTATTCAAATTTGGGCATATCGGATATTTGTGCCACGAATGAAAATACATCCTGCATAACAGGTATTTACATTACGATTCATAACAGTAGCCAAATGACAGTTATGAAGTAGCACCGAAAATAATTTTATGGTTGGCGGTCACCACAACATGAGGAACTGCATTGAGGGGTCACTGCATTAGGAAGGTTGAGAACCACTACCCTAGAACACTGGAGCATTTTGAGTTTAGTCTTTTTTTAAGTGAAAAAGTTCAGTGGGATGTGATTCCTCCAGATTTTGCAAAGTGGCAATAAGGCCTCAGGCCTCTGAAGGTCAACCATCCCTGGCCTACATTGATGCCTTTGAGGTGTCAAGCAATACAATGTGTCAAGTATATTGTGTATTTTCTATAAACAAAAAGTATGCTTTCTTCTAGTTTATGTGATATTGTTCATCACCATAAAGGTACTGAATTGAAGGATGTATGCACAGGCTTTATGGTTGCTATTACAAATTGTTTCTACCTAATGGATATCCGAAGGCAAATCTACCATGGGGTTTTCATGGCAAGATTTGTTTCAAGGGGATTTGTCTCTCTCTTTCTTTGAGGCTTCTCTACAAACAGGTTGATCCCCACACTATCACCAGTGGTTGGCTATAAACTTGGGCTGAGATCCTGCATCAGGATATGTCACAGTGATGACAGTGCTCTATTGTAGCTACCATTTCCTGATGCTACAATCCAAACTACAACTCCACTGCCATATAATCCAGTTATTTTTTGACTGCAACTTCCAGAATCCTCTCAGTTGGTGGGTTTTGCAGTCTCTGAAAACCTTCTCAACATTCTGGAGATGCAAAGTATTGAGAGAAATGGCAGAATCTAACCTCGGCTCAAATAATTCCTTCCTATTGCATTTCAGGCCACCCAACGCAAACCATGCAAGTAGCTGAGGACGCCCGCACCCATTTGGAAGATGAGCTGCTCTGTGAGTAACAGTAAAATGTCACTTCTGTCTTGCCACAAATATCAAAGGTCTCTTTCCCTTGGATGTTGTCATCCCATTTGCTCACAGATGCCTGGGTGAGCCATTTTTAGCTTCACGTGAAAATAGATAAGAGAACTGCCAAACTATTCAACTGGTCACCTGGAGATGCTTTTTACTCATCACAAGTGAGCAGCCGTGTGATGCTATTTCACTCTGTCTTTGTATTTTCTTCAGTATGTATTGAAGAGTAAATTTGGAAACCAAATGTTCAAGGAATTTCCCTCTATATCCTTTACACCAAGCAGCTTGCCCTACAGAGTATTTTAATGGGGGTAATCTAAGCAGTAAGCATTTAAAGCTGTGGGTTGCTGTGAGTTTTCCGGGCTGTGTGGCCATGTTCCAGAAGCATTTTTCCTGATGTTTCACCCACATCCATGGCAGGCATCCTCAGAGCTTGTGAGGTCTGTTGGAAACTAGGCAAGTGGGGTTTATATATCTGTTGAATGTCCAGGTTGAGAGAAAGAACTCTTGTCTGTTTGAGGCAAGTGTAAATGTTGCAACTGGGCACTTTGATTAGCACTGAATGGCCTTGAAGCTTCATAGCCTGGCAATTTCCTGGCTGGGGGAATAATAATAATAATAACTTTATTCTTATAACCCACCTTCATCTCCCCGAAGGGACTCGGGGCAGCTTACATAGGGACCAAGCCTGGGAGACAAGTATACAAGATATAAAAATAAAACACATAACAACAAAATGATTAAAAACAATTAAACCACAGAATAAAAGCATCAAAATACATCAATAAGCATCAAGGAACTGTAAAGTGGGACAAATAAAATTGCAAGGGAAAGCGCAGGGCTTGTGCAAAATGCAAGACAAAAGGACCAGGAATAGAAATAAAGTGCTGAATGCCAGGACAGTAAACAATTCGGACAGGGAAGTGATAAATTACGAGCTGACCTATTGTTTAAAGGCACATTGAAACATCTATGTCTTCAAGTCTTTATGGAATGTGGACAGGGTGTGGGCTCATCTGATTTCCCTGGAGAGAGAGTTTCAGAGTCGGAAGACCACCACCGAGAAGGCCCTCTCCCTTGTCCCCACCAACTGTGCTTGTGACGGAGGCAGCCGTGAGAGAAGGGCCTCCCCAGCAGATCTAAAAGCCAATGCCAGTTTTTAGGGAGAGACGCGGTCACGAAGATAAGCAGGGCCCAAACTGTTAAGGGCTTTGCAGGTCATAGCCTGCACTTTGAATTCAAACCAGAAGATTGTCAGCAGCCAGTGGAGCTGCTTCAGTAGAGGCATTGTATGCTCCCTGTAGCTAGCTCCTGTTAGCAACCTGGCTGCCGACCTTTGCACCAATTGCAGTTTCCGGGCCATCTTCAAAGGCAGCCCCATGTAGAGCACATTGCAATAATCCAATCTAGCTGTAACCAAGGCATAGACTACCGTGGCCAAGTCAGACTTCTCGAGGTACAGTCGCAGCTGGCATACAAGTTTTAACTGTGCAAAGGCCCACTCAGCCACAGCAGACACCTCAGCATAAAGTGTGAGCGCTGAGTCCAAGAGGACCCCCAGACTGCAGACCTGTGTCCTCAGAGAAAGTGTAACCCCATCGAGCACAGGTAGCTACCCTATACGCGGAATCCTTTGGAGGTGTTAGCTGGCCCTGATTGATTCATGTCTGGAATTCCTGTTTTCTGAATGGTGTTCTTTATTTACTGTCCTGTTAAATTCTCTTAGTCTTTAAATTTGAGCTATGGCGGTTTTGTCAATTGATTCATTTTGTCTATATCTGTGCACTTGTAAGTTATCTGTTGTAGAGGACTGGCAATTTTATTTACCAGCACTGGTTCGTGGACTATCACTTTGGTCAACTCTAGTACATACATACCTCTGACCACTTGATTCCCACAACTATTCTGATGAGTGTTTGGCTAATCCATGAGGTTCCAGCAGGAGCAGGTCCATAAACACCTCTTTTCTCCTCTCTCCAGTCTGTGAAGAGTGCCGCCTTTATTTTCAAGAGTCCTGCCCACAACACGGTCCCCCTACTTTTGTGGCTGACTCCCCTGTTCCAGAAAGGGCTCCGTCGCGGGCCTTGCTCTCTCTGCCGGAAGGACTTGTGGTCAAGGAGCGTCTCCAAGGAGGCTTTGGAGTATGGAGCACTCTTCCAACCCTGCCTCGGGGCTGCATCTTTGGACCCTATGAGGGTAAAGTGGCCCGGGAACACAGCGACTGCACCCGTTATTCCTGGGCGGTAAGAGACCTTTGTTCTCTGGCAATCTATGATTCTGCAAGGCAGCTTCTGGTGCTATCCAGGTGTCTTGGGTAATGTCTTCATGCTTCATGGCATCCATATAGATATGCCAAGATAGGTTTGGCAACAGGAGGGAAAAGGGCCACATGAAAATAGGTGGCAGCCCCCCCAAAACAAATTACTCCAACCTCGAAAGTATGTTCCAGTGATCCTCCTGTCTATCCTATGTACAAGTTGGCCATCCCACTGAACCATGTGGTTGACTCCGCCTCATGAGCCACTGTTCCTCTGTCCTGAATCCCCATCTTCCAGCTTGTTCCAGATTGTTTAAGTTCCAGCGAAGACAATAAAAAGGTAGATCTTGCTATAAGCCTAACATATCCCCATTTCTGCCTAAAGTGACTTTTCCAAATCCACTCTAGATGGCGCTTCTTTACCAGTTCTGTTTTTGTTGGGTTTGACTTGTCTAGAGCCACCTGGAAACCCAATTTAGAGAGTAGAAAGGGTTTTGGGGGGGGGGGGGGGGAGATGTACAGTAGATAAGCCTAATAGGCAAACTTTTCCAAAGCCCAGTTCATGACACATACACAATTTCAGCCCTGCGACTTAGACTCATTTCTACCCTACTTCCCACATCATTTCCATAACGTTCTGGAACTTCTGAGAGGAGGGTGGGGACAGAGCATGGAATAATTCCTTTCTTTCAACTTTTTCAAGTTCTGGAAAGAAATTGTTGGTGAGAGAAGCTTTGAGGTTTTTCTACTTGATGATTGTTTCATCCCCTCTTCAGGTGCGGGACAATGGCTCTTATTTCTTTATTGATGCATCAGATGATTCCAGATCCAGCTGGATGAAGTGAGTATTTTGGGAGGAAGAGGCCTCACCCACCGCAGTAAGAGAATATGCACTGTTGGACATGTTTCAAAGTATTATTTATTTGTTTATTTATTTTTCTCCCACGAATTGGACTCAAAGCATTATTATTATTATTATTATTATTATTATTATTATTATTATTATTATTATTATTATTATTATGCCACTTATTGATATAAGTTTATTTTTATACTGTGCCAACAATCTCCCCAAACAAGCAGACGCAAGCCTAGGACATACAACAGAAATCACCAGTTAAAAACACAGTTAAAAACATCATAAAATATCTCAGTCCAACTAAACACAATTAAAAACAACAAAATATACAAGCAGCATTAAAACTATATCAACCAAAGTAAGCAGCCAGCACCCAGGAATGTAAAAATGGGCATGATCAGAATAGAGAGGGCTGGGCATGGACTTGTGCAAAAAGCAGACTGTGGAGCCGGGCTGAGGGGTAAAGTGCTGAGTACAAACCTATTAGTAAACTGGGGATGGGTGTTTATGGGCAGGGACTAACTGTCATCAAATGCACACTGGAACATCCACGTTTTCAAATCCTACAACAGGTACATAATCCATAATACATAACCTCTCATCCCACAACCCAACATATAAACAATAAAACACACTTAATATAAACCCAAATTACAAAAATATAAATAAGCATAAAAATGTCTCTTTGATAGCCACAAGGATATGTTCAGGTGTGGTCCTTCTAAGGCCATAGTGTGTGGTCCTTCTAAGGCTAAGATGTGCTCCTTCTAAGGTCATAGGGGTGTCCATTATGGGGGGGCTAAGGGCTTGCATTAGCCCCTCAGGAGGCCTTGGCGGGCCACACACACACCCACTACATTCACTTCAGCAAATAATGATATCCTCAAAATACCACATACTAGGTTCTGGGAGGCATTTTAGCAGTCGGAAGTGATGAAATTCACTTCCTGTTTTAGAAAAAAGCATGGAAAAATTTGTGCCTTGTAGAGGTCATAAAAGGAGAATTTACAACAGTATACTGGAGTTATCCCCTCTCCCACCCCTACCTCAAACTCTTGTTCAGAAGAATTTCACAGTTGCATGAGGCCTGGGGGTTCACCACTTGCTTGAGTTGTATAGAGTGGTTACATTACTTGAGACGTCAACCAGTAAGTAAAACATAACATGTCCAAATCCCCTGATTCCTCTCCCCCCCCCTCCCCAGATACGTGGCATGTGCCTCCACTGAGGATGAGCAGAACCTGACCGTTTTCCAGTACCGAGGCTACATCTACTACCGGGTCTGCCAAACCATATCTGCTGATACTGAGCTGCTGGTGTGGATTGGAGAAGAGTATGGCCGCACTCTGGGCTTGCACTTAGGTAGGCACAAGAAGGGAGGGAGATGTTGTTTTATCTATGTTAGCAAGCTTTCTTGCCTGCCTTTTCTACCATCAACCCTCTAGGTTTGGGCCATTTCACAGAAAACCACCTTACATCAGGTCAGAGTCCATATTTATTATTTATTAGGTAATTAATTAAATTTATAAGGTTGTTGTATGGTTTCGGGGCTGTATGGCCATGTTCCAGAAGGAGAGAATACTTCTGGAACATGGCTGTACAGCCCCGAAAACATACAACAACCTTGTGATCCTGTCCATGAAAACCTTCGACAACAAATTAAATTTATAGCCCATGTGTCCTCTGGTTTGTTGATGACGAGTAACAAGACATTCCTCTTCCCTGTGTTGTGCCTAGAGCAAGATTGTGAGATACATCAGGCTGATTTGGTCCAATTACTCAGCAAATTTTGAGTGGGGACAGTGGCTTTGAATCTGGATCATCTCAGTCCAGCATGCTAACAAAACTACTATAGCATATTGGTGCTTCTAGTACACAATTGGCATCGCGTGATTTTAGAGATGGGAATAACATGACTCTTGCATTTTGGTAATTGGATATATATCACATCCTGTGTACAAACTAACAACTAGCGTATTTTGTCTTTTGACTCTCCTGCTAGCAACATCCATAAAACCAGAACTTGGCCATGTTGAGGACAGGAGTTCAGGGAACTCTAGCCCCCAAAAGTATTTTTTTCAAATTACTTTCCTGGACATAAAGACATATATCCCAGCCACGTGGCTAGTGGCCATGATGACTGGGTAGTTCTGTGACTTGTCCAAAAAATAACTTTAACAAGCTCTGTGTAAATCATTATGTCTTGGAAGCATTGTGTCTAAGCTCATTTCTGCACAATATAAACAGGAATATTGTACTTGCTTAGCCTGGCCTTTTCTTACATCTAAAAATCACCCATTAAAAGCTAAACAAGCTGCGGAAAGAATAGAACCCATGCTACAATCACTGTAGTCTCCCAGCATTTCAATGGTTAACCATAGCTTGATACCATCCAGTTGATGTCAGGTTTTAAATGTTTTGCCCCACTTAAAAACTGATAAACATCCCTTTGGAACAGATCAGCCAAAAAGCCCAAATATTATTTTTTTTCTCCATACCATGACAAATGTCTCTTCTGACTTTGGTAGTAAAGAAAATGACAGTCCCTTTCTTCTGCGCTTAGAGTCAAGGAAGAGAACATGGCCAGTCATACGAAACCATGCACTATGTCTCAATGGTGCTTTGAGTATTCCTGGAGCTCAGCCATGATGTCACAAACAAAGCAAAAAGAAGAGATGGAAAACGATGGCACCTCCAAATCTGACCATATAAAGTTTATGGATACCTCTTACATCCAAATGAACTTTGGAGTAAAAGCAAGGTTTTCTCAGCCAGCTGCAAATTGCATTTACTTCATTAATATGTAGAACATTGTCTCATAGGAGGCCAGACTTTGTCTGGTATGGTAGTGTCTGCTTTAGAGGTGGTGAACTTTTGGGTGTTTTGACCTGCAGCTTCTAACGGAACCAGCCAGCATAAACAACATTAAGGTATTGTGAGGCCTCTCATTCATGTGTTGTTCTCTCTCCTCCTAGGTGAGCACTTTAAATATGAGTTTGGTGAGAAGGAGCTGTTGATGAAACTCTTCCAAGAGCTGCGCCTGAAGACCCCTTCCTCTCCGCCTGTGTCCCATGCCCCTTCCTCACGGACGCAGTACCTGTGTGGGGATGCCACTGCCTCAACCCTACCCCTCCACAAGCCAGGCCTTCCACCTCCAGGAGGAAACACCTTCCCCATGCTGGAAGGGACACAGAATCTAGTGGGGTTGGGAAGGGCCCAAAGCCGCTACTGGACCTTCTTTGGCTTCCAGGGAGATGCCTATGGCCGCATCCTCGACAAGAGTAAGATAATTTGCAAGCTCTGCGGGGTGCGGCTGAGCTACAGTGGGAACACCACCAACTTGCGGCAGCATCTAATCTACAAGCACCGTTGTGAATACAATCAACTGGTGGGGACCCAGACCACCACTCTCGATAAAGGGATGGTGGGGATGGGTGATTTTGGACCTTCCCGGACTCCCATACCTGGCAGGACCACACGGGCTGTGGCTGATTTCATTGTGCTGGACCTCATGCCCGTGGAAGTGGTGGAAGGGGAAGGTTTTGGGCAGATGCTGGGAGTCCTAGATCCCAGTTACAAGCCCCCCAATGCTGCCTCCCTGGCTCATACTGTACTGAAGGACATGTACACCCAAGTGAAGCAGAAAATCTGGGAGTTGGTGCAGGTCCTGCCCCAGTGCTCCCTCAGCCTGGACATATGGTGCCACAGCAGCAACCTTACCTACCTCACACTCACTGTGCACTATGTGGACGACTGCTTTGAACCCCGCACATGGGTCCTTTCCAGCCACCCCATCCCTGAGGAGCCCAGCACTAAAAGCTTGGTTGAGGCCCTTGGTGAGGCAAGTAAGGAGTGGGGGGTGCGTGAGAGCACCTCATACGTTGTGGGAGGCTTCAGAGGAGCCGCCATGCAAGAAGCCGTAGCAGCCCTTGGCTGGACGGCTCTGCCTTGCATTGGGCAAGCCTTGCGAGCGGCCATGGAAGCCGTGCTAGGTCAGCCAGCAGTGCAAAGGGCTTTGGAGCGGCTTCACCGCTTGGCCTCCTGGGCTCTCACCGGGGCAGGGCGGTCTGAGAAACTGTGGATCCAGGAGCCACTCCTGCAAACACACCTCAGTCGTTTCCAGCGAGATGGAGGCAAATGGCACAGTGTCTATGCAGTCTTGCAGGGCCTGCTGGAGCACAGTGAACCTCTGGTAGGGCTGGGCCCAGATGGGGAAGCAACCCTGCGTCCTCAGGATTGGGCCGCTCTTCAAGATACAGTTAAAGTCCTCAAACCCATGGCAATTGCTACCTCAACATTTACCAAAGATCCTTTCTCCAGCCTGTCCCTTGTCAAGCCCGTGCTGACCAGCCTCCTTTACAAGCACTTGGTAGCCAGTGAGTGGGATTCGGCCCTGGCTCTGGAATCCAAAGCAGCAGCCCAAAAGGAGCTGAACCAACTGTTCTCCAATTTGGACGTTAACCAGGCCCTCAACCTGGCCTGTGCTCTGGACCCCCGCTTCCGTGGGCTCGATTTCCTGAGTCACACTGACCGAGTGGAAACCCTGCACTTGCTCAAGACGGAATCATTGTGCCTGGCTGAGGCATCCCCAGCACTGACCGCTGGTCTGCCTGATGCCGTCTCTTCCTCCCCGCCTGCAAAGCTGCCCAAGCAGGATACTGGCATCGAGTTCCTGTTGGGAGATCTATACAGCATGCGCAGTGCCGCAGGCATCAGTTCTGCCCATCAGCAGGCAGAACAAGAGACAGCTAGCTTCCAAACCAGCAAGGCCTCTGCCCTTGGCCAAGAGCCATTGCAATGGTGGAAGACGCACCACACTCAGTACCCACTGCTGGCCCAGGCGGCCCGCAAGCTGCTTGGTGTCCCTGCTACCTCTGTCCCTGCCGGTTGGCTCTTCAGCAATGCTGGTGATGCCATCTGTGCAAAACGCCGAGCCCTGACACCGGAGCATGTGGACATGCTGGTCTTCCTCCATGGCAACCGAGCCATGCTGTATTAAGACTTGCCAATGTCAGGCGGGCAAAGTCTTCAGTATATCTGCCAAGAGACTCAGCCCCTTCTCCCCCAAACACACACAAAGAACATACAGCATAAAAATGGAAAGTCTGTTTTCCCTTATCTTCTAAGAAAATTGCAAAGGTTTCAGATAGATAGATAGAGAGAGAGAGAGATATATTTGGACTGCAACAAAAATCCCCCCCAGATGGTATGACTAGCAGCTTCTGGGGCTTGCAGTTCCAAAAAGTGAGTTTTCCAAGCTTTCAAAATAATTATGTCTGAGAAAGAGGCATGGTCTGTGTATTTTGGATTTAGTCTACCCTGAACCTAGGATGGGGAGCCATTTCCTGATGTCAACATAACCTGGAGGAAAAAAATGAAGCCTTATCATTTAGTAGTCATTTTGGAGAAGTGGAACGGCCCATCTTCCATACAGAAGGGGAGGCTGAGGAGAAAAAGAGTTTATGATATGATAGGTGAAATGGATGTAAAGCTTGAAGTGCAGGAATATTCCATGTATGCAAGGGGGCAGAAAGGAGAAAGTTAATATATGCATGGGATGTATATTCCAATCATCCGTTATTCCTCTGGTTTAAAAATATTTGAACACTGCAGAAGACAGGAATGGTTCTGGAAAGGGGTGGAAGAAAAGAGCATTTGAGGATAGGAATGGTCCATGGATAAGGCAGGGGAGGATATGAAGGAATAGAGACAGGATTGATGTATTTCATATGTACAAACGGATAGGTGGAGCTCTGAATACATAGAAGGGGTGGAAGCCTAGAGAGACAAGTCCATATAAGAGTGGAAGAAGGCAGCAGAAATAGTGTGGAAGGGCCATTGGAGCTCATCTTCAAAGGGAGGAAAAAAGCATGGAATAATCCAAGTGGTTCTAGATTATAATTCATTATATTATAGAGGGCAGAGGTGTGGTTTCCCATGGTAAATATGAATGTTCCTAATTCAGATTTACAAATAGGTAAGTGTTACCTCTGGTTAAGAAGAGTACTGATCATTCAACATTGCTAGACCCAGTTGGGAAGGGATTTTAACACAAAGCATACAGACATACTGCTCTTGTCCTTTGGGGTGAGGGCTGATGGGAGAGAAAATTGCAGTTCCCGTTTCCAAATTCTCCCTGTGAGTGGAATTTTAAAAAATCGTGTCAGAAGCGAATTGAGAATATACCACAGTGGCGCAATTGGATAAACCCTTGTGCCGGCTGAAATGCTGACCTGAACATCTGACAGTCGGCAGTTTGAATCCACAGGACGAGGTGAGCTCCCATCTGTCAGCCCCAGCTTCCCTTGTAGGAACATGAGAGAAGCCTCCCACAGGATGATAACACATCTGGGCATTCCCTGGGCAATGTCTCTGTAGACGGCTGATTCTCTCACACCAGAAGCGACTTGCAGTGACACTGCAGTGAATGGGATGCATGTCTCTGTCTTATTTTCTTCTCCCCTACCATACCCTGTAGTATTCAAGAAATGACTCCAAAAAGTAATGGTGACATCAGGAACCACCGTGCCTCTTGGAAATCTGGGATATTTTTTAGCCATCATGACTTTACCACTCTGGGCCAGTAAGGTGACAATAAACCAAAGAAAGCATTAGCCATTGTTTTACTACTTCCTCTTTGTGTTCCTTTCCCCAGAGTCTCTTCCTTCATATATGACCCCCACCCATCTTCCCCTTGTTTGCATGCCACTGAAAAATTAAAACCTATAAGGTAAAAGATGAAGGAATGTAACTGAAAATAGGAACAGAATCGTCCCCAATATTATCACCCCCTACATGATAGGAGTGGTATCCCACCCTACTCCAAGACGGTGCAAGATTTTTGGGGACTTTTGTTTTGTAACTTCAAATCAGTAATTCAACAAGTAAATAAAAATGCTTTATTTTTAAAATGCTGCTTCTGATTTTAATTAAGAGCGAGGACGGGGGAATAGGGCAGCTGTATAGAGATTTATCTACCAGAAAATAACAAGATTAATACCTCGGGGCAGGCATGGGATGGCGGGGGTTGTACTTGGAAATTTCCGGGGGGAATATGCAGTAGGTCAACAAGGGTTTCCAATTCTCAGTTGTACAACAATGGCAACAACAAAAGAGGCTACGCTACTGAGATGAATTTGCCTTAGTCGAGAGATCATTTGTGTAAAGGGGCTGAGTTTTCAGATCATTTCTAGTGCTCGAAACCATCTAGGTACAGAGGCAATTTGGTGTCTAATGCACATCTTTTTGCTGCTGGCTCAGGATGATAGATCTTGAAGTTTTAGTACAAAAACAAAATGAAGCCAATTAATCTGAGATCCTAGTCCTGTCTGAGGGAACAACAGAGAAACAGGTGAATTTGTAGGACAGGAATTCCACTATACTTTGTTATTGTTGTGCACCTCCAAGTCATTTCTCACTTATGGTTTTCTTGGCAAGATTTGTTTGGAAGAGATTTGCCGTTCTCTTTCCCTGGGGCTGAGAATGTGTGTGACTCATGCAAAGTGGGTTTCATGGATGAGCGGGGATTCAAACCCTTATCTCCAGAATTGTAGTCCAACACTCAAGCCACTATACCATGTTGGCTCATTGTATTGCCCATTGAGTCCCAAGATGTATCCAGATTTTCTTAATTTTTTTAATCCTTACAAGGTGGTTTTAGCAATCCGTGGGCTTTGGTTTGAGTGAGAAAAATCCACAGGCATGATTAATTAGACCTCAAGGTTCTTTCTAAACTTTATTTGGCAATGTGAGAAGGCAGGCAAATCTGCCCTGTGCTGGCCAGCAACACAAGGCCGTTTACACTCTAGACTAAAATCCTAAAATGGAGTGGGCAATCTGCAACCCTATAGATGTGGTTGGACCACAAGTACTATCATTCCTAGCCAAGCTTGCCAATTGGATGATGGGAGCTGCAATCTAACAATATCAAGGGGGCACATACTTCCCAGCTCTGTCCTAAATGCTGGACTAAGTCAGCCTTGTCTCTTAAGGGGTTAAAAAGGGGGGATAATCATCCAGGAGAGAAAGAATATGAATTGCTTGCATATTTGTCTACATAAGGGGGAGGCAGAGAGTAGATCTTTTAAAACCATGTGCTGTTCAGGGGACAAGATGTCCATCATTTTTCTGCATGGTACGATTTCTGAGGGGTTCCATAAAATAAAAGGCATGTTAGAATTAAAACCACATGTTTCTTTCATGTGGAAGAAGTGATATGATGGATCCTTAGAAGAGATCTCTTGAATGTTTCTTATTCCAAAACAACGGTATTATACCTAAATTTCCCTTAGCACAACTGTTATAGCCCAAGGTCTGAGAAGTTACTTTTTGGACTACAACACTCAGAAGCATCCTCTGAGATTCTGTGATTTGTAGTTCAAAAGTGGGACCCCTCTATGCCCTGGCTTTCATGGAGACTGATTATTATTAGCAGATGGCACAGATTAAAATTCTTATTACATCCCAGCTCCAATCTGTTTAGGGATCCCAGACTGACTCAGTGCTAGATACATATCTGAAAAAAAAAATGAGGTGCGCAAGTCCTGTTTTGCCCTTGGTTTGGAGAAGGATAATGGTGTTTTCTCTGCAGCAAAAGAAATTCTCTATGTGGACCTTGGCCTCTTCATACAATCCAATATGAAACAGACTGCAGGGTCCCTACGGGGTCTAAACAACAGGTTCTGGAGCTTTGAAGTGCATTAAATCGCTTTGGGTAATTTGGTTCCAGATAGATCCTGTTAAACCGTGCGAGTACTGTGAGCATCACCAGGCAACAGAAAAAGCAAAGCCCTATGGAACTGAATTATTCTTTGCCTGCAACTGTGGGGATATATCTTCTTGTTGGAAGGGGATTTGATCACAGCTTAGAAAAGCCACTCTTATGGACTACAAGTCCTAGAATCCATCAGCCAAGATAACCAATGTCCATGTTGATGGGAAGACTCTGGATCTTGTATTCTAAAAACTTTCCCAAGGTCTGTGCTAAATACAACTTAATCTTGTGGTCAGAAAGAGGCTACCAAATAAATGGGATATGGTACAACTCCCATATCTGCAGGGAGTACATTCCCAGTCAGACTGTAGTTATCTGAACTATGCATATGACCAAACACTATTCAATTTTCTGCCTTTTGGTTCAGCATACCATGATCTCTCTAAGGATTTGCTTGATGTGTTTTTTTCAAGAGAGCCACTCTTCACTTGCTACAGAGATAACCATGACGTCCTATTTTAGACACAATGGGCAGATCGAAAATGAAGTCTAATAGCATCTAGAGGGCTGTGTATTCCTTTCCATTGGGGAAGAATATTAGGGTGAGTTGGAAGAAGAAATGAGCACTCATATACACATGCAAAAAAATTTGGCAAATCTAGTGCCTCCCAGAAGTTGTAGCCAATCACTGCTTAGATGTGCTACTCATCATTGTACTGGTAATGGAAGGGCACCCATTCAAGGGCACACAAGGGCTTGAATCTGACCAGAAGCAGATGCCTCCACCCCTAAAGACGATATTCGCAGATGTAGTACATGCGACGCTCGCAGTCATTGTCCCACCACTTCCCATCATCTGAACTGAGGGAGACACAGTTCTCACGAGTGCCACCGTTGGGTTGAGTCACTAAGTGATCACGGTACCAGTCAAAGACAGAGACACGTTGCCCATTCTCAAAGAGCCACAGCCCTTCAGAACGGCGGTCGTGGATGCCCACCCAGGCTGGCCAGTTGTAGGGCTGGAAGGCATCATGGAGGTAGCGGCGGAGGACGGCCAGCTCGGTGGCATCAGCAGGCATTGCCAGGTGGCCTCCTCTGACCTCACAGAGTTTTTGGGCCGCATCATAGATTTCAAAGTTCTTAAAGATCAGGAAGCATTTGGTCTGAGTGCGTCGGCCCCGCAAGCAACCTGGGAAGGCACAGAGATAAAAATGATGTTTATTATACATTTTGTTAATGACAGTCAATCAATCAATCAAGACTTTATTACAGTCCATGACCATCACAGAGTAATGACACTCAGCCCTCCTCATTCGCTGAGATTGGAGTACAGGGCCCCATTGAAAGTGAAAAACTGCAAATAGCCAAATTGCTATTTAATGTCTTTTTCAGAATTTCTACATGTTTCAACAGGACTTTGTTGTCATCTTTCATTGGAAGCTAGCCATAAATTTCCATTGGAGGACTAGCCCCCTTCTACACTGCCATATAAAATCCAGATTATCTGCTTTGAACTGGATTATATGGCAATGCAGACTCATATAATCCAGTTCAAAACAGGTAATGTGGATTATCTGTTTTGATAATCTGGATTATATGGAATTGTAGAAAGGTGTTCTCTCTGGAAATCTCCTCCAGCGTGACGTCACATAAGGAAGTTGACTACAGAATCACACCAGAGGATCTAGAGTTTCCTGGAGAGAATATTTTAATCAAATCTGTGAACAATAATATCCACAAAAGTCAAAACCACAAACAAATAGAGGGACAACTATTATTATTATTATTATTATTATTATTATTATTAAACTTTATTTGTACCCCGCTAGCATCTCCCGAAGGACTCGATGCGGCTTACAAAGGCCAAGGCCTCAACACACAATGCTTGAAGTTTGCTTCACACCATCCACATGCTTGAAGTTTGCTTGAGATGCAATGGTTTACTTTATGAACTTTAAGCAGCCACTGGCCATGCTGGTTTATGGATTCTGGGACCAAACTGCAAAATAAATACCGTAGTTCTTCTCTGTGGCCAGAGAAGAACGATTGACTAAGAAGAATATTTTAACTAAGAAGACAAGGATGGCAAACATGCAACCCTATAGATCCTACTGAATTACAGCTCCCATCAGGACTCCCATCAGCTATGATGGCAAAAACTGATAGGAGGGAAGTCCCCTCATATCTGAAGGTGCACAGATTCTGTTCCCCAAGAAACATACAGCCCCAAATTCATTACAGAAGGGGCAACTGACTTCTGAAATCTTGCCTCAGGCTGAATCTACACTGCCATATAAAATCGAGATTATCTGGTTTCATCTAGATTACAGAGCAGTATAGACTCATCTAATCCAATTCAAAGCAGATATTGTGGATTACCTGCTTTGATAATTATATGGCTGTGTAGATCCAGCCTCAGAAGTGAGTGGGGAATACAGTCTGTATTGGGAAAGAAAAATATTTGGGTGGAAGATTGGATCTGTTAGTATCACAAACCATAGAGGTATAGATCATGAACTGTTCGGATCACATTCTAATGAGGGTAGAACGGATCACAACCTGTTAGGATCGCAAATCCAGTAAGGGTAGCAGAACTTGTTTGGGAAAAGATGATAGCTGAGCACGTAGATATTTTGTTTCAGTTAGATGTTCACAGCTGAGAAAGATGCAAGCCGACTTCTTTTAAAGTAACAAGATTGTTTACTGATAACTTTGTGTATTCATGATAAAGGCACATTCCTTTTGTCAAGGGTTAAAAACGTCAAGATGCGTTTAGAGAGTTTGTATGATTTGACTTCTAAAATTTGAACTGTAATGCTTTATATAGCTCTTTTTAATACGTGTTTACTTTCAAAGAAAACACAAGCCTTAATAGGTTTATAACTTCCTAAACTGCCTCTGAACTGTGACAGACTTCTACACTCAAGTATCAACTGCCTTCTCTAACTGTCATCCTGTTTAAAACTGAACTGTCACTGAGCGGTCACATTCTAGGACATTATAAGTTATAAGCCCCTATTCCTGCTTTAGGTATATAAAGATGAGGTAACTGAAAAAAGTAAATAGACATATACTTCAGTACATACTAATAAAACATTATTACAAAACAGACAAACATCACATAGAGGAGGCTTGAGAAGGTTGCTTCCTCCAACAGTCTGCGGGTTGCACAAGACCCCACTTTTGTGGACCCAAAAGTCTCCTAACCTCCCCCCCCCCCAAATTTCCCCAGAAATGTTTAGGCCAATTTGGAGGTGATTTTACACCGCAAAAGCAAGATGGCTAGATTCCACTCCAATCCCCACATGCTTGTTTTCAATCAAAAATCCAATAAAAACTGCAACGTGATACCACTTCCATTGCCCTTCTGCATTAAGGGCTGGGAAAACAGGCTCCTGTCTGCTGCAGTGTTGTCTACTTCAATGCTTTTCAGCCTGTGCCTTTCCGCTGTGCTGGACCACATCATCAATAATTCCCATGGGTTGTGCTAACTAGAAATTATTTGGAAACTATAGCTCCAAATATCTGGATAGCGCTAGCCTGAGAGCGGGGCTATAGCTCAGAGTACATGCTTTTCATGTAGATGCAAAGCCTATTGTTTTGGAGCTGGAAAAACAACACTTCCTGAAGCCTTGGAGAGTTGTTAGATATGCAGCTACATGGACCAAAGGTCTGACTCTCTGAAGTGACTTATATTTCTCTTACTGTAAAACCCTTTCATTTTTCTCCCACTGCAAGCCAAGCTCAGGTGTTGACTTTAAATACCCTTAAACACCCTTGATCTTTTAGCTCCTTCTGCCATGCACACAGTATGAAATCCTGGCTCCTTCCAAAAGGATCCCTCCACTACGACTCCTCAGGCTTAAAATCGCACAGCTCTGAGCTTTCCCTAAAGAAAGGAGGGATTCAACAGCTTTCCAGGAACCCAATTGAGCTCTCAGCATGGCCTCCCATTTTCTTAACAGCTTCTTCCCTTGCAAGCTGAGAGGCAAAACCAGCAGTGATGAGGGAGATGGGATCGATGCTCCTGATACATATTTGAAACAGCTGCTGGGTTTTCCTCCATTGCCGCTTCCTCCCAGCCCAGCCTGACATCCCCCTTCAAGCACCCAACGGATGGATTATAAACTCTATTATCCACTGTAAACATAGTATGTACATAAATATGGCATGCACAAACAAATTGTAGAAGTTTTTTTAAAATGTTAGTATGAAGAACAAATAGTTGTGTCATCCATCCCCACACCACCACCAGTGAAACTAAAAAGCTGAATCTACACTGCCATATAATGCAGACTAACTGCATTGAACTAGATTACATGGCTGTATAGATTCATATGGGAGCCCCGGTGGCGAAGGGGTAAAACCGCTGAGCTGCTGAACTTGCTGACCAAAAGGTCAGCGGTTCGAATCCGGAAGGCAGAGTGAGCTCCTGCTGTCAGCTCCAGCTTCTGCCAACCTAGCAGTTCAAAAACATGTAAACGTGAGTAGATCAATAGATACCGCTCTGGTGGGAAGGTAATGGTGCTCCATGCAGTCAGGCAGGTCACATGACATCTACGGACAACGCCGGCTCTTTGTCTTAGAAATGGAGATGAGCCCCAACCCCCAGAGTCGGACATGACTAGACTTAATGTCAGGGGAAAACCTTTACCTTCTTTACCTTTACTATTGATTCATATAATCCAGTTCAATGCATTAGACGGTTATACTGCAGAAAAACTTTGCAGATTGAAAGGTCGGCAGTTCGAGCTCGGGTTGAGGTGAGCACCCGCTGTCAGCCCCAGCTCACCTACCCACCTAGCAGGTCGAAAGCAGAAATGTGAGTCGATAAATAGGTACTGCCTTTAGCAGGGAGGTAATAAAGCCACTCTTAAGCACATCAATCGGAGGAAAGCTCCTCGACATGGAAGATAAAGCGACAGCACCCCCCAATGGCCAGAGTCAAGCACAGACTCCAAGATGACGGTAATAAGATGGGAAAAACTGCCTTTACCTCTATTTGTGTTGTCTGTTCTTTGTTAATTGTATAATTGGCATTGAATGTTTGCCATATGGGTTCTGTAAGCCGCTCTGAGTCCCCTTCGGGGTGAGAAGGGCCAGGTATAAATAGTGTAAATAAAGAAATCAATGTTGATAATCTGCCTTCTGAAACTGCATTATATGGCAGTGTAGATCCAGCCTGTCTAAAAAACAAGTATAAGAATTCTGGACTTGGAAATGTGATATTATTTTTGGGGAGTATGCAGGTGGTTTGGACCTCAACTCCCAGTCTATTGGATGAATTCTTGGAGTTGTAGCCCCAAAAAGGTGATTTCCACAGGACCAGGAATATGGGCATGCAGGAAATGAGTTAAGAGCATGAACACTGTACCCGAAAGGAAAGCATCACACACCTCGTGGCTGCTTGAAAAATTTGTTCTGTTCATTTATTTATTTTTTAAGTTCAAAAGAGATCAGAGCGCAAATCTGCCAGGCCACATCTGTTTTGTCCCTGTGGAAAGAGAGGCCCTTTGAACTCTCTCTTCCCCAATGGAAAAAAGAGCACTTCTGCCAATCATTCCACAATATACAAGGGGGTGCACATGCAGCATGTACGTACACACATGCATACACACAAGACTGAAGGCCCATCTACACAACTACATAATGTGGGTCAGGAAACAGATTAGGACCCTTCTACATTGCCATATAATCCAGTTTACCAAAGTAGAAAATCCGCATTATCTGCTTTGAACCGGATTATATGAGTCTACACTGCCACATAATCCAGTTCTATGCAGTTAATCTGCATTTTGAAACTGCATTATATGACCATGATGATGGTGCTATGATCGAGCCTGAAATGGAGCAGTGCTCTAGGGAAAGGCTTCTGAAACTGTGAGTGGCATCCACATTTGGGGTCCCCAAACTGAATCTCAGGGTTGTGCAAAATATGTGTAGCTTGCGACTTTGTGGCTGTTTTAGACATTCACATGAATCCAGGAGAAAAAAATGGAGAGCCAACAGAGTATATTCTGCTACATGAGGCTGCAAACCAGCACAGCATGAAAAATGTGTAAGATGCTTTCCACCCACTGCAGTATCCAATATTCAGCCAAGATTTAACTTTTTATGAAAAAATAAATAAGTATATCCGTCTCACCAGTATGCAAATTTGCTAAATGGTAAAATTGAATGTATACCAAAGAATTGTTTTAAAATAAATTTATTTTTGATTTAGGATCATTAAATGTTTGATTCGTATACTTATTTTATATGCCGATATAGCTGGGGTCACGTAAAAATATATTGGGTGAAAAGGGGTCGCAAGAAGAAAAACAATAAGAAAGATTGCTCTAGGTCAGAGATGAGAGACTTCCAGCCCCCTTGGTGGTGGCTAGACTGGAACTCCTACCTGTCCACACCAAGATAATCATTGCTAAGGGATTATGGGATTTACAGTACAATAGTATCCAAAGGGCCATGCTTTTGCTATCTCTGGTCTAGGTTAGGGATGAAGAAACTCCCCACAACCACATATTTCCATGAGGAAATCTATTTAGGGGAATTCTTATAAAGGCATCAAATCCTGACTGATCTTTGGAAGCCAAGCAGGGTTAGCTCTGGTTAGTACTTGGATGGGAGACTGGAAATGAAAACCTGCTGATGTAAACGATATTTCAGAGTGGAAGCTTTTCCACATCTCATTGCTGGTTATGCTGGTTACTAGACTTGGGAGTTTAGTCTCCTTCTACACTGCCATATAATCCAGATTTATCAAAGCAGATAATCCACATTATCTTTGAACTGGATTATATGAGTCTACAGCCATATAATCCAGTTCAATGCAGATAAATTGGATTTTATGTGGCAGTGTAAAAGGGGCCTTAGTTAAACTACATCTGGAGGTCCACGTGTTCACCATTTCTGCTGTAGTAATTGCTTCATCTGAAAAGCATTATAGAGAGTTTGATGCCCTTACTTCAAGGTCATCTGATCCTTGATTTGAATTTTGGAGGCTGAGAATGAATGCTGAACAGCTTTCCCTCTTCAGCCTCACAGAACCTTATCCACTGATGTATCGATTTCCTCTCTCTGAAAAAATATGAACTCAACCCAAATTATCTTCCCCAGCTACTTCCCTTTCCAAGCCTCTATCCTTCTGTCCCTCTGTCTTTCCTGCTTTTGAGCAAGCAACTTCTTCTTAAATAACTCTTCTGCTTTTATCTTTCAGTCTAATAATCTGTTCAATAGTGAATTTGTTAGAGACATTGCTTTTCCCCCATTCTATTCTTCTCACTTGAACAGTGTAACATATGAACAATGAATACTTTCAGCAGTGGCAACTTCTGTCATCTTGAGAGCACATCTCGAAATATCTGTATTTGCAGAAATCACTGAAACTGAAGTTCATGAACTCCGCTAGATGAAAAAGAAGACAAAGGAAACACCTAAACTGGTACATGCTTTGCTGCTTATCTAATTACTGTAGGGTGCTGTCTGTCATATTTGTAGTTGCTGTGGTTAATTTTAGGAATTCAAAAGAGTAAAACAAATAATAAAAAAGAAGTGACCATCTTCCACTTGGTTGAAGTTTCCCAAGATGGTCACTCTAAATGGCCAAAATAAAGGGGAATCAGTGCTTAGCTGCTGCAGGGGGTCAACACACCACACATGGTTGGATTCATAGCAGACACAATGCATCCAGCCATTACGGTGAGTCAAGAGAGGGTGGGATTTACTCTGGATTTTCTAGGAGTTCTGGAAATGTAGGCAGCTGGATCTGGTTGCATCCATGCCAATCCAATGTTCATACCTCCAATGGACCTACCATTACTTCACCACCATCTAACAGCTCCATGGCAGAGACTTTTTGGATAACAGCAAGTCCCCTTCTTTGAAGCAGAGGTTAGATGGTCATCTCTTGGGAATACTCTGATTGTGTGTTTCTGCATGGCAGAAGGTTAGACAGGATGGTCCTTGTATCCTCTTCCAACTCTATGATTCTATCTCACCAGGGCACCAAAGCATGTAGAAATGCCACATTGACAGCAAGTCTCTACAAGGGAACTACTTTCTGGTGGCGATGTGGGGTCTTTCGCCTGGCCAGCCATGTGACCATCAAAGGGCTCTGTGGATACTCTTGGGCTCCATCAAAGCAATTCTGGAGTGCTTGTACCCCTATTTATCATGTAAGTGCAGACACAGCCCTGGACACCTATTCATCATGACCAACCAGGAATGTGGTTATTTAGCAAAGCAAGGAAGGTAAAAATATTTACTAGATTCTTAGAACTGTGATCCAAAAAGTAACGTATTCATACTTTGATTTTTTTAAAGGATTGAGGCACCACCAGCCACATGCAGAGCTGTAGACCACCGTAATCCTCCACTGCTGACTCCAGAACCTTCTGACTTGGTAGTCCATTCTCTTCCCACTCTTCTCCTCTCTGTCAGCACCCATAACACTGTCCTCAATGCATAGTGCCTCAAACACTACTGAATCTAGAGAGCCAGGAGGCATAGCTTTCCTACTCTATCTCCATCCTTCCAAGCAAGTGTTGTATTATCTTTGTCCACCATAGGCTAACCCCATCGTCCTTTCCTCACCATCAATGCGTCCAAGCTCTTTCTGGTTGCGTGTGGCAACTTCATTCAAGGAGGCGAGGGACTCGCGGGTTTCAGCCAGGCCCCCCTTCAGTTCAGCCAGGCCTTGGGAGAACTGGGAAACTTTCAAGTCCATGTGGTAGAACTGTACGTTGAGACGGTGGACAGCTGCATCCAGGCTGTTCAGGCGTGAGACTGGGGAGGAGAAAGAAGGCACCATGTAAATTGTGAATGTTCTTGAAGAAGGCAGAGGGTACATCTACACCTGTAGAATTATAGCAGTTTGACAGCACTTAACTGTCATGGCCCGGTGCTGTAGAATCAGGAAATTTGTAACTCAATGAGGTACCAGCACAATTTGGCAGAAAAGACTAAAAACCTGGTAAAATTATAACTCCCATGAGCCATGACCGTTAAAGTGATATCAAATGGCATTGATTCTATCCAATAGATAAATCCTGAAAACGAAGCAGCCCTTAAATCAGGGGTTCGCAAACCTTTTAAGCCGAGGGCCAGTTCATAGTCCTTCAGACTGTTGGGGGGGGGGGGGGGGCAGGCTATAGTTTTTTAAAAAATGAACGAATTCCTATGCACACTGCACATATCTCATTTGTAGTGCAAAAAACATGAATAAACAATACAATATTTAAAATAAAGAACAATTTGAACCAACATAAACTTGCCAGTATTTCAATGGGAAGCGTGGACCTGTTTTTGGCTGATTAGGATTGTTGTCGTTGTCTTCCTTCAAGTTGTTTCAGACTTATTGTGAGCCTAAGTCTAAAGTTTAGAGCAAGGGCTGGGTAAATTACCTAGGAGGGCCACATCCGGCCCACAAGCCTTAGCTGCCCCTGCTCTAAACAGATTTTGCAAAAGCAGAATTTATACAATAAGACTGTACCAAACTGTGTCTCTCCAGATGTGTGAGAATTCCCAGTGTTACTCAACCGGCTCTACAAAACTGGCCATCCAGACATCATGAGATTACAATTTTCACAGCCATCCAGCAGGGCTTATCTGACCAGGGCTGATGGGTGTGACAGTCTAGCACTACTTGCAGAGTTGCTGCTTCCTCTTTACATAGGCTGCATAGAGTTGTGTTTGATGATTAGCAGGAATATATCCATGAAGTGTTTGCATGCACATATGTGCGTTTTCATTAGGGATGTAGATCTTTATTAGGGAGCCAGCAAGGTGCTGTGGTTTGAGCATTGGATCATGACTCCGGAGACTAGAGTTCAAATCCCTGCTCAGTCATGAAACCCACCAGGTAATCTTGGGCAAGTCCACTCTCTCAGCATAGATTCGCCATATGCTGGAAATGTTGACGGCATAAACAACGAGATCGTCATTAATTTCAAAAGTTTTCTCCCTTGTGAATATGATAGGTTTTTGTTTTGTTTTTTGGAAGAGGTGTATTTTCCAGGACTTTTAAATATGTGTGTGTTTTGCAAAATTTTGTTTGCACAAAAACTCTTTACTTCCTTGTCAAAAAGCAACACAGTTGCACATAACTGGCTGTCTTTGCTGGATATCACCTCCAGAGCTCTGGTGGGCAAAGAAAGGGCAAAGAAACAAAAAAGTCAGCTATTCCAATCCAAATCCCACTTTATATGTAGAACTATTATACCTATTGTCCTCTGAATGGTTAGTTGCGAATAAGGAACGCGGAAATCTGACACATCAGGAGAACCCTGAATTTATCAGAGGTTGGTATAGAGTCCGTTGCTACATTCACCATCTTATTGGCACGGCTTTTACCGCATGCACTGGTATCCTTTAAAAGAAAATTGGCTCCTAATAACATTAGGACACTGTGTTCTCCTTTTCCCCCAGCACTACTCTCCATTCTGTATAAATAGTGAATTACTACATCACAAAACCATCATTCTTACTGTGGTCAAATACAAATACCAGTATCCTATATGAGCTTGGGATGAGAATGACCAGAGAGGTGAGGATAAATTCCTTTGGTTGGATTAACAGGAATATGGGAATGTGGCAGAATCTTCAGGAGTTTCTCTCTCTCTCTTAGCATCCATATAAGACTCTCTATGTTAAAGTGGTATCAAACTGCATTAATTGTACTGTACGAAGACTTGAGGATTCTGGATGAATGGATTTTAATCTTGGACATTCTTAAAATTTTATATAATGTGATTTTATTTTGTAATGGTACCTGTTTTATATGAACTGTTGTTTTGTAGATTGTTTTATATGAATTGTTGTTTTTACATTGTTTTTAGGCATTGAATTTTTGCCTATTTACTGTAAGCCGCTTTGAGTTTCCTCGGAGAGAAAGGCGGGGTAAAAGTGATGTAAATAAATAAATAATTCAACAATGTGGATTCACCCAAAAGGATGGATAAAACAGGCTGCTTCGGGTGTTTGTAGAGAGCTCTAGGGGTCCGCAGCTTATAGAAAGGGGGATATAAGTGCATGACACCACTAACAAGAAAGAGGAAAATGTGAGAGGCTACAGCCAAGCTAGACATGATGATCAGCATAGATTTGCATTAAAGATGCAGGCTTTATGAAATGCAAATTGCATCAACTTGCAGTGGAGGGAGGGCTTATTACAACTAATAGAATCAGAGAAAGGATGAAGGACTTTAACCCTATCCATGTTTGATGCACTTCTAAATAAATATTTCCTCTAAATGTAGTATTGGGGATGCTAGGTATTGAACTAGGATTTTGGCATAGCAGGGTTCAAATCCCTGCCTAGCTACGGAAACATATTGGATGACCTTGGGCAGGACATTCTCTTAAGACTCCACCATTTAGCAGTCAGGACAAACCTTCTGAACAGATCTAGCCAAGAAAACTCTACGGCAGGATCACTATAAGATTCAGTAGGAGGGGGCATAACAATAACAACAACAATAGACTCCCATGTTGATGGGGAACTTCTCCCCCTCCAAGAAAACATCACAGCAAAAGAAGAAAGGCTTTAATTCTGTGTGCCTGCTTTGATTGCCTTATTTGTTCGCCGCTGATAAAATATGCCTTTTCATAAGGTGCAAATGAGATGCAAATTAGCAATTGATCCTAGGTGTACAGTCATTTGGCCCTTTTAGTTGGCAGGGAAGATGAAAAGAGATACGGCACAAGCTTCCTCCCCAGCAGAAATGGGCCCCGCAACAAATGGGCAAAGCAGAAATTGATAAAACACATGGGCTTTTCCCCCCCTGATCTAGCTATCGGGGGAGATTACCAGCCATCTTTATAGCAACTGATCTGGTCCAAAGGCAGCATAAAGAAAACAAAATATTTAAGCAAAGGAAGAAATCAAACTGGAATAAATGCCACACGCTCATTTGTGTCTTTTGAGTGCTTTCTTCCACAATAGGTCCCATTGGGCAAATTGGGGCAAGCACTTAGAATCATAGGGCCCTTCCACACAGCCATATAACCCAGAATATCAAGGCAGATAATCCACAATATCTGCTTTGAATTGTGTTATGAGTCCACACTGCCATATAATCCAGTTCAATGTGGATTTTATACAGCTGTGTGGAAGAGGCCATAGAATCATAGAGTTGGAAGAGACCACAAAGGCCATCCAGTCCAACCCCTTGCTATGCAGAAACACACAATCAAAGCACTCCCAACAGATGGCCATCCAGCGCGTGCTTTAAAACCTTCAGAGAAGGGGACTTCAATGTGTGCCAAAGCAACATATTCCTCTGCCTAAACCCACTCACAATCAGGTTCTTCCTAATGTTTAGGTGGAATCTTTTTTCCTGCAACTTGAATCCATTGCTTTGTGTCCTAGTCTCCGAAGCACAGAAAACAAGCTTGTCCTCTCCTCAATGTGACATGCTTTCGAATACAGTAGAGTCTCACTTATCCAAGCCTCGCTTATCCAAGTTTCTGGATTATCCAAGCCATTTTTGTAGTCAATGTTTTCAATATATCATGATATTTTGGTGCTAAATTCGTAAATACAGTAATTACAACATAACATTACTGTGTATTGAACTACTTTTTCTGTCAAATTTGTTGTATAACATGATGTTTTGGTGCTTAATTTGTAAAATCATAACCTAGTTTGATGTTTAATAGGCTTTTACTTAATCCCTCCTTGTTATCCAAGATATTCGCTTATCCAAGCTTCTGCCGGCCCGTTTAGCTTGGATAAGTGAGACTCTACTGTATTTAATTATGACTGTCATGCCCACTCAGCCTTCTTTTTTCCAAACTCAGCTCTCAAAGCCGTTCCTCATGGGGCTTAGTTTCCAAACTTTTGATCATTTTGGTTGCTTTCACTGGACACATTCCAGCTAGTCAATATCCTTCTTGAACTGTGATGCCCAGAACTGGACACAGTATTCCAGTTGAGGTCTGACCACAGCAGAATAGAGTTGGACTATGATTTTCCTTGATCTTGACACTATATTCCTATTGATGCAGTCTAGAATCACGTTGACTTTTTTAGCTGCTGCATCACAGTCTTGACTCATGTTCTACTTGTGGTCTATTGAGACTCCTAGATCCCTTTCACATGTAATGTTTTCAAACCAGGTGCCACCCAACCTATCTACTTCTTCATTCACACAGTTGTTTCCGACTCTTCGTGACCTCATGGACCAGTCCACGCCAGAGCTCCCTGTCAGCTGTCACCGCCCCCAGTTCCCTCAAGGTCAAGCCAGTCACTTCAAGGATACCGTCCATCCATCTTGCCCTTGGTCGGCCTCTCTTCCTTGGCCGGCCTCTCTTTCCGTTTCCCCCAACATCATGATATTTCTAAGCTTTCCTGACTTCTTATGATGTGGCCAAAATACTTCACCCAACCTATAGCTGTGCATTTTATTTTTATTGCCTAAGTATAGGACCAAACATTTCTCCCTGTTGAAATAAATTTTGTTAGTTTTGGCCCAGCTCTCTAATCTGTTAAGGTCATTTTGGATTCTTATCCTATCCAAGTGAGAGACTCCCTTCTGGGCACATTGAACACTGAGCGACTTGAAAGGTGCTGAACAGACTGCGCTGTGGCACCACGAGATACAAAGACAACCTTAAGAAATGGGGCCACAAAATAGAGTCCACGACATGCGAGTGCAGAGAAGAGCAAACCACAGACCACCTATTACAATGCAGTCTGAGCCCTGCCACATGCACAATGGAGGATCTTCTTACAGCGACACCAGAGGCACTCCAAGTGGTCAGCTACTGGTCAAAGGACATTTAGTATAATGCCAAGTTTCTAAATATGTTACAACCGTACCCTCAGTTTGCTTCTGATACGATATATAAATAAATCCTATCTTCTGGTTCAACAAATGCAAACTCCAAAAGAGGTTTAGCCTGGTCCAAACATAGTTCTAAACAAACAGAGTTGTGTCTAAACAAACAGAGCTTAAAGGGAGACCACTTCCTGGTCCCCCTTTCTGCACTTCATTCCTCTTTTTCATCTGTTCTAATAGAAAACAAAATGGACCCTGCAAGCCTAAAATCTGCCTCTTCCCGGCATCGTATACAGACACACATTTCAGGAGTACACTGACGGTTTTATAACAAGACATATTAATTAGATATTCCCTTGTATAGCTGCTCACTGGCCATCCAAGCTGACATTCCTTCAGGAGGCATTTTAACAAGAAACCCAAGGCTGCTCCTTCCATGCTTTCTCTACATAAGGCTAATTAAGCCGCCTGTAATAGCGTCTGCAGATGGGTCCACATTGTTCCTCTAGCTTTATTGCTAAACAGAGCATTGCTTGGAAGGTTACTCTTAAACAAGTAATTAGTCGCCATTATAGTTCTGAGCATTTAAAAAGCCCTCCCCAACGCAGTTCATTATCATCATATTGTCAGGGTTTTTGTTTTAAGTAACTGTTCACATTCCTGTTTCTCAAAAGTTTTTTTTAAAAGTTACTTTTTAGTCTACACATACACACATACAAGCATACCACCAGTCCTCCACTTTTGGTAGGGTTATAGGCTCAGGACCATTGTGCACATAGGAAAATATAAATAAACACCTCTCTATGACTGGATTCACACTGACATTTAAAATCCAGATTATCTGTTTTGAAATGTATTACATGGCAATGTAAACTCATATTATCCAGTTTAAAGCAAATAATGTGGATTGTCTGTTTTGATAATCTAGATCAGACATGGGCAAACTTTGGCCCTCCAGGTGTTTTGGTCTTCAACTCCCACAATTCTTAACAGCCTCAGGCCTCTTTCTTTCCCCCCTCAGTTTGAGTGGCTGAGAGGGGAAAGGAAAGGACCTGAGGCTGATAGGAATTGTGGGAGTTGAAGACCAAAATAACTGGAGGGCCAGAGTTTGCCCCTGTCTGATCTAGATTACATGGCACTGTAGATGAGGCCTAAATCCTCTAGTGTGGCTGTATGAGCAACTTCCAGTGGAAATTGACCATAAGGTTGCATCCTAAAGGACCCTAAAGATTCCTAGAGAGAACATTCTAATTTAATTCGTGAATAATCAAATCTGCAAAAACCAAACGCACAAATGTAGAGGGCTGGCTGTGGCTGGATCCACGCTGCCATATAATCTACATTCTCAAATGAATTAATTCAGAAAAAGGCACATTTTACCACGTGTGGTGGTCATACCACAAAGTAAACAACTACTGGAAACAGATTCATGTATAACTCAGAAAGATATTAAACATAAATTTCAAAATGACACCACAAATGTATCTTTTGAACATGCCCGATGAAGAACTAGAAAGGAAATTTGGAAAAAAAATTGTTTTACATGACAGTGGCAGCTCAAATATTATATGTTAGATATTGCAAAACCTCAGAGGTACCTCTCACAGAAGAATGGGAAAAATACATTACAGATTTGCTGATAATGGATAAAATAACTGTACTCTTAAGAGGAGAACCTTTAGAGAACTTTGTTAATGAATGGCAACCAATGATCCAATTTCTCAATGTAAAATTAATCTAAAAATGTAGATAGGGGAAGCTATAAGACTGTAGACAAGGATGAAACGGATATTAATTTGGTGCCTATAATACCTTTATATGTACTATTTAAATAGAAGACTGTGACCCCCTTAATGAAAATACAGGGTGTTTGAAAAAGAACTCCCTAGTTTTAAGTATAAATAAATGGTGACTAGGGAGTTCTTTTTCAAACACCCTGTATATTATCTGAGAAATGATTATGGAATACGAATAGCTGGAAAGTATTGCACTTTATGCAACAAACACTCACAAATGTATGTGTATTTGAATATATATACAGTAGAGTCTCACTTAACCAACATAAACTGTTGGATGAGTGAATATGTTGGATAATAAGGAGGGATTAAGGAAAAGCCTATTAAACATCAAATTAGGTTATGATTTTACAAATTAAGCACCAAAACATCATGTTATACAACAAATTTGACAGAAAAGTAGTTCAATACGCAGTAATGCTATGTAGTAATTACTGTATTTACAAATTTAGCACCAAAATATCACGATGTATTGAAAACATCGACTACAAAAATGTGTTGGATAATCCAGAATGTTGGATAAGCGAATGTTGGATAAGTGAGATGCTACTGTATATGTGTGTGTGTGTGTGTGTGCAAATTTTTTTTAAAAAATGAGTTAATTCAGATTATCTGCTTTGAACTGGATTATATGAGTCTATACTGCCGTATAACCCAGTTCAAATCAAATAATCCAGATTTTATATGGCAGTGTAGATGGGGCCTGTATTACATATCCACCTAAAATCAAGGATGTTCAAACAGTCAAGAAAAACTAGGAGTTTAAGATGATATAAAGATGGAAGCAACTGATGCTGTGAACAAACCTCACATTGGAAAGGAGTATAATCAAAATTGCCTTTCTTTGTTCGTTGCACTCCTGTGATGGCTTCCATTTAAACTCCTCTATTCAGTATAGCTGGTGGTGCACGTCACCTAAAATGTAACTAAAGTGCATGTGTTTCTGTGTATCACTTTCATGCTGAGCAAAAAAATACTGAGTTCCAGGAATGAGACATTTCTGGGAGCTGGTAAATGTCTTAGTACCCCCTTTTTAGGTAATTATGTTTTCTTTTCCAGGGTTGGGCTGTTGTAGAATCCTTCTCCAGAAAGTCAACCAAACTAAACATAGCTCTGCTAAAATTTTATCCTGCACAGTATTCATTCCCTCTCTCAGAGCTTGGCGTTAATTCATGATGAAAAACAACAAGGTAGACCTAAGTTATATTTCTATTTTAATATAACATAAAATAACTTTACTTTGTCTATAATATAACTATAATGGTTGTCAGTTACTCTTAGGGTACAGCTACACCTTAGAAATAATGCAGTTTGACATTACTTTATCTGCTATGGTTCAAAGTTATGAAATCCTAGGAGTTGTAGTTTGGTGAGGCACCAACACTCTTTGAACACAAAACTACATCTCTATGTCAAACTCCAATAATCTATTCAAACGGTAACTGGCTATCCATGGAGGCAATTTACCTCTTATTTTTTCCAGAAAGAAAGTTGGAATGCAGAGACAGGGGTAGTCAAGGCCATCAAAACTGTCTAGTTTGGCAGTTCAAGCCATAGCGGGGTGAGCTCCCACCGTCAGCCTAGCTTCTGCCTACCTATCAGTTCAAAAACAGCAATGTGAGTAGATAAATAGGTACCAATTTAGTGGGGAGGTGAAAGGCACCCCTGAAAAACATGCAGGCAGTTCGATCAGGAAAATGTCCATGAACTACAAAGCTCTTTGGCATGGAAAAATGGAACAACAGCATCTCCCCATGGCCGAGTTGAGCACAGCCTCCAGATGATGGAGATGGAAAAAAGAGGGAAACCTGACTCTGTTCATGTAGTACTGTTCTGTCTTTGTCAATTGTATAACAGCATTTAATGTTTGCCATATATGTACCTGTATTCCGCTCTGAGTCCCCTCGGGGGGGATAGAGCAGAATATAAATAAAGTATATTATTATTATCATCATTATATTGCACCCCTGGTGGCGCAACAGATTAAACCACGAGCTGCTGAACTTGCTGACCGAAAAGTCAGTGGTTTGAATCCGGGGAGCAGGGGAGGTTCGAATCTGGAGAGCTCCTCCTGTTAGCCCCAGCTTCTGCCAACCTAGCAGTTCAAAAACATGCAAATGTGAGTAGATCAATAGGTACTGCTCTGGTGGGAAGGTAACAGCGCTCCATGCAGTCATGCTGGCCACATGACCTTGGAGGTGTCTAAGGACAACGCCGGCTCTTCAGCTTCAAAATAGAAATGAGCACCAACCTCCAGAGTCAGACACGACTAGATGTAATGTCAGGTGAAAATCTTTACCTTATTGTTATTAGGTTAGCCCCAGCTTTCCCACCAGATTATATCTTTCTAGGAAATGTCTAGGTCCTCCAAGGTGACTCTAGGATAGCTTCTGGCAGAAGTTGTTCATTTCTGTAGGGTTTGCTATTATCCATGGTTTTGTGTAGATATGGGTACTGTACTATATACAGTGTGTATTGTTGTTACTTAAGGGTTTAAATTGTGGTTGCGCTTTCAATATTCAGTTACAATGGCCCATAGAATCCAGAAATGGGCATACACAGATGGAAACCAGGATGACAAGGATTAATACATCCTGAAGTTGCTCAGAACACAGAAAATAGTACATCTTTTTCCATGGCTATGCTAGCAAGGGACTTCTGGAAGTTATACTCCAGAAAAGAAGCTTTTCTGACCTCTGAAGCACTTTGAATTGAGGCTGCAACATTTTGTTGCAGATTCCATTCTAATTGCCTGTTACTGGGGATGCAATACTACAAAGGAATGGCTTGCATTTCTTTCTCTTAGCTTCCCAAGGCATCTTACTAAAAACCAAACACTGAAGCAGATGGATCTTTTGGGAATCCTGTTGCTCTTAGCATTTTCTCTTAAGGCTGGATCTCCTAAGATGCCTGGGGTGTGGGAGAGAGACCAAAAATGCATCATCTCTTATAACCGCTGTAAATTTTGAACTCTAGGCAGGTGGTGAACTGAATTAGTACGTCTTTCAGACCAAAAGCAGAGAGTTTAAAGAAATCAGTCAGAAGGAAGGCACTGACGGGAAAGGTTGAATGTTGCATCCTGTCCAGACCAAAGAAATCGAGATTTATGTCGGGAATTGATCTGGGTTCAATGTAATTGCCTTCTGTGCCTGAGGACAAGGGACGAAACAAAGAGCATTCTGTGGAAGAGAGCAAAAAATATTTATCATTTGGAAGCTCTGGATAAAATGCAAGGGAGGGAAGACTCGAAAAACGGCTGCTAAGGGAAGACATAGCAGTAGTTTGCAAAACAGTTCATGGCTGAACTGGGATTCAAACTCGAATCTCTGCAGAATAAATCCAATCATTCTGCGGAGGCCTTCCATCCAAACAAACAAACAATCCACCTCCTATTTTTAAAAGCTGTTATACAATGTTCATCTAGAATGTAGAAATTGGAAGAAGAGCCTTGCTAGATCTGGCCAAAACTATGTTCTTTAGGAAGCCCACAACGGGTACACAACACAACAACTTGCCTTCTAAAAGAGTGGAATAGCCACCACAAATCTTCAGCCGCCTAAGACAACTTTCTTACTCAGACCAATGGTAGGGCTGGCTACAGATTGGGCGATATCTCCTATTCAATTATCAACACACACACCCTTTAAATGTAGATGGAAGATGCATTGGAGAGGTTTCATTGAGGCTGTGAATGCTCGTGAATAGAGAACCTTTTTGGACAGTGTGGGGTTACTTCTGTAAAAGAGGCAACCTGGCTATTCTGCCATACTCACAGACATAGCTGAAACCATCCTCCTCCTCATGAGCTGGTGATGCTGTAGTTGGGGTCAACAGAGTGGTACGGGGAAGCATTTCCTCTTCCTCCTCTTCCTCTTCCTCCTCTTCCTCAAAGATCTCCTTGCCAGCTGACTCTTCCTCCGTCTCCTTCAGGGTGACCTCGTGCACAGGCTCCTCTTCTGTCATTTCCGACAACTCCAGGATCTCCTGCAGATGCTAGATGGAGAGGAATCACAGTGAATTGTGAAATGGGATGGCAGCAGGACAAAGAGAGGCATTACCTCCAGGGAAATCCATCCAGGATCTCATACCCAGAGTGACTGAAGCCCTATTAAAAGCTTGGGAAGTTGAATTTTTAACTGTGATTCCCTTTATGCCTGAACAGGTCCTGCTGGTTGGTAATCATCCCAAAAATTAACTTTCCCAGCCATTGTGTCTACATCACACAAATCTCTCTCTCTTAGAATGTATCCATACTACACATTTGCAGTGTTTCAGCACTTATACTGCCATGGTTATGTCTTATGAACTTCTAGAATCTGTGATTTCCTATAGTACTTAGAATTTACTGCTTCAGTGCTTCTAAAATAGAGCAGTGCATCTCAGGCAAACAGATGCAGACTAGTGACAATTCTTTTCCTTATAATATACCCTATTTGTACTCATTTGCGACTGTTTCTTTCCTGGAAGCTCATTGTGGACTGGCAGCAAATAGCTTGCAAGCAAGCAGTAGTCCACACACCACCAGTTTTAGTAGCACTGAGTTAGTGCTTTCTAATAAGGAACTCTAAGTACTTCACCAAACTATAAATACCAAGATTCTGTGTCATAGAGACATGATAATTAAAGTGCTATCAAATTGTTGTAGTTGTACAGCATGGATTCTCTATCATGCCCAATCTGAGCAATAAATGCTGAATGCTAAAAATCCCAAAAAGTCTCCAAATTCTAGTCCAATTTTTTAAAAAAACTTCCTAGGTTCTGGACTACTGACCTTCCTTATAACACTGTTCTCGCCCTTGAAACATGAAAACGAAAGAGACAGTGACAGGAAGAAAAGGAGGAGTATCAGGATATGTAGACCAAAACAGAACCAGGGATGATCACCCTGAGAGCCTCAATTGGTCTGGTCAATGTTGACTCTTAAATGCTTTCAGGAAAGTGTGAATGAGGTTTTCAAATTTATCATCATAGGAACCCTGCCAAATAGGCTAGGAGGAAAAGTGAAGAAGCAGGAGTTTATATAATGTTATTTGAAATCCACCCTGTGCAGAAACAGACCTAGATATTTTGCTGCCTTAGGCAGAGCAGCAAATAGTGCTCTCACTACAACTTTTGTTATTGTATGCTTTCAGGTCATTTCTGACTTATAGCAACCCTATTGTGTGGTTTTCTGAGGCTGAGAGTGTATGACTCACCCAAGCTCCTCCAGGAGGTTTCCACGGCCAAGCGAGGAATCAAACCAGAGTCAGAGCCCAATGCTCAAACCACTACACCACATTGGCTCCCATCACTACCGCTTACCCAAGTCAAAATGCATGCCAGCTGAGTTCTTTTGGCACACGAGGCAGAAAATCCCATATGGGCCTCTTCCGATCTTTGGCAGTAATAACCATGTAAATAATTGACTGTCTGCTGTTGCTGCTTTTGCATCACATCCCAAATCTGCTTCAGGGGAGGTAGCACCCCCTAAGGCTGTTTTTGTGACCCTCCGCCCCTCCAGATTTCATGGATTTGCCCTTGAAAAAACAAAGTGAGTTTCCACTTCTAGATATTCCCCGGAGCTGCAAATTGGCTGCTAAATAGGTTGCAGCTCTTCATTCTGTTTATTTTAAAAGCCTATTTTTACATTCAATTTTTAAAGCCATTTTAGGCAGTTTAACATTTTATAGATGAAAACAATGAGCCAAGGAACATCAGAGTGTGGTGAAGATGGTAAAAGTTATTAATGTTCGTCTGAACAGACAACCTAGGATCAGATGCAGCAGTTCGATTGTGCCTGGTTTTACAGGGGAAAGCAAGATTCTGCCTCTCTTCTTCTCCCTCCCTTTCTAAAATTATGACTGCACTGTGAATTCAGGTTGAAGCAACTGAATTAAACTGAAGACAAAAGTCTGAGGAAGAGAGAGAAACTGACATTTTAAAAGTGGATGAGAAAGTGGAATGACAGAGGACTAACTGGGACAATCTCTTCCAAATCAGGATAGTTGGGGTGTACGTATTTAAAGCGCTTTGTTAGAAAACTCTTAATCCTTCACCTAACTACAAATTCCATAATTCTGTGGGACAAAGGCATGATTTCTGTGGATTCACCCCAGGAAAAAATGACAGGAACTGTTTGAACTCATTTGTGCTACAATGTGAAAAACACACAGCCTCCACATTGCATTTGTTTTATTTGTAAGACAATGTTTTGATTAAAACACGCCTTTGGCTCATTTGCTAGCTGACCAGATGCCACTGATGCTGTGTTGTTGTGACAGACGCCTGGAACAAAGCCTGGATTTTTGGATCTTGTTTGATTACAAAAACATATAACTCTTTTAGAATCACAACCAAGTTTTGTGAGTTGGCTTAGCACTTTCAACTGATGGCCAAGTCAATGTTTATGCCTGTGTTTTTATTCTTTCAGTCCGTCATTATTTGTTTGTTTTCTATCTCAGCAAGTATCTAATATTGTGTTTGGGTCGTTCCTAAAATTCTGCCTTTCCATTCTTTCCATCCACCAGCTTTTCCTATTGATTAAAAAAAAAAACTCTGTTCTGCTACACGTTTCTACACAAGGTCTGGAGGATGAAACTGAAATCAGCTTTTCAGTTTCCTGGTTGCTGCTTGCTTGAAACTTTTGATTAAGGCTGTATCTACGCTGCCCTATATCCCAGGATCTGATCCTAGATTATCCACTTTGAATTGGTTTATATTAGTCTATACTGCCAGATAATCTGGAATAAGAAGATAATCTGGGATCATATCCTAAGATATAAAGCAATATAGATCCATCCTAAATAAAAAGATTTTACATTAGATAGAAAACTCCTCCTTACATTGTTTTAAACTTCAGCTACATCTGCAAATGTATACATTATATACATGCTGAATGCTGTACACTTGGTCCTCCACATTTGGGATTTGGCCTTTGTCGATTTGATTATTTGTGGCTTTGATGTATGTGTTACATCTAGTTAATCCTCTGGTCAACTTATTTTTTTTTAATTTACAGTATTTATATTCTGCCCTTCTCACCCCGAAGGGGACTCAGGGCGGATCACATTATATACATATAGGGCAAACATTCAATGCCCATATACACATAGAGACATACAGAGACAGACACAGAGGCAATTTAACCTTCTCCTGAGGGGATGTTCAATTCTGGCCACAGGGGGGAGCAGCTGCTTCATCATCCACTGTGACGGCACTTCCTCATTCCAACTTCGTAAATTAGTTAAATTTGCCTCCCCACTTTATAAGTGGTACCTTATTTCCTACTTGATAGATGCAACTATCTTTCAAGTTGCTAGGTCAGCAACAAGCAGGGGTTATTTTTTATTTTTTAATTGACGGGTGCTCACCCCGCCACGGGCTGGCCTCAAACTCATGACTTCATGGTCAGAGTGATTTATTGCAGCAGGCTGCTCACCAGCCTGCGCCACAGCCCGGCCCCACCAGAAACCATGCTGATGGATGTAGAGATTCCTAGAGAGAATACATTTTAGGTTCTTGCAACATGATTCTGTGTTCCAGTTGTGCACTGGAAGACCAGAAAATACCCAGAGAGATATTCTCTCAGATGAAGAAAAATGTGTATTTTATTTGCCATTTTCCCATTTTTATGGGATTCTTGCACCTCAAAGTCTAGCAAATGTGGTGGCTGATTGAACATAAGCTGACTGAACATAGTATGGTCTAAAGTCCTCAAACTGTCCTGTTGGGCAGGGACAGTTCCAGTTAATCCTCTGTTGTGCCACTTTCACTGCTGTTTTTTAAATGTCTCTGTTTCTATTTCTTCCTTCCTTAACTTTTCCTTTTTTCATCATCATTTTATTTCAATTGTTACAAACTGAGTTCAAAATACAAAGTAGTATGGACTCAGCTCAACAGAAATGCTGCATTTTAGGCTTGGAAACCCCTATGACCATAGGGCCACACAAGAGTCTGCAGTATAAGCAAACAGTTCGTTGTAAAAAACACATAAAATTATATGAAAAACAGGAATAAGGAAAGAAGAGATATACAGTAGAGTCTCACTTCTCCAACACTCGCTTATCCAACGTTCTCGATTATCCAACACATTTTTGTAGTCAATGTTTTCAATACATCATGATATTTTGGTGCTAAATTCGTAAATACAGTAATTACTACATAGCATTACTGCCTATTGAACTTCTTTTTGTGTCAAATTTGTTGTATAACATGATGTTTTGGTACTTAATTTGTAAAATCATAACCTAATTTGATGTTTAATAGGATTTTCCTTAATGCCGCCTTATTATCCAACATATTCGCTTATCCAACATTCTGCCGGCCCGTTTATAGACTCTACTGTAATCCAAACAAGGGTTAGCAGAAGGTGATAACCAGGCAGTAATCCAAATTTCTCATGCAAACCCCAAGGTAATTTAGTCCAGGAATAGCCAAAAAGTCACAAGCACAGCATAAGTCCACAAGCAATGGTATATTCAGTAAAACTTGACCAAGAATATAAAAACAAGAACATGGAAAACTTCCAGGATACTTAAATCCAAAACTAAGGCTTGACTTGAAACAAGAACCAGAGAACTCAGGCCTAGCTTCTCCCATGAAGACTACATTTCCTGAACTAACTCTTAGGAAACAACTTGCCGATTAATAGACAGCCATGAAGTTATTTCTTTCTCCACTAATTCTCTCCTTAACTTTCCCACGTAAGCGCTCTGACCGGAGCTGCCTATTTTCTGCTCTATTCTGTAAACAAAGACTTTTGTTGACCTCCATTGCTCCCGGTGTTTTTCCCTGGGAGCCTTTCCGTATGGCTTAGCTCTTTGCCTGACTCCTTACCTAATGTTGCAGTTTCTGGCTTCTCTAATTGACCTTGAGGCCCTGCACTTTCTGAGTCAGATTTTCCCCAGAGAGAACCATAATTTCTCTGACTTGAATATTCCTCGCTTTGTGTCCCTGGAAATCTCTCAGGAAATCCCACAATTGTCTCTAAACCACCAAGGAACCCATCAGCTGCAGGCTGTACTACAACAAGGGGAGAGAAAGGGATAAAATATTGTGCTCCCCAGTAGGTTCAGGCAAAGCAAACTGCAGTAGCCTCTCCTGATTTATGTGTTCTTCCTCATTAATAACTTTTGCCACCTTGGCCTGTTGCTGGGCTATACATGTCTGAGTTCATGTGAAATGTTGGCGAGTACATAAGTCTCCAAAGTAAGTACAACTAGGACCGCCAAATATGGTGAGGGTTCAACCTTCCCATTCAGGTTTTCACCCTTCAGACTTAGCCCCTATGTGAGAACACACAAAGATCCTATATTTGGATTTTTTTTTGGGTTTTTTAGCCCCAAAGGATGGGAGTTACTTTGGGAGAAAAAGTGGCAGCAAGTAGGTGTCAAGATTCAATGGGTTTCTTTATTTCTTTAGTGATCTTATTGTGCTGTTACGTGTGTTCTTGCTCACTGTCTCTCTCTCATCTTTTTCCCCATGTTGTTGCTATTTTTAACTGTATTTCAACATAAAATAATATTCTGCAATTAAGAAACGAAAGGAAATTCCACTAAATCACACCCTTGTCTGCTTTCACATACACACACTTTCCACCAACTTTCTAGCCTTGTGTCATTCCTCTCTTTGTTCCTGTGGTCTGGTGGAATGTGACAAACAGCGTGGACCAGTTGGTTTCTAGAGTTAGTAAAGTTATTCTTTAAAACTCCAACTCCCAGTATCCCCAGTCAGCAAAGGAAATCAAGCCATTGCCTTCCCCTCCCCAATAATTCTGTTTCCCTGAACAGATTTTTCCTTTAGTTCCCAGATTTCTAGCTTTGCAAAAGATGAGACATTGAAAATCATTTGCACATAGAAGTCTCCCATTTGCTGAGCTTGCAGTCCCTTGGGTAAGAGTGCCCCTGTTCTGGGGATGCATTACTAAATTGAAATAGATTTGTCTGTAATGAGAACGAGAACTAGAGAAGAAAGAAGTTCAGAAAAAGAGAAGAGAACTGATAAATTATAATTAACTGTGCAGTGGATATGGAGAGGCAATGCCACAATGATTCTATCGTTGGGTTTTCTTTCTTTGTTTCTGATTTGATTTTGTAACATTGTCATTGTGTATTGTTTGTTGAATCAGCATAAAATGAAACAAAAATAATTTCTCAATCTTCAGCTGAAGATATAGGTAACTGCAATGCTAGAAATGTGGGGATCAAAAGAAAATCTCATTATTGCCAAAGACTACAGTCATCCTTCTACATTTGCGGGTGTAAGTTCACCGGATTTGACTAGTCACAGATTTGATTAATATGTTATTTCTAGGAATTTCTTGATCCTCCAACATGATTCCACAATCATGTCAATTTCTACAGGATTCCCATAGAGGTGTTTGTTCTCTCAGGTAACAAAATAGTGGTTTCTTATTTGTGGTTTTTCCACTTTCACAGGGGTCCTGTACCCTTAACCCCAGCAAATATGGAGGGTTGGCTGTAGTTCTTTGGAGGAGTATAACAATATTGAGGCAGGGGGGAAATCTTTTATAATCCCGCCGCTACCATCAATATAACGAAAGGAGCTGACACCATTTATAACGGACCCACTCTCCACTCTACTCACGGTCACGCAAGCACACGTATGTACGAGGCGAGGATATACCGTTTGATTTTAGATTTTCTTTTAAAATGGTAGCTGCCACCAACCTAAAATGACTTTAGGATGTTTGTTGTTAAATGTGTCTGAGGCAAATTTCTCCCATTCCCTGCCCACACTGTTTCTACCCCTGACTCCCAAACTGATGTTCACTATGAGGCTTTTCTGTGGTATTTTATTGTTGCCTGGAGCTCTTTTTTTCTCTGCACTCTAAGACTTGGCTCCTCCCATCTGCTCTGGCTGGCCAATCCTAGGAGTCCCTTTCTAAGCTCCTCCCCCTTTCTAACCACACTCAAGATGGCTTCCTGGCATTCCTCAACAAAATAGATGCCTGCCTTACTCACTGTTTCCAAGGCTCCATTCCTGGCCTAATAGGTAAGGTTCACTACAAGGAGCAATGCCATTTGGGGTTTGTTTTTGAGTTTTTTGCTACATACTAGTATATGGATTCAGCTTTTCCTTGGGCACCCTCTTGGTAAACTGCCATAGATAGTGCCAACAATATCACTATCCAGCCATTCAAATACCCAAAATGCCAAGAAAAAAATGGCAAATTGCCATATTTGTGAGAATTTAAATGGAAGCTAGGCCCAGCTGCCTCATGCTGCTTCAACTTCTTGTCCGGGAGATGATATGCAAATATTTGTAGCAGACCTGAGTTGCTTTACTGGGAAAGTGCCGCAAAGATGCCAGCTGTTGATGCCAGGTCACTATTTCAGCATGAAGAGAAAAGCTCTGAGAATCATAGGTTGAAGTCCAATAAAACAGAGGAAACTAGCAAGATAAAGGTAAAGATTTTCCCTTGACATTAAGTCTAACAGACTTTGGTGGTTGGTGCTCATCCCAATTTCTAAGCCAAAGAGCCGGCATTGTCCATAGACACCTCCAAGGTCATGTGGGCAGTATGACCGCATGGAGCGTAGTACCTATTGATCTACTCACATTTGCATGTTTTCAAACTGCTAGGTTGGCAGAAGCTGGCGCTAACAGCAGGAGCTCACATGCTCCCTGGGTTTGAGCCGCTGACCTTTTGGTCAGCAAGTTCGGCAGCTCTGCGGTTTAATCCACTGTGCCACCGAGGGCTCCGGAAACTAGCAAACTAGATATTAACTAATGCAGTTTGAGACCACTGTAACTGTCATGACCCATGGGGACCCAAACTTGATAAAAACTAAAAAGTAACGATCATCATGTTAAAAACCCCTATAGTTGTCCTTCTGTACCCAAAGATTCCCTGCCCATGGATTCAACAACCCTTTGAAGGCAACCATAAGGCTGATGTGGCCCTCAATTAAATGAGTTTGACATCCTTGTTGTAATAGATGGGAACAGTGCTGTTGGGCAGTGGAACCATCACAACATGTATCTGGGTCAAATATCCAGAGCCTCCACTCATCATAAGGAGCAGAGGCTCCCCAAGGCAGAGTCGCTTTCATAACTAGACAGTTATGGCACTTTGATGCCACTGTAATTGCTATGGCTCACTCCCATGATCTGTAATTTTGAGAGGTATTTAGGATTCTGCGCCAGACAGCTCTGGTGTCAAGAGACAGGAGAGCAGGATTATCACGTTTTTGAAGTGAAGCAATATACCTTAAGATCTAAAGAGGGGCGGGAGCAGAACAGGGCCCATATGCTCAGCATCTAGAATAACTGAACAACAAGACTGGAAATGGGAGCTTTCCCAAGAGATTTCAAGGTAAACACCAGGGATTGAGCAGTGTTTTTCTAGGTAAAAACAAAGAGTGGGTGGGACCTTTCAGATAAAAAAAGAGAAAGGAGTGATCACTCCCCAGTTCTCTCCTGACAAAAGTTTATGGACATGTAATCAAAAGGAAAGGGGGGCTGTTTCCTCCTTTGCCCAGCATATGGGAAAAAACCACTAACTGGATGAGTTACCACATGACGTAAAATGAATGCATGGGAGAGGTAAAAAGAAGTGATTATTTTATTCAAGATTATTGAGAAGGATAGTAAAGCATACCACAAATATTCCATGTTTGCTTGGATTTGGGGGGAGGTGGGCTGGAACCTAGCAAAATGAAAACCCATGAATAAAAGAACCATTATTTTTTAAAATATGAGAAAGTAGCTCTCTATGAGCCTCTAGAACCTCCAGCATGGCTCTATTGTCAATTTCTGGTATATGTTGGCCATAAAATTGTGCTGTGGGTCCTACGAATGCCTACAAAATCTCAGGATCCTCCAGTGAGCTTCTATGGCCAACTTCCAGCAGTTAGCCATAAAGGCACGTTGGAGGACATAAAAATTTCTAGAGATAGCATGTTACTCAGTTCTGTAAATAATCAAATGCACAACTTCCAAGTCCAAAAATGTGTAAGGCCAGCTGTATTTTTTGTTTTATACCACCTTGGTTTCTGTGTGAGGGTATAGACCAGGCAAAGGCAAACTTCAACCCTCGGGGTGTTTTGGACTTCAACACCCACAAGTCAACAGTCTACCGGCTGTTAGGAATTGTAGGAGTTGAAATCCAAAACACTTGGAAGGCCGAAGTTTGCCTATGCCTGGTATAGACAATCCCCAGATTCAGAGCCTGGAGGAATTACGTTTTGGGGAATCCAATCCCCAGCTGACTGAAGGATTCTGAAGTTGTAGTCCCAAAACTTCCCTTCAAGTCATATTTCAGTGGGAAGTCTGGATCAGGTTATCATTGTTTTAGGGAACAATGAGGAGGGATTGCAGAAGCAAAATAAGGTGCCAGGGTCCATCTACACCAGTGGTTCCCAACCTGTGGTCCCCAAGAACTAAAATATGGTCCATGGCCTCACCATTACAACACTGTTGCAAACCCTCTTATAGTGCTGAGGCAACAGGGATGTCAGGAGGGGAGAGGCTGACTACCCACGAAAGGCGTGACAACAAGCCTCCTGACTGCTGCTTCTCCTCCCTCCCTCCCCCTGAGCGGAGCCATTACATGTGATGCCTGGAAGCGGGGATGCCTTGGTGTCTTTGTTTTTAGGCCTGTTCCTGAGGTTTTTTGGGGTACTGATTCAGAAAATTGCATTGGATAGACCACATCAGCTCTGAGTCCCCTTCTCACGCCGAAGGGGACTCAGGGCGGCTTACAAGTCATATGTACATACAATATATTACATTATTCGTATAGCACAATATAAGCATTATATATTGCTATATTGTACTATAACACTATATTGTAATATTATTAGTAATATTACATGTAATATAAATATACCATTATAATAGTGTATTATTATTATATTATATTATATTATATTATAATATTATTAATATTATATGCATATACAATATATTATATTATTAGTATAGCATAATATGATTATTATATATTATTATATTGTTATATGGACACCGGAAACATGGCGGAATGATGTCTTCCTGTCCCCTTCTTCATTCTGGCTCAGAATGGCAGTTATTCCTTTGCGGGGGGGGGGGGGGGGGGCTCCTATCTGATGACATAGATTCACCAACAACTGATTCATAGCTCTTTTTGTACTAATGTTGGAGAGTGGTCCCTGTTCAAAGTGGTCCTTGGTCAAGGGGTCCTTGGTCAAAAAAAGGTTGGGAACTACTGATCTACACTGTATAATGAAAGCAGTTTGACAGCATTTTAACTGCTAGGACTCATGGAAGCTGCAGTTTAGTGAAGCACCAGCACTCCTTGGCAGAGAAGGCTAAAGATCTTGCACAACTCTCTGGATCCCATAGCCTTGAGCCATTGCAGTTAAATGTGGTGTCAAAGTGCATTTATTCTACAGCAGGCCTATGCAAACTTCAGCCCTCCAGGTGTTTTGGACTTTAACTCCCACAATTCCTAACAGTCAGTTGTGGAAGATGCAGTTGAAAACACCTGGAGGGCCAAAGTTTGCCCATGCCTGTTCCACAGTGTGGATGTAGTCCCAAAGTGGGTGCTGCCTCTGCCCACTCTCCCAGCTGTGGTGCCCCTTTTCTCCCCCTGGGGCTTGGCAGCCCAGCTTCAAGAGATGGAAAAGGGGAGGGAGCTTTGTCCCTTTCTCTCACCTTGAGCATCAGAGCCTTTCTTTCCTCTTCCGAGCTCAGCTCGTCCCTTTGTCCCTGAGTTGCTGAGGCCAGCAGCAGCCCCAAAAGCAGCAGCTGGATCATGGCTCTTTCTCCTCTCTCGCCTTGGATCTTGGTGTCGGGGTTTAGGGAGGAAGTCAATCTTTCAGATTCTCTGAATTTCCTCAAAATCCCGCTCCAGGAAACACATCGTCTGCCTCTTTTCCCCTCCCGGCCAAAGTCGGGAAAGAAAGAAACTCAGAGGGAGGGAAGAAAGGAGGACAAGAACTTCAGCCAGCCAGAAGCCAGGAAGTCTAATCTGATCCAGATGTTTGAGAAGCCCAGCCAAAGCCTCACCCAGGCTGGACTGAGCAAACTCCTTGCCTTCTGTGTGGCGTTGTCACCCGGCCAGCTCTCATCTGTTTGACTTGACTTTGATTTATTATTACACTGAACAACACACACTGTCAGGACCCAGACTGCGGAGCACCAATAACCATGCGCAGAGACCAGAATCTATCTAATATCTTTATTAAGGAAATATATAAAGTCAATAAAAATAAGTGTAGAATATAGTTCAGAAGTAGACCTTTCAGGAAAGGTCAAATATAGTCCAGGGAAACAATGTCCAATATGGGATATTAAAGTCCAAAGTTGTAATCCAATAACAGAAACACACACTTTGCCAAGCAAAGTGAGGGGAAATGACAAGGTCCTTTAGTCCATGGAGCTTGATGCAAGGCTGGAGAGTAAACTAGATTCTTGGCAAACAAGGCTTGATTCAAGGTAACAAGAAGCGAGGAACAAGAACAGGGTCCGTGGCAAAAATCCGTGGCGAGGTCCTGGGAACAAGGCAGGGCGGGAACAAGAACAAGGTCCTGGAAACTGAAGTAGCGTAGTCCACACACAATCTACTCCCGAAGTTGACGAATTGACTCCGCAAGGAATCCTTGTGGCCAAACACCTATATAGGATCTTGTTTTCCCGCCAAAGACACTTTCTCTGGGGAACAAGAAACGAAACCTATTCTGTGTCCAGATGCAGGACTCCTTAAACTTTCCCAAGGGAAACAGACTTAATCATCTAATTGTCTGGCAGCAATCCTGGCGCTCCTGCGAGTCGCCTCCCGAGCGCTTCTATCTTGATTATAATAAAGGCGGCGAGAAAATGGGGGAGATTTCTGCTCAAGGCTTGTTTGGCTGACTTCTTGTGGGCAAACATCTTGCAGCTGCAAGGGCTCCAAATCTGGCAGAAACGGTGGGAAACCCAAGTTTTCCTCTTCATCTGTCACAACAGTACTAGGAACGGGACTACATGGCCCATGAGTCATCACACACACCTTGGTGCCCCCAATATTAGTCTTGTTTCTAGGTATATTTGGCCTGCTGATTCCAAAAATACTCTCATTTTTTCCCCCTATCAGTTCTGTTTTTTGAGATACAGAGCATACGCCATACACAGGCAGTCCCAGAGTTGCAAACATCCAATTTACAAATGACCCATAACTACAAACAGGGGAGAGACAACAGGAAGTGAGAGAAATCTACTTCTAGGAAGGGAAATTCATTCCTGAAAGAGTTATCATGGAGGAAAAAGTGTCTCCTCTGAAACTTTCTCACCAATCCTTTTATCCATAACAAGCCAGATTTTTCAAAATCCAATTGTGACAGGGACAGAAAGTGAAGTGAAATCTTCTGAGCAGAGGCACAGACAGCGAAACAAACTCCACAAGGTTGTTAACCCTTCCCTGTGCTATTCAGAGTATCTGTTCTGGCTTCCATACAAATTAAACTTAAGATCAAACCTACAGAACCTATCTTGTTCATAACTTGGGGACTGCCTGTACCAGTCTTCATCTACATGCCTGTAGAAAAACATTATAACCATATCTACGAAACTTGAGCTGATGCGGTCTATCCAATGCAATTTTCTGAATCAGCACCAAAATAACTGCAGGAAAAGGCCTGAAAACCAAAACACCAAGAATGTTTTGGGTTGTTGTTTTCTTACTCACCTCTCTTCAAGCCTCCAGGTGGGGTGCAACATAATTAAAATACATAGAAATATTTAAAAAGAAAGTTTTTAAAAGCAAGCAAGGAGGGATAATATAGCGTTTTTAGGTATGTTAATAGGTTTTTAATTGTGTTAATAGTTTTAGCTGTTTATTTTTTGTGTTTTCGAAGGCTTTCATGGCCGGGATCACAGGGTTGTTGTATGTCTTTCGGGCTGTGTGGCCATGTTCCAGAAGTATTCTCTCCTGACGTTTTGCCCACATCTATGGCAGGCATCCTCAGAGGTTGTGAGGTATGTTTATTTTTTTTAATAATTTTGATGTTTCTATTTTATTCAGGTTTATATATTATATTGTATGTTTTTTTAGGTTTTAAATTGTATATTGTGCTATTGTTAGTGTTTTTAGTGGCTTTGGGTCTCTTTTTAGATTGATAAAGTGGGATCTTATTAATAATAAAGATATCATTAAAACATGTAATTCTGTATTAAAAGGCATAAGATACATCTACACTGTAGAATTAGTGCAGCTTGACATCACTTTAACTGCCATGGCTCAGTATTATGGAATGATGGTAGTTTTGGTTTGGTGAGGCACTAGTTCGCTTTGGTAGAGAAGGCTAAAGACTTTTTGAAACTACAACTTCCATGGTTTAACGGCAGTTAAAGTGGTGTCAAACAGCTTTGAATTCTGCACTGTAGATGCACCACAGACATAAAATTAATACACATTAATCCGTAGCTGGAAATACAGGAGTTTAAAAGGGAGGATACATTTTTATTTCTTTTTCATGTCAGGAGTGACTTGAGAAACTGCAAGTCACTTCTGATGTGAAAGAATTGGCCATCTGCTCAGAGGATGCCTGGATGTTTTACCATCCTGTGGGAGGCTTCTCTCATGTCCCCACATGGGAAGCTGGAGCTGACAGATGGGAGCTCACCCCACTCCCCGGATTTGAACCACCAACCTTTCAGTCAGTAGTCCTGCCTGTACAAGGGTTTAACCCATTGCACTACCGGGGGCAATTCTATTAACATGCATTAATTTATTTCCATTGTGAAAGGTCTGCACCTCTCTCCAACTCAAGAAAGTAATTTTTTTCTGAGAAGCAGCATGGTATAGTGGCTTGAGTATTGAACTATTACTCTGGACACCAGGATTCGAATTCAGATTGAGCAGAGAATCGACTGGGTGACCTTAGGCAAAGCATACACTCTCCAACTCAAAAGAAGGCAATGGCAAATTCCCCAAACAAATCTTGCCAAGAAGACACCATAATAAGGTTGTCTTAGAGTCATTGACTTGAAGGTACCCATAACAACAACTGGGTTTGTTTTAATTGACTTTGAAAATAAATGTTCTCTAAACTCCCATGCAGGAGCTTAGAGAGGAGGCAATGCTTCCATTGATTTGAATTAATTTCTCTCAGATGAAATTAGATAACTTTTCTCTGAGGACATTGTGGTGCGGGAAGTGCAAGCCTTTTCTTCCTGCCATCAGTCCAAAATGTGTGGGTGTTTTTGTGTGCTCTTTCCATACAACACAATGCAGATATGGTGCATTTTTATGCCGGTGTCTTTGTCACTGAACAATTGCATATTTGCTCTTCTCTGGAGCAAATCACGCCTCTGTTTCGTGTTCTCCGTTTGTTTCTCTCCAAACACATGGCACTCATGATCCTGTTTTTTCATTCACCGTGGATGATAAGCCTTATCTTTGTGACTGAACACTGGATTAAATGTACACAGGTCTGAACCCAGAGGGCTTAATCTGTTAGTCTGCATGCCTTCCTGACATTCGATTCTCCAGTGAGAAAAGAAAGTGGCACCATTTCTTTTTCTTTTTAATGCAAATCTATAGTCAAATCTTCTAAAATGACCCATTCTACAAACTTGACTTTTGTTGGATGCTTTTCTGATCATAAATTATTGTCAACATCAGTTTCCATAACCTTGCTGTGTTTATTTATTTAATAATCTTTTGAAGATCCCTCAAAACCGCACCACATTTCAGAAGAAATCCAAAGTTTTCCAACCACATACTTTAGACTGATAGTAGACAATATACTTCTTCTAATTCCTCTATGCATAGAAAATTTGTTTTGTATGTTCCCATTGATGCAATATCTCCGCTCTACCAAATATTCAGTACATAAATAATTCAAATAATTTAGGGTTTGGCCCTAAGATCCCCCAGTGGATAACAAAATCCATAGATGCTGAAGTCCAATTATATATAATGTCATAGTAAAATGGCATACTTAATAATTGTGAAAAAATCCCCCCAAAGATCTGTACAATGGCAGGAGGATATAACAATATATGCTTAGGTTGCTGTGAGTTTTCCAGGCTATATGGCCGTGTTATCCAGAAGCATTCTCTCCTGATGTTTCGCCCACATCTAGGGTAGGCATCCTCAGAGGTGTGAGGTCTGTTGGAAATTAGGCAAGTGGGGTTTATATATCTTTGGAAAATCCAGATTGGGAGAAAGAACTGTTGTCTGTTTGAGGTAAGTGTGAATGTTGCAATTGATCACCTTGATCAGCATTTAATGGCCTTGCAGCTTCAAAGCCTCATTGCTTCCTGCCTGAAGAAGTCCTTTGTTTGGAGGTGTTAGCTGGCCCTGATTGTTTCATGACTGAAATTCATCTGTTTTCAGAGTGTTGTTCTTTATTTACTGCCCTGATTTTAGAATTTTTTGATACTGGTAGCTAGATTTTGTTCATTTTTATGGTTTCCTCCTTTCTGTTGAAATTGTCTACATGCTTGTGGATTTCAATGGATTCTCTGTGTAGACAAGACTATGGACCATTGATATAGAATGATATCTTGTGTACTCAACACAAAGAACTACCTCCTATCTGTAACTGAACTTCAATAATATGCCTGTATGATGAATGAATACAAGATGTTTATGACTAAAGAAGTTATGTTATTTTTCAAAGAAGACTTTGTTTTGATTTGTTTTTAATCTCTGAGCGCATATTTTAACTAAGAAGTTTCAAGGGAGTATATATCTTTTGGGCAACTTCAACTGCAAAGAAACAACCATCCTCTGCTAACTAAATATATATTTGTAGTGGCATGTCTATTCCTGGAAGTTTAAAGACATGGTTCTTCAGTTTAACAGCTGTGTTACCTGCGTGCCATTGCATTAATGCTTGTGAATATCACATGTTCAAAGGGTTGACTTCTAACTAGTGGTTTTCAAAAAGTGGTCTCCACACATCCATGGAGATTCACATTTGTCAAAAGGATATGTATCCATAGACTGTGTGCAGTTCCAATAGCTTATGTAATAGGTTATGGAATTTGCCATAGGAGGATTAGGGTGTTTATTGCTTGGTTGGAATTCTATTCCATATTTACCTTTTCCCACACAATACTTGAGAAAGTGGGTTGTGATTTCATAAGATGGACTTAACAACACCATAGCATACTAATGAGATATTGGCCCACAGCTGACAAACTATCTAGTGTTGGTAAAAAAAATATTCCCAAGTGACAATGCCACCCGTGCTTGCATGGTATGCACTCTGTCCAGAGGGATACCACAATTGTATATCTGACTCTTTAGTGGAGTCATCCAGACTGAGCTGCACAAATCCATCCAGCAAATGTTGCCAGCTTTTCAGAATCACAATAAGAGAGAGCCAAAATTCATGACTTGAAGGGCTGACACTCAGAAAGTAGTTATTAGCAGGTTGGGACTCTCCCTAAATACCAAATGAATGTATTGATTTTGCCGAACATAGTCGTGCATGTCTCTGTGAAATTAACATATTGTCTACATCCACCCATTACATAATTCACACATGCCTGTCTTTATGAAGGGCCTGCAGCTAAAAATGCAGAATTGTTTTGGCCTCTTGTTCAGTCTATATAAAAAGAAAAGCTTTCCAACTCTCAGAGATTGGGCATCCTTGATAAAATAGGGGACAGTTCAATAAGGGGCACTATTCCAAAACACAAACAAAGGGCATCTTTTTAAACAAGGAATATCTGGCAGACCTACATTCAGCAGATTTCTTTTTTAAATTCATATGGAAAGCTCCCTCACACATAGGTGTTAAGCATCTGTGCCTTGGTTTGCTGCAATGAACAACCAACTATATCTTAAACACACACAAACACACCCCACGCTGCAAAAATAGAGGGAGAGGAGGTAGAAGACACAATTAAAGACACAATCAGCTTCACAGAATTAAGATCTGAGATAGGAATATATGATTGCACATTCCACCCATGCACAGTTAACATCCTCCATAAGTAATTAATTGGATGAGTTTATTCATTTCCTCACTCTAACTCCAAAGCATCTAGCTATGTTGCAGATGTTGCAAATAGATCTAGTTATGTCACAAATTGATTGACACATGCTTTTAGAGGTTTACGTAAAAAAATAAGTCTTATACATAGTGGAAGCTATAACTCTCATGTCAGTGGGGATGGGAATCCTCTCCAAGCATTTAGCACCCTTTGAAGACATTATCTAAGATGCTGGACCTCTCTAGATTATCCTTTAAAGCAGGGGTCCTCAATCTTTTAAAGCAGAAAGCTGGTTCACGATCCCTCAGACTGTTGGGTATTGGACTATAGTTTGAAAAAAAAACCCCATGAATTCCTGTGCATACTGCAGATATCATCTAGCTAAAGTGAAAATATGTATGTATGTGTGTGGCTGGGGTGTCCATTTACACAGACAGGCTCCCACTTCCACAAATAGCTATAACTTCAACTACTCGGGAGACACCAATGGCCCTCCCTCCAATGACATTGCAGGTTATAGAGAGTGCTGTAAACATGTACAAGAGCCCTGCCAATATCCTCCACAAACACCATACTGCCCACCACCCACGTGAAGGCTTTCATACGGGGACAATTTCGACCTAGATTTTCTGTTTTTCCTCCACAGACATCCCAGTGTTTCTTACTCTCTCGGTTGGTGTGGAATTTGCATGACCCAGCCCACTGCCTCTCCCATAAACCTTTCCCTATTCTTTTCCATGACACACAGCAAACAGAGGAATTGATCAACAACTGAAGAGAAGTTTTGGGAGAATTCACCATTTATAAGAATTGTAGGTACTGAGACATATAATTCATCTGCAATTTTAGAGCACTCTGAACTCCACCAATGATGGACCTGGAACTAACTTGGCACACAGAGCCCCCATGAGCAACAAAAATACTGGAGGACTTTGGAGGGATCTATAGGAGTTGTAGTTCACCTACATCCAGAGCGCACTATGAACCCAAACAATGATGGATCGGGACCAAACTTGGCATGTATAAGCAATATGCCCAAATTTGAATACTAGTGGGTTTTGAGGGGAATTGGCCTGGACATTTTGGAGTTGTAGGTACTGGGATTTATAATTCACCTGCAAACAAAGAGCACTCTGAACCCCACCAAAGATGGAATTGGACCAAACTTGGCACACAGAGCTCCGGTGAACAACAAAAAATATTGGAGGGCTTTAGGGGAAATTCACCTTGATTTGGGGAAATTGTAGTTCACCTACATCCAGTGAGCACCAAATACCAATGGATTTGGACCAAACTAGGCACACATACCTGATACATTGAAATTTGATTACTGGAGAGGTACCCAAGCGATTACTTAATAAATTGCAATCTTATATGGCTATAAGATAATAATTTATATTTGTATGTGTATTCACATGATATTCATGTCAGGTACCACACGAAGTCATTTTGTCTGCATTTCAAAACCTCAGGCATGTTAGACAACGTGCTCCATAGCTATGAATATCTGTGATGGCTGCCATGTCAACATGGTTCAAGTCCACAATTCAAGCAAGCTATTAAGGTGCTGCCTAAATATCCTAAAGACAATAGATCCCCTCTAATCTTGGAATGTAAGTAGAGTCAGCCCTGGTCAGTACTCAGATGGGAGTACTCAGTGAAAACCAGTTGATCTAAGATGTATTTCATAAGAACCATCTCTAAGTATTCCTTGCCTAAGAAAACATGAAGACATTCATGGGGTTGCTGTAAGTCGACAGGTGGCTTGAAGAAACACATCTAAGGTGCGAAATGCTATCCCCCAAAATAAATTTAGCACTTTTGATAGATCTTTTAAAGTTCAGACTGAAGCACAGATTCATATATATTTTACACTTTGTTGTCTTTTTCAGTGCACTAGCAGGCCAGGCTTCCTTGTTTTTCTGACCTTTTTTGGAAGCAATTTTAATCCTGCTGAGAAACTTCTTTTAAAAAAATGCTTCTTATACGATTTTGTGGATTTTAACTCATTTGGGTATGCATGTGTTCTTGTTTTTACATGTGTGCACTTTGGTTATAAACCTGTTTTGGGAATAAAATTGAAGGGCGGTATAAAATAATAATCAGCAGCTATCCACAAAATCCCAACAAACAAATACTCAAGGATAGCCACTTGTATCTCATGCAGGCATAAAATGTATCTTGTTTTGGAGTGTTGTTTTTGAGCATTATGGCTAAACATTATTCCCACAGATCCCTCAAATGTAGTTATAGATTGATTGATTGATTGACTGATCTGTTACATTATAACTCATCCTCTCTTCTATCTGATCTCGAAAGGACTTATATGTTTCTTTTCACCCCATTGTATCCTCACAACACTGTGAAATACACAAGACTGAGTGTAAGTGGATGACCCAAAGGCACCCACCAACTTTCATGGATCTGTGGGATTTAGGACTTGCATACATCAAGACAGTCCAACCACTGGATTACTTTACTACACTGACTTGCATGAAACTCTATAGTAGGAGTTGGGGATATCTTTTCAGTAGGGTTCTCATATTCTCAGTATCTGCACTTTCTTCTCTAGGCCACAGGCAATGAGAAAAAAATCTCAGGGCAAGAGTGCTGCCTTGAAAAGTGTGACCATATGTTCAATGGAGCCAGAAACTGCAACATTAGATAAGGAGCGAGGCAAAGAGTTAAGTGATATGGAAGGCTCCCAGGGAAAAACACTGGGAGCTATGGAGGTCAACAGATTTACAGATTAGAGCAGAAAATAGGCAGCTCCAGTCAAAGCGCTTGCGTGGGAAAGTTGAGGAGAGAATTCATGGGAAAAGAAATGACTTAATGGGTGTCTATTAATTAGTAAGTTGTTTACCTAAAAGTTAGTTCAGGCAATGTAGTGTTCAAGGGAGAAGCTAGGCCTGAGTTCTCTCATTCTTGTTTCAGGTCAAGCCTTGGTTTTGAATTCAAGTATCCTGGAAGCTTTCTATGTTCTTGTTTTTATATTCTTGCTGAAGTTTTGCTTATGGACTCCACCAGTGTTCACATTTGGGCATAGTGAGTATTAATGCCAAGTTTGGACCAGATCCATCATTGTTTGAGTCCACAGTGCTTTCTGGATGTAGGTGAACTAGAACTCCAAAACTCAAGGTCAATACCCACCAAACCCTTCTAGTATTTTCTGTTGGTCATGATAGTTCTATGTGCCAAGTTTTGGTTAAATTCCATCATTGGTGGAGTTCAGAATGATATTTGATTCTAAGTTAACTATCAATCCCACTAGTATTCAAATTTGGGTGTATCGGGCGTTTGTGCCAAATTTGGCCCAGTGAATGAAAATACATCCTGCATATCAGATATTTACATTATGATTCATAGCAGTAGCAAAATTAGAGTTAGGAAGTAGCAACAAAAATAATGTTATGGTTGGGGGTCACCACAACATGAGGAACTGTATTAAGGGGCTGTGGCATTAGGAAGGTTGAGAACCACTGCTGTAGAGCCCAGTTTAGGTGGTTCAGTTTCTATTGGAGGAGGTGGGGTTTGCAGATTCTTTTTGGATGATCTGCCAGGGTGATGGCTGGAGTTTTAAGCAGGCATCTATCCATGGATGTAGGTTTTCTGCAAACTGTGTCGCCCAATTGTTGATTGGGTTTGCAAATGATAGGACAGCCTTTGATGAATAACTTTCACCTTATAAGGCTTGTCTTGGTTGGTATATATCTGTTACACTTTATTCTATTATTTCAGTCGGAATAGTTCCCAAGCTTATCCCATTTTTGTCCCTTACCTATTTAACATTCTCAGGCGCCTTTCTTGTCCTTTCTTCATATATGCACTTTAAGGTAAAGGTTTCCCCTGACGTTAAGTCCAGTCGTGACCGACTCTGGGGGTTGGTGCTCATCTCCATTTCTAAGCTGAAGAGCCGGCATTGTCCATAGACACCTCCAAGGTCATGTGGCCGGCATGACTGCATGGAGCGGCTTAGTTATTTTAATGCGTTTTTATGTTTTTATCCAATCCATGTTTTATTGATTTGTTACTAATATATTTTTATTGACTTGTTTTATTTAATGTGTCTTATTATGTCTGTTATGCTTGGGCTTGGCCCCGTGTAAGCCGCCCTGAGTTCCTTCGGGGAGATGGTGGCGGGGTATAAAAAGAAAATTATTATTATTATTATTATTATTATTATTATTATTATTATTATTATTATTATCTAGAAATTGCAGTTTTCCTTTGTTTTCTTTTTGCATGGTAGTAAATTGGATGTTTGGGTGGATGCTGTTGAGGTGGTCCAAGAACTTGTTCTCCTCCTCCATGGCTCCAAATGGTGAATAATAATAATATAATAATAAAAACTTTATTTATATACCGCTCTATTGCCTCAAGGGACTCAGAGCGGTTTCCAATACAACAGGAAACATGCAACAAGTTAAAACCATACAGCAATTAAAACACAATACAATGTAAAAACATAGATACATAAGACATATAGTCATATAGCAAGGTTTAAAACCAATGACAAAACTCAATCAAAACCCTGACATAGTGACCAGGATTCAGCATTGAAGTGGCCAGCTATAAAGTGCTAGATGTGTCAGATGCTACAATACATAGGGGACACAGGATTAGGGAGAGAGGGTAGAGAGGTGGGTAAAGTGCTAGTGAAGAGCATAGCTGGCCTAAGGATGCTGTACTCAAAGATCTGCTGAAACCACTAGTTTACAAAATGAGGCTAAAGTAGGGGCTTGTCTGATCTCTCTGGGAAAGGCATTCCAGAGCTGGGGAGCCACCACCGAGAAGGCCCTCTCCCTCGTCCCCACCAATCCTGCTTGTGATGGCAGTGGGAGCGAGGGGAGGGCCTCCCCAGATGATCTTAGAGGTGTCATCCACAAATCTGAACTATATCTTCTTCTTCTTTACTCGTTCAGTCGTTTCCGACTCTTCGTGACCTCATGGACCAGTCCACGCCAGAGCTCCCTGTCGGCTGGTGCTGCCCCCAGCTCCTTCAAGGTCAAGCCAGTCACTTCAAGGATACCGTCCATCCATCTCGCCCTTGGTCGGCCTCTCTTCCTTTTTCCTTCCATTTTCCCCAGCGTCATGATCTTCTCCAAGCTTTCCTGTCTCCTCATGATGTGGCCAAAATACTTCAGCTTTGCCTCTAGTATCCTTCCCTCCAGTGAGCAGTCGGGCTTTATTTCCTAGAGGATGGACTGGTTGGATCTTCTTGCTGTCCAAGGCACTCTCAGGATTTTCCTCCAGCACCAAAGTTCAAAAGCATCTCTCTTCCTTCGCTCAGCTTTCCTCATGATCCAGCTCTCGTAGCCATAGGTTACTATGGGGAATACAATTGCTTTGACTATGCAGCCCTTCGTTGCCAGTGTGATGTCTCTGCTTTTCAGTATTTTATTGAGGTTGTCCATTGCTCTCCTCCCAAGAAGTAGACATCTTCTGATTTCCTGGCTGCAGTCTGCATCTGCAGTGATCTTCCCACCTAAAAATATAAAGTCTGTCACTGCCTCCACGTTTTCTCCCTCTATTTGCCAGTTGTCAATCGGTCTGGTTGCCATGATCTTGGTTTTCTTGATGTTTAAGTGCAGCCCGGCTTTTGCACTTTCTTCTTTCACCTTGGTGAGCTCCTCCTCACTTTCAGCCATCAGAGTGGTATCATCTGCATACCTTATTAATGTTTCTGGGCTTTTTTTTTTTTTTGGTGCTGTTACTAGGGTTGCTCAGAAGGGAGTGGGATGGGCTGGGGAGGGATGTCCTGCCAAGGCAAGAGGGTGTCCACTCAAGGCAGTCTTTGTGGTTCAAAAATGGAGCAAAGGACAAGCCCCCCTTGGCTGCCACATTCTGGGAGGGCGAGGAGTGGAACCTGCGTGAGGTGAGAGGAGGACGCGAGTGGGATGGCATAGCGGGGAAGAGAATGAGGGAGAATGCGTGGATACTTGCGGTGTGTGTATATATATGTGTGGATGTTGGATCGCTTTTCCTCCCCCTTTCCACCACCCACGTGATGCTATGAATGGGAGTGGGGGGGGGGAGGCATGCATTCCTGAACAGCAGCAGGAAAAAAGAGCAGGAGTGGGGGCGGGGAGGGGGAAAGGGAGAGGAGGGGGGAGGAAGGTGGGAGGAGCTTGTGCATCGTTGTGGGGGGTGAGACTCGCGAGGGAGCCGAGCAAGGGAGGGAGAGGCTGGGAGGAGCGCATCCTTGGGAGACGGAGACTCCCCCTCTTCTCCATCCATCCATCCATCCATCCACCCATCCCTTGCTTCCTTCCTTCCTTCCGTCCCTCCCTCTCTCCGGTCTTCCTTCTGCCTTTCCACACTACATCGCCCTCCGCTCCTCCCTTTCCCCACCGAGGAAACCGCTGGAGGACCTCGCCCCCCCTCCCCGCCCACTGCAAGGCGTGGAAGAAGAAGAAGAGGAGGAGGAGGGCCGAGGTGGGAGGGGGGGGCCGCGTCCGGAGGGTCCCCCCCGAAGAGGACGAGGCGCTGAGCGGCTCCCACCCGTGGCAGGTACAAAGGGGAGGGGGCGGAGAGGGAGAGGGGAAAGGGGGGCGGGCGTGGAGAGGAAGAGGGGGTTCCCACAGCCAGGCGAAGGGGCTGCCGCCGCTGCCACAGCCGCCACGCGTGTTTTGGGTGGGGGAGGAAGCAGCAAGAGAGGAGGCAGCAGCATGGCCGCGGGAGGGGACCTCGCTGGACCCTGCCACGCCCCCCTCCGCAGGGGACCCCGGTAAGGGCTGCGTGGGGCTCCCCACTCGGGATGAGGGGGATTTAACGTAGAAGGGAGGGAAGGAAGGAAGGGGCTGAAGGGTCAGGACTTTCCCACTGTCTTCCTTTCCTAACCTTGCCCCCCCCTACTCATTTCTCTCTCACACCCATCTCTATATAGATCTCAATACAGATATCAGTTGATCCCACATCTATTTATTGGTTTGTGATTGAAAGTGCTCTCCTTCCCACCTTTCTCTCTTCCACAGTGTCTATACTATGCCTCTACATCACTATTATATCTACAAGGGTAGTTTCTATATGTGATCGGTTTCGAAGAAAGAGAGCACATTTCTCTCACACAGGATCTACACCTACATCTGTGTCTATAGTGGTAGTTTCTATATTTGATCCCTATATGGAAAAAGAGAGCACTTTCCCACCTTCTTTTCTCCCTTACCTTTCTCTCTACCCCACCTTTCTCTCTCGCACTGTGCCTATACTATACATCATCAAAATTATATGATGGGTAGTTTCTCTATGTGATCAGGGTTTGGGGAAGGAGAGCACATTTCTCTCTCACACAGGTTCTACATCTACATCTGTATAGTAGATTCTATATGTGATCGGGGTTCAGGGGACCACATTTCTCTCTCATACAGGATCTATATGTGTATCTTTAGTGGTAGTTTCTATACGTAATTGGGGTTTGGGGAAGGAGAGCACATTTCTCTCCCACACCTACATCTGTATCTATAGTGGTAGTTTCTATGTATGTTCAGGGTATGGAAAACACCTTCTTTTCCCCCTTTCCTTTCTCTCTACCCCACCTTCCTTTCTCACACACAATATCCATATCGATATGGATATATCTCCGTCTATAGTGGTAGCTTCTATATGTGATGGGGGTTTGGGGAAGGAGAGCACAGTTCTCTCTCACACAGTATACTATCTACATTTACATCTGTATCTATAGTGGTAGTTAGTTTCTATATGTGGTTGGGGTTTGGGGAAGGAGAGCACATTTCTCTCTCACACACACATTCATCTGTAGCTATAGTGGTAGTTTCTATATGTGATCGTGGTCCAGGAAAAGAGAGCGCTTTCCCACCTTCTTTCCCCCTTTACCTTTCTCTGTACCTACCTTTCTCTCTCGCCCACAATATCCATATCTATATGGATATATCTCCATTTATAGTGCTAGCTTCTATATGGGATCAGGGTTTGGGGAAGGAGAGCACATTTCTCTCATACACAGAATCTACATCTGTACATCCTTCTTTTCTCCCTTACCTTTCTCTCTCTCACTCTCAATTATCCATACCTATATCTACACCTACATCTCTATCTATAGTGGTGGTTTCTCTATGTGATCCGGTTAATGGGAAGAGAGAGCACTTTCCCGTCTTCTTTTTTTCCCCCTCACCTTTCTTTCTATCCCCCATTTTTCTCTCTCACACACTCACACATGGCTATATTGATCGTTTGTATATGCGATGAGGGAAAGGCAAGCAAAAAAGGAAGCGACTAGGCGCTTCTGAGGCTCAGTGCGGACATGTGTTTCCTCCCCCTCGTGCAAAGAAGGTGTGCAAACTGGGTCTGGTGAGGAGCGTGCACTCGCCTCCTTGCACACATGTGTGGAGCCATGCTGAAGGGCTTCATATATATACATGTATGTGTCTGTGTGTGTGTCTCTGTGTGTGTAATTTTGGTACCTGTGGGTCACAGAAGAAAAGAGAGAGAAAGGACATGGGAGGGAGGCAGCCAAAGGTTGGCATGGGTTTCGAGGTGTGCTTGCCTTTTTCTTTCTTCCTGTGGGTATGCATGCCATAATGTTCACCATTATGTCAGCTCCTCTCCTCGTGAGCTTAATTTGCAGGCAGGAGACTGTGCATGCATCTTTTCTGTGCCTGGAAATCTCATTTTCTTGCTTATCCCTTGTGTGGATACATCTCTGCAAATTTGCACCAGAGCATGCATGCTTCGCCTTTCCCAGCGGCTGCACAATTTTCCCAGTTGTGAATACATAGATTGGAGGGACAGATAAGCACCTGTGTGACCATGCTTTTCTCCCTGGTGTTAACTCTTTTAAGAGCCTATCTGGTTCTGGCTGGAAGGCAACCAAGGAATAAACCCATCCATCTCGCAGCCATACACTACACATGTGGAAGGATGCTGCTCTGCATCCCTGGGCGTGCATCACTGATTCCGCTGCACAGGGGCAAAGCCCGTTTTCCGTCATCCCAGGAAAGCATGCTTTTAGTCCTTCTCGTTGTGAAGCCCAGTGTGGGAATGTGTGAGTGTGGATGAGCTCTTGAAAAGGTCTAGAAACCATAGTACACTTGAAGCTGAGCATCCCATTTCCATCTTTGTGGGTGGGGCTTTCATGCTTTAGATGCTCCGTCCTTATGGCTGCTCATCTTTCTTCCCTTGCTCTACTACATCCTTTCTTATCACTCCCCTCTTATAATCTTTTAATAAAGATTGCCACAGTCCCTTGAAAAAAAATGGCATTGGATTTTGAAGCAGGCAGATGACTGTATTGGATTTTGGAGAGGAAGAATTAGTGGAGGCGGAATATAGGATGCATATCTGGGCGGATGTACCGAATGTCTTCGGATTTCTCTCTCCCATGGCATACTTGTGCAGCGTTAACACAATTGAATTGGTCACCTTGCGGGATGTGCATTAATCTGTATGTTCATATACTGCCGTGTGGGTGTAGTCATGAGGTCTGCATGTGTTCGTCCCCCTCACATTATAGAGGGAGGGGCGGCTGTCACAGTCCGTCTATGCGCAGGCACACAGACCAAGGTTCTTGAGACACGCTGCCTCTTTGGCACTCATCTGCGGCAAAAGTCATGGCTGGGTTGTAAATTTGCCTCCATGTGTCTTCTTTAGGTGCGCGTGCATGATTTTCCCCACTAAGCCCAATAGGCCTTTACTGAAAGAATGCTCTCCTTGGCTGATAGTATACCAGGATGGATATATTTTTTTTGAAACATGAACTAAATGCTATTTTACAATAAAATTCTCTCTGCATTGATCAGTGAGCTTCCAGGTACAGTCAAATATTGCTTTTATGTGGATTTCTTTTAATTTGCCAATTTGAATATGCATTTCTGTCTCTTCATTTACATGAACCACACAAAATTCAAGACTTTGTTGTGCTGAATGTGTGAATCAGTGCTATATGTAATGTTGTCCAGTCTGGATTGGGAAATCGAGATTTAAATTGATGCTTAGTGATGAAATTCACTGGTGACCTTGGGCCAGTTACTTTCTCTTAGGGTGTATCTACACTGGGGAGATAATGCAACTTGATACCACTTTGAGTGTCGTGGTTCAATGCTACGGATTCATGGGAGTTGTAGTTTTACATCATCAGGTGGTGTCAAACTGCATTATTCCTACAGTGTAGTACTTAGGCGATCTCTCATTGTCCGAGTATGATAGACTTCCAAGTGTAGTATCTCAGCGGTGGATATGTAGGTGACTGTAGAACCCTATTCTTGACCCACATGTTCTTCCATAGTGAGGACATTGGTTTCCAGGTGGTAGTTTGTCCCGGTCAGGGTTGGCTTGTAGCACCTTCCTCTTGGCACGTTTCTCCCTTTCGTCCTCCATTCATGCCTCTTCAAATTCCACAGCACTGCTGGTCACAGCTGACCTCCAGCTAGAGCACTCTACAGTGTACAGTGTAGATGCATCCATCATCTAATCTACCTCATATGGCTGTTGTGAAGATACATTTGGGAAGGAGGAGATCCATATACGCCACCTTCAGCTCATCTGGAGCATTGCCAGGATTTGAAGTATAAATTCAATGGGCGTTAATCCACATCCAAGCTTTAAAGGAAGTATCCAACATGCTGAATCTATTTTGGGAATACGGCATTGCCCCTTGGATAGCTCCTTAAAGCATGGACCAAAACCCAAAGTGCCCCATCTGCCCCACAAATGTGGAAAACAGCAGGCACAGCTGTACAAATAATTGTGTACAAGAAGGACGTGTGCATTTCTTCTGCACTTCTCTTGGTGTGTATGCGTGTGTGGTGTAAGATTTTTTTGCTTTCTTGCACAATTTGATTGGGCCCACATTTTGATTAGTTTTTCTATAACAATGATAATTTGTGGCATGTTTAAAGCATAGCCCATTTGTATATTTTCTTAGAATTAAGTCTCACTCACGTCTTACTGAAGGACATACAGTTATGAGGTGGGTTGCTGTGAATTTTCCGGGCTGTATGGTTATGTTCCAGAAGCATTCTCTCCTGACGTTTTGCAGACATCCTCAGAGGTTGTGAAGTATATTGGAAACTAGGCAAGGGAAGTTTATACTGTATATCTGTGGAAGCTCCAGGGTGGGAGAAAGAACTCTTGTCTGTTGGAGGCAAGTATGAATGTTGCAATTAATCACCTTGATTAGCATTGAAAAGCCTTGCAGCTTCAAGGCCTGGCTGATTCTTGCCCGGGGGAATCCTTTGTTGGGAGGTGTTAGTTTATGGAGGTGCATAAATCTGACTAAATTTTCATGAAATTTGAACTACAGTAGTACATATTCAAGCATTACTATACTTACCTCATTTGGAATAACTGACCTTTTTTAGTAGATGATATGCACAGAATGGGCTGTCAGATGGCAGTTCTTAAACACACTGAGTTGAGTTCAATTGGACTTGCTCCTGGGTAAACTTGCTGGGGATTACATTGCCAATAGAGTTGCCAGGTATGCATCACTGAAAAAGAGGGCAGTGAAATGCATGATTTTAAAATACTGATTTGCATAAAATGCCCAATGTTACATATAGATGCGCATACATAAACAATTGTTATAATTCAAATAGAAAAAACTGTTAACAGAAGATCTGTGCATCTACAAGGTCTGGTTTTCAGGTGAAAGGTTAATTGCCAGTATTTAAATTGGTATGTAAATAAGAATTGAATGTCAAATAGGAATTAAATGTTTTCTTTGGGTTGTTTAAACCTACCTGAAAAGAGGACAGTTAAATGTAAGACTGTCCTTTTATAGTCCTTCAGACGAATGTCCTTTGCAAGGAGGGATGCATAGACTCCCTTACACTGTCCTGTATCCAAAATGTTTTTCTGTAGAGATGTGAAAGTATCTGATTTTGTGGCATTTTTTGCATCTCACTTGCATTCCTTCTTGCCCTTGTTTCTTAAAAGTATTGTGAGACCTTGGATTTGTTTTCTTTCCACATGGAAATATGTACAAGGTTTGGTATGTGATTCTCCTAATCAGACACTTTATCTTATTGCAGAAAGCCTGTTTGTATCATTCTGACAGATGCGGTTTTAGTTGTCTAATTTAATTGTTCATATCAATATTGCCCCTAATACAAAAAGGGGAGAGGGAATTTGGTTTGACAATGGGAAAATGAAAAATTACATACGCCCTTGTGTTTATGGTTTTGGCACAGTAGGTTAAACCGCTGAGCTGCTGAACTTGCTGATTAAAAGGTTGGCAGTTCGAATCTGTGGAGTGAGGTGAGCTCTTGCTGTTAGCCCCAGCTTCTGCCAACCTAGTACTGTAGTTCGAAAACATGCAAATGTGAGTAGATCAGTAGGTACCGCTCTGGCGAGAAGGTAACGGTGCTCCATGCAGTCATGCCAGCCACATGACCTTGGAGATGTCTATGGACAATGCTGGCTCTTTGGCTTAGAAATGGAGATGAGCACCAACCCTCAGAGTTGGACACGACTAGACGTAATGTTAGGGGGAAACCTTTACCTTTACCTTAGACCATGCATTATATAAAGAAGAAAATAGTTAATGCAAATTATCCTCAGATCTGAGAGTCATTTTCCACACCTTGGTGGCAAATCAATATTATTCCCATCTCACAGATCAGAAATCATGGATTCTGGGTTAGCAAAGAATTAGCCAAGGTCTCCTAATGAACTTGAGGCTAATGATATCACTGATCTGAGCCAGAGGCCATAAAATTATTTCTTTGATTTCGTAGTCAAAACAAGTAACTTTTCCTTGTCCTTATTGGTAGAAGACCTAATGGTCGCTAATGAATCTAGTAATACGTGTCAAATAATGCATCTTATTGCTGTTGTGCCTTCAAGTTTATTCTCTTTACTTATGGTGATCCTAAAGTGAACCTTTCACAGGCTTTTCTTGGGAGTATTTGTTAAGAGGGCTTTGTCATTGTCTTGCTCTGTGTCCAAGAGAGTGTGACTTGTTCAAGGTCACCCAGCATATTGTGGTAGCGGTGGCGCAATGGGTTTAAACCCTTGTGCTGGCTGAACTGCTAACCTGAAGATTGGTGGTTCGAATCCACAAGACGGGGTGAGCTCCCGTTTGTCAGTCCTAACTTCCCATGTGGGGACCTGAGAGAAGCCTCCCAGCAGGATGGTAACACATCAGGGCATCCCCTGGACAATATCTTTATAGACGGCTGATTCTTTCACACCAGAAGCAACTTGCAGTATATTCTCAATTCACTTTTTACATGAGAAAAAACCCAGGATATTTCAGTGAGTAAGGATTTGAACTCTACCCTCCCAAGATGCCAGCCCAGCACCGAAATCGTTACTACACCTTGCTGGATCGTCAATACTTTCACAATTCCTATTGGTTGTTTTCAGGGAGGTGAATTGTTTTGTATTATGTATCATTTACAGTGTATTTATCTAGAGGTGTATTTTTGCAACATATTTGTTTAGAGGTGTATATTTTAAAATATAAAAAGCATCCAAGAGATGGGACTAGTAGTGGTAATTGTAGTAATAATGGTAAATCGTCATCATCAATTATTTCAGCTACATTACTTTCAGCAGAGATCAAACAGATTTCCTCTATTCTAGTGTAACATCTTAAAATTAGTCCTGTATTATTGTTAAAAAGGCAGGGCTACGTAATAGCCAACTTGGCATTCTATGCACATAATTAAGTCATTCAGTGTTCTCTTTTCTGGGGCATTGTAACAAAAAGCATAATGCACAAGCAGTGCTTATTTTTTTGTATTTAGTGAGACGGCTTTGTGTTGCTTTCATGGGCTGTTTTAGAAGGTATCTCTGCCTGTGTGCATATTCAGAAGTGATCAGGCAACACTGGGGTGTGTTTGTATGGAGGACTTCTTAAAGGATATACAGTAGAGTCTCACTTATCCAACATAAACGGGCCGGCAGAATGTTGGATAAGCGACTATGTTGGATAATAAGGAGGCATTAAGGAAAAGCTTATTAAACATCAAATTACATTATGATTTTACAAATTAAGCACCAAAACATCATGTTATAAAACACCTTTGACAGAAAAGGTAGTTCAATATGCAGTAATGCTATGTAGTAATTACTGTATTTACAAATTTAGCACCAAAATATCATGATGTATTGAAAACATTGACTACAAAAATGCATTGGATAATCCAGAACGTTGGATAAGTGGGTGTTGGATAAGTGAGACTCTACTGTAGCTACAAGGCATCAATAGTAAGACATTGCCCCACCTTGTAAAAATTCTGCCTCCCATATTGAATTTCTCTTCAGTCCTCAAATTCCAAGCATTGCAAGGAGCAAGATATTAAAAATCACTCACACCTAGAACTCCTATATTTGCTCTGTTCACGTTCCCTTGGTAACTTTATCTGCCCCTTGTCTTTGGATTCCTAAACTGCATTTCTGAATGCTCAACTGAAGTTTTAGATTGCGCCAATTCTAGAAGCGAAATTTCATTGAGGGGCAGAATATCTTTGGGCAAAGGCACCCTTCATTTCGTTCAGAGGCCCATAACTACACATGCGGGTGATAATGGATGGTGTATCCAATGAACTTGTTGCAGGCTTAATTCTACACTTTAAATGAACTGCTATTAAAACTATTGAATACTATACAAAAATAGATTTATTACCTCAGATTTTGACTAAAATCAGGGGTTGGTGTATTGACATGGGAGATACTAGTTGCCCCAGTGGCTGGGATTGATTTTGTATGTCTGAAGATAACATTGGAGTCAATTGATCTCACCAACATGGGGGGCTCCAATAAATGTGGAATGGACCGATTTCCTATATGAATCAGTTTAGTGAATATTTCCACACACACACATGCCTATACACACTTAGTTGCCATTTACGTCAAGATACAGCAAACTTAAGCCAACCCAGGTTTTTTGGCTCCAGAAGCAGAAAATTCCCCGAAATACCTCTCCCCATTCCTGGCAGTATGAATTCAGTAATAAATTAATAACAAACAATTTGCTCCCCTTTCATGGCACCAGAAGCTGCCACTTGACAAGCTGGCTCACTACCTAATGGTTGGGCTAGTCCCACCCACGGGGAAAGCAGCTTTTACAGAGCCGCAGTAGTACCGAAGGCATGCTTCATTGCTTGTGGGAAAGTGTTTTAACATGAAGGGGAAATGGGATTTATTCCCAAGTAATAAATGTATTCCCAGGGATTTCTTCCCAAGTAAAACACACACACTGGAATTGGCAGGGAAGTGAGGTTCGTTACACATGGGAAGCCTGCATATCTTAAAGGATGAATATTGTCATTTATTAAATGAGTGGAAGACAGGGTTCATTATTCGCGAGGGCTGTTAATGTGTTATTATTTTGAGTCCTAGGAGTCAGGCAATATTTTCATCATGCGTTTCTGGTGCTAGAAAGCATGTGAAGTGCCAAAATGGGTAGAAATGACATCTCTGGAAATGACGTGTTCTTATACCCATGTTTACAGTAGTATTAGAAATACAGGAGAGAGAGAGTGTGTGTGAGAGAGAATGTGTCCACATGTGTATGCATATGTTTGCATTTTTAAGAGAGAACTGACATGTAGGAGAAGATTCCCAACTCTTCTGATGCTCTCTAGGGCTGGATCTACATTGCCAAATAATGCAGTTTGAACTGCATTATATGGTCACTGTAGACCAGGCATGGGCAAACTTTGGCCCTTCAGGTGTTTTGGACTTCAACTGCCACAATTCTAACAAACTACTGACTGTTAGAAATTGTGGAAGTTGAAGTCCAAAACACATGGAGGGCCAAGGTTTGCCCATTCCTACTGTAGACCCATATAATGCAGTTCAGTGAAGTTCAAACTACGTTATATGGGTCTACACTGATCATATAAAGCAGTTCGAACTGCATTATTTTGAATTCTCCCATCCCATCTCCCAGTTCATTGTACAAGATACATCTACATGGTTTCAAGTGATGGGTCTACAGACCGTAATAAATGTTGTTGTTGTATAACTGCATTATTTGGCAGTGTGGATCCAGCCTAGCTGTCTCCAGCATTTGGGAGAAGAAACAGTTTAACAACAATTTAGGGCAGTTGCAGGTGATAATTGTAAAGGTTGCGAGTTGAAGACTAAGCACAGAGCTAAAAACTGAGCTACAACTTCCAAAATCTGTAAGATTGAGCTACAACTCACAAAAACATTTTCTCAAGGCTCTAATAAATAATTAAATTAATAATTAGTATGCCACCATTCTCCCAGATTGGGACCTCTCCCCCAGTCTTTTGGTTCTCCCTATGTATCCCTCCTCCTTCCCACGCATGTATTGGTCAAATGATAAATAATAATAAAAATAATAATAAAAATAAAACTTATTCGTACCCCACCCCATCTCCCAACAAGGGACTCAGAAAGGCTTACAGACATAAACATAATAAATAAACAATCTAATTAATAACATAACCAATTACACAATCAAAATTAGCACAAGACAGATCAGCACATAAGCCACTATAATAAAACGATAAACAATTAGAGAATAAAAACAATTTAAACCACTGTTAAAGTCCAACCCTTTGCATTAATCAGAATGCGCCATGAAATCCATTTAAAAGTTAGTGCAAAGTTCTTATATATCACCATTGTTGAAGACCTGTTTGAACAGCTAAGTTTCTAGCTCCTTTCGGAAGGATATCAGTGTAGGTGCTTGCCTAGTATCCCTGGTGAGGGCCTTCCAAAGCTGGGGTATGGGGGGCACTACCGAGAAGGCCCCCTCTCCTTCATTCCCACAAACCGCGCTTGCGACAGAGGCGGGGATGTAAGAAGGGCCTACTTGGCAATTCTTAAGGCCCGCACAGGTACATAGGGGGAGATGAGGTTGTGTAAGTAGGCTGGAAAGAATATTTGAATGATTGGAGAAGCAAGTCAGAGTGGTGACAAGTGGCCTAAAGCCCGTTTAACTGGAAGCATCTGATAAAAGAATTCTGATCTTCCAGGTCAAAAGCCACCAGTTTTCTACTTTGGCAGTATATTGAAGGGTTATACATGATTCTGTACAAAGATGAAGGAGCCCCTGGTGGCACAGCAGGTTAAACCGCTGAACTGCTGAACTTGCTGACCAAAAGTTGGCGGTTCAAATCCAGGTAGCATAATATCCCTGTATGAATGAAGAATTTGAGAAGAAAAGGGGGGAAAGATGGATTTCCTGTGCCTACTGGTCCTTGCTCCTCAATCCATAGTCTTCCTGCGTTGAACAAGGAGGCCTAAACAGGCACTACATTAACACAGGGAGAAAAATAAGCCCAATTGTAGACCTAGTGTGCCCAAATACATAAAGCATTCTAGGAAGTCAGGAACTGGGAGAATGTGGGTGCAACAAATATGTGTGGTCCTGTCCCTAAACCTGCCCCCAGTGGCGCAGCGGGTTAAACCACTGAACTGCTGAACTTGCTGACTAAAAGGTCGGCAGTTCGAATCCAGGGAGCAGAGTGAGCTCCCGCTGTTAGCTCCAGTTTCTGCCAACCTAACAGTTCGAAAACATGCAAATGTGAGTAGATCAATAGGTACGGCTCCAGCAGGAAGGTAACGGCACTCCATGCAGTCATGCTGGCCACATGACCTCATTTATTTATTTATTTACAGTATTTATATTCCGCCCTTCTCACCCCGAAGGGGACTCAGGGCGGATCACATTACACATATAAGGCAAACATTCAATGCCTTAACATAGAACAAAGAGGTGTCTACGCACAACGCTGGCTCTTTGGCCTAGAAATGGAGATGAGCACCACTCCCCAGATTTGGACTTGACTAGACTTAATGTCAGGGGAAAACGTTTATCTTTACTATACAAAGATGACTTGGATAGATGTCAATCGCATGCACATTTGAGTCAGTGTGATTATGGATAAATGTGGATGAGTGTATGAAAGAGATAAGAGAGACTAAGCCTATATAAACATCTGGAAATGTGCATATGGATGCATTTTTGAGAACACATTATAGAAAATGAGAACAATTATGCTCAAGTTCAAGAAGGTTTATCTGCGTGTTTCGATCTGTTTGAATAGTAAGCAAGTAAGTGTGCAGGTGTCACATTAGAGAGAGTTGGACTCATTTGGTCTCATTTCACATCTAAGTGGCACTAGAGGGATGTAAAAAGGGCTGAGGAAGAAGCATGCGCACACTCACACACTGAGCAATTGACATTGTTGCCAGGTCAGCTCTCTGCCGCCTGTCTAGAGAACAGCCCCTCACTATGCGCCAAGTCTTGACAGTGTGCTCCATGTGAATCTCTTTGCATGGCTCTTTCTCCCTGTCTGCACACCTTGGTGTAGCTAATCAATATCGGCCTTTGCGTTCTATAAACCAGCCTATATATCTTTGCTTGCCCTTTTCATAGCCTCTGTAGTCACAATGTCTTCCTTCCCTTGCAGGAAGGAAAAAGAGAAGACAGTATATCAGCTCTTCTTCTTTTCTTCCCTCCCCATTCTCACTGTCATGTCTTTCTCACACCTCGCTGTCTAATTCTATTCTTGGATATAATTATGATGAACCCCATTTATGAGAAGTGGGAACCCAGCAGGTTCCCCCCCCCCCCCACAAGTCTTCCTTTGTCACCATGGGTGGACTTTCTGGTATGTGTGTGTGTGTATGGAGGGGGAGGCCATCTCTTATCTCTACACCCCCCATTCCCAGGCTGGCATTATTCCGAACAGCGCCTGCGTTACCTCTCCCCCGCCCAGCTGGGCCTGGCTATTCTTAGCTCCCGAGTCTTTGATTCATGCTTCTGAGAGTATTTCTGCTGGGTGTGCAGAGAGAACAGCTACTGCGGTGTGTGCGGGAGGAGGGAGTTGCATTCTTGGCTCTATGGCATGTGAGAAGGTCCCTGTGCCAATCTGTGGACATGCACATACCCCAATTTCTGTCAAGGAGATATGTGGTCCTGCTTGAATGAGAGCATGCGTTCATAGATGAGTATATGTCTGAGTATGTGCAGCTGTGTGTATGAAATAACTGAGCGTGCACGGATGTCCCCTAGCATACATGTATACTTGTGGGAATGCTAAACATGCCTGAATGAAGGCTTCTAATTGAAAGCATGTGCAGCACTGGTGAGATTGTGCATGCACAGCATCAATTTCATATGCAAATCCAGTCCTTTACATATGTGTCAGAATAAATATATGTATCTGTATCCTGCAGCATTTCCACATGTGCACACATATAGTTTCACGACTATGTGCATATGTGTGAGAGAGAATAAGGACAGCGGTGCAAAAACTGTGCACATGGATGTTTTATATTTCAGAGTTTGTGGGTGGTATGTGAGATTATAGCCGCTTGAATCATTGGCACGTTGGAAGTAGCGGATGCAGAAGCGTTTTCAGACTAGTGCATGGCTGCATATATCTGTTAGGGTATATACATAATATATGACCACATGAGTGCAAAGAGCCACACACCAGCAAATTTGAAGAGGCCTTGGGAAAAATGTCCACATAGGCATAAGATTGCCCTATGTATTGACATAGATGAGAGTAATATTCCTGCCTGCAACGGGTGGATGAAAAAGGGCTCTCTTTATCATCAGAGTTGAGCCCTATTAGGATTCTAGCTTTTGCCAAAGGATGCTGTGGAATAACATTGGACTTGTGACTTCAAACTCACCTCTGGGTTGATTTGACACTTACATAGTTCATGCCCCTTTACAACAGGGAATAAGAGAAGAGATAAGAGATGAATGAAGGAGTTAGTAAGAGTACCCATGGTCCCAGTATCCCCATGGATACCAAAATCTGTGCATGCTCAAGTTTCTTTATATATAATGACATAGGAAAATTGTGTTTCTTGTATAAAATGGAAAAAAATTATACAGTAGAGTCTCACTTATCTAAGCCTCGCTTATCCAAGTTTCTGGATTATCGGAGCCATTTTTGTAGTCAATGTTTTCAATATATCGTGATATTTTGGTGCTAAATTCGTAAATACAGTAATTACAACATAGCATTATTGCGTACTGAACTGCTTTTTCTGTCAAATTTGTTGTAAAACATGATGTTTTGGTGCTTAATTTGTAAAATCATAACCTAATTTGAAGTTTAATAGGCTTTTCCTTAATCCCTCCTTATTATCCAAGATATTCGCTTATCCAAGCTTCTGCCTGCCCATTTAGCTTGGATAAGTGAGACTCTACTGTATATGTTCTTTTTAAAAATACATTATCAAGCCGTGAATGGTTAACTCCATGGATGCTTAAATCCATGGAAACAGTCAGTGGACTGTACAATAATTTAAATCAATATGGGTGGGAAAGGGGACCCTGGTGGCACAGTGTGTTAAAGCGCTGAGCTGCTAAACTTGCGGACCAAAAGGTCCCAGGTTCAAATCCCGGGAGTGGAATGAGCGCCCGCTTTTAGCCCCAGCTCCTGCCAACCTAGCAGTTTGAAAACATACAAATGTGAGTAGATCAATAGGTACTGCTCCGGCAGGAAGGTAACTGTGCTCCATGCAGTCATGCCGGCCACATGACCTTGGAGGTGTCTACGGACAACACCGGCTCTTCGGCTTAGAAATGGAGATGAGCATCAACCCCCAGAGTCGGTCACGACTGGACTTAACGTCAGGGGAAACCTTTACCTTTACCTTTTATGGGTGGGAAACCTGTGACCAGGTTACCTGTGTCTGCCACTGTCCAGGTGCTTGAAAAGGCCTCTGCCTTCTCTCCTTTCTGGCGGTTCTTTCTTTATCAAATAAGCTCAAATAACGAATCCTTCAAAGCATTCAGGTCTAACCAGGTCTTTGACTCTGCCAATGTTTATATCTTCAAAAATACCTTGTGAAGAAGATTAGATTAGGTTAAGAAACTAGTAACATTCAGGTATTCATCTGAACCACGAGGGTAAGAAGTGGGTAGAATTATGTAGTTCACCAGATATTGATGGCATCTCTCAGCATTCCTTACCATTGGCTATGCTGGCAAAGGCTTATGGAAGCTGAAGTCCATGACATCTGGTTTTCTCCTGACATTAAGTCTAGTCATGTCCCAACTCTGAGGGTTGGTGGTCATCTCCATTTCTAAGCTGAAGAGCTGGCGATATCTATAGACACCTCCAAGGTCATGTGGCTGGCATGACTGCATGGAGTGCCGTTACCTTTTTGCCAGAGCAGTACCTATTGATCTACTTACATGTGCATGTTTTCGAACTGTTAGGTTGGCAGAAACTGGAGCTACAGCGGGAGCTCACTCTGCTCCCCGGATTCAAATTGCTGACCTTTCAGTCAGCAAGTTCAGCAGTTCAGCAGTTTAATCCGCTGCGCCACTGGGGGCAGGTTTAGGGATAGGACCACACATATTTGTTGCACCCACATTCTCCCAGTTCCTGACTTCCTAGAATGCTTTATGTATTTGGGCACACTAGGTCTACAATTGTGCTTATTTTTCTCCCTGTGTAAATGTAGTGCCTGTATAGGCCTCCTTGTTCAACGCAGGAAGACTATGGATTGAGGAGCAGGGACCAATATGCACAGGAACTCCATCTTTTCCCCCTTTTCTTCTCAAATTCTTCATTCATACAGGGATATTATTCCAGACCAGAACATTCTAAGTACCTAAGCATACTACAGATCATGGAATTCCAGCAAATACAGTAAATGTGGTCTCAAACAGCTAGAACTTTGAAAATGTCCAGCACTTTGGCAGGATTACGATGTATAGGTTCACTATCCCTTATCCAGATAGCTGGAATCTGAAATATTCCAAAATGTGATATTGTCCGCATGGCTGGCTGAAATAGTAACACTTTTGCTTTCTGGTTGTTTAGTGTACACAGACTTTGTTTCATGCATGAAGTTATTTACAAGATTGGAAAATGAAGATTATCTCCATGTGTATAAGGTATATATGAAATAGAAATGATTTTCATGTTTAGGCTTGAGTCCTATCTCCAAGATATCTCATTATGGAAATGCGAGCATTCCAGAATCAAAAATATATATATCCAAAATCCAAAACACCTCTGGCCCAAAACATTTGGAATTCTTTTTTAATCATGTCAGAAGCGACTTGAGAACATACTGCAAATCGCTTCTGATGTGAGAGAATTGGCTGTCTACAGATATGTTGCCCAGGGGACACCAGGAGGTGTTACTATCCTGCTGGGAGGTTTCTCTCATGTCCCCGCAATCTAGAGCTGATAGATGGAAGCTTACCCTGTCTTGCGGATTTGAACCAACAACTTTCAGGTCAGCAACTCACCCGTCCGATCAGCAGTTCAGCCAGCACAAGGATTTAATCAGTTGCGCCACTGCGGCTCCATAACATTTGGAATAAGGGATACTCAACCTTGTATATTCACAACACAGCGGAAGAAGGATCTGCAAGCAAATCTTTATGTATATGAAAAAGAGTTCAGCAGAGTTTGATGGTAAAACCAAGGAACTGAAATACCCTCACACAGAAAAGAAATAACCATCTTTGGAAATTCCCCAGTGCTGGATTTCCTACATAAAGTAGAGTGGCAAGCTAGGAGACTAAAAGGCCTGCTCTAACTCTGTGTTTTTCTTTCACAAGGATGTTCTTTTGCATAAATGCCATGAAAGCTCAGTTGCTCACGTTCACTTTATCTAGATTTCCTTAGGATTTTTAGTGGTAAATTTTGAAGTTTAGATGCTCTTCATGACAATCCCTGTATTTATGCCCCGAGGTGGGAGGCAATCAAGATGTTATTGCATATGAATAATGCATTAGCCATTTCCCCTTCTACAAGATTTTTTCAAATGTAAGGGCCTCAGTAATCTGGTGATAGTGGTCGCTTCTGTAAGAGTGGGCCCAATATTTCAGTCTGCATTTTAAAGGAGCTATCCAGTGTGCTGAACTATATCACCAAAATCATTGCACCACCTTGATTAGCGCCTTTAAATTGTGCTAAAACTTTTAGGAGATTTCCAGTCTAAAGCACCCCACTGGCATGTAAGCCACCCACCATCATTGTAACTGGCAACCTTCAGATCAGCAAGCCAACCTTCAGGTCAGCAGTTCAGTCGGCACAAGGGTTTAACCCATTGCATTTCGATGCATTTAGTTTTTGTTTGCTTTCAAATCATGAAGCCCAAAACAATGCGCAACAAATGCAAGATATGCAAGTAAAGAAAACCACGTGCTATGAGAATCAAACATCTTTCAGCAACAAATTCCTGTGCAAAAAATTAAAACCCTGAGGAACTCTAGGAGCCAAAAAAAAGTTGCAACCCGAGGGAAATCTGGAGGAGAAGGAGGTTTGGGTTGGACCTATTGTTTTTCAAGCTTAATAATGACAATGAAAACCTGCACACATTTGATACTTTGTTATTACCTCTTTATTCCACCCACTTTCCTGTTCGTTTTAGCTCTCAGTCGTGCAGTCAGGCTGGCTGTCCCACTGTTTGAAACTGTTCAGGGCAAGGTTTGATGTAGAATATTGAGACAGAGTGAGACAGCCTGCGTCACACAGTAGATTTAGAGGTACTATTAAAGAGAAGCAAATAGTCCATTTGTTTTCCAAGTGAAATCCTATTGGGAGATCATTATGAAGTTCGTGTCCAGTAAGAAGGTTCACCCTGTGGACAGGGTTGCCCTCCAGATGAACTCTAGTTCCCATTAGTCCTGATCAGCCTGCCCAGTGGTGAAACATGATGGATGTTGTTCTCCATCAAACTCTGGAGGATTAAAGCTCACCGTCTTTGCTTGGAGGCTAGTGGAGGCACTCAGTAAACCATTATTTTACTGTAATTTGAACTGGGTAAACCAGGACCCATAGTATCCTAGTTTGAAGGCAAAATTTGGTTTGCCTTGTTTGAATATATCACCGTATTGTTTGCGTAAACTATACTTTTACATTGTTATTACATTTTTTATCTTTCCTTTCCTAAAGGAAAGGAGCCCCTGGTGGCATGGTGGATTAAACCACTGAGCTGTTGAAGTTGCTGACCAAAAGGTCAGCAGTTTGAATCTGGGGTGCAGGGTGACCTCCCAGTGTTAGCCCCAGCTTCTGCCAACCTAGCAGTTTGAAAACATGCAGATGTAAGTAGATTGGTAGATACTGCTTCGGCAGGAAGGTAACGGCATTCCATGCAGTCATGCTGGCCACATGACCTTGGAGGTGTCTATGAACAACACTGGCACTTTGGCTTAGAAATGGTTATGAGTGCCAACCCCCAGAGTCGGACTCGAGTAGACTTAATGTCAGGGGGAAACCTTGACTTTACTTCCTCAAGGAAGCTTAGAATGATTTTCATAGATCCCCAGCTCTCTGTTACTCTGACAATAACCCTCTGATATAGAATAGTCTGAGAGAAACTGACCCAAGAGTCTGACATATTATGGTCTGCTCACCTGAAGGAGGGAGGGAGAGTAACAAAACGTACAAAAAGCAGAGAGAAGTTTATGTTTAAAGCAACCCCTTTGTTCTATCTCAGCCCTCTGTCTGTATAAGTCAACCTTATTCAAAACGCTTAAGACCAGAAGTGTTTTGGAATTTGGGTTTCTTTTTAATAACAGTATTTGTATATATGTACATAAAAAGATATTTAGGAGATAGACCCAAATCTAAACACAAAATTAATTTATGTTTCACATACACCTTATACGTGGAGCTGAAGGTAATTTTATGCAACATTTTAAATACTTTTGTCCATGAAACAAAGTGTACACAATTTCAGCCACCCATGTGAAAATTTTTGGAGTATTTCGTATTTTGAAATTCCGGATAAGAGATGCTTAACCTGTACTTGGGTTAATGATACTGCCCTACTTCATAAGATTGTGGTAAGGATATAAGAGATGACGCTGCCCGTATCTCATCATCCAGATTCTAAGTAAAGCATGGTGATCACTCCAATGTGTGCTCAGGAAATGCCAAATATTGTTATTGTCTGCCAAAGGCTCCAAGTTTCAGGAGGGATCCTTCATCATTTCTGAATTTTGCATGACTGCCCATCGCTCCTTCATAGCTTCTAGTCCCACACATTTACATATCAAACCTTGTTTGCTTGCCCAGCCTCCTGTCTGCCTGCTATTGCTCTCTTCTGCCACAAATCCTAGAAAAGAAACTCGCTGATGTCAAGTTCAGAACACAGAATGCTAATAGAGCCAATTTATGCCACGAAAGCAAATATCCATCAGTTTGATTGTTTGGCGAAACCTGCTTTGAGTGCAACATTTTAATTTTCTGAGTCGGGAATGCTGCGTCGGTGCAAAGAAGGAACAGCTATAGTGGACTGGCAATAAGCCAGAGCTGGCTCAAGGTGGGTGCCCTTTGCATTGTCCTGCTTGTGGTGTTTGTTCCATCCCTGGGACAGCCGTGTGTCCCATTCAATGGAGGATGAACCTCAATTTTATGGATTTCTCTATTTGAAGGAATGTCCTGTCCAAGTTCTGTTTAAAGATCAATAACCGTAAGGGTGAAAAGGCAGGGTCTTGAAGTTGCCTATCGATCATTTGCCATCGGTCAACAGATTGAGCAGAGGGATAACAAAAGCCATTGGATTACAGCTTCCCTTGTGTTATTCCTGTTTCATTGGGTTTAGTAGTATAGTGATGTATTCCTGTTTCACTGAGAGTAGTGATGTCTGAATTTGAGTATGCAAATGTATGCAACACATGAGAATACATGTAAATTTGGACATGTAGTGCAAGAACAAAAAAGAGGGCCGTGAATTGTATAATGATCACCTGGCGAAGTTTTAGACAAACCACTGTCCCCCTTTGTCTCCTTTCTGGTTGGTGCCTTACTGAGTTGTTTGTATGTCTGGAATGATGTTGGCTTAGAGCAGTGGTTCTCAACCTTTCCAATGCGGTGACCCCTTAATACAGTTCCTCATGTTGTGGTGACCCCCAACCATAACATTATTTTCGTTGCTACTGTTATGAATCGTAATGTAAATATCTGATATGTAGGATGTATTCACTGGACCAAATTTGGCATTAATATCAAGTACTCCTAAATTTGAATACTGGTGGGGTTGGGAGGGATTGATTTTTCCATTTGGGAGTTGTAGTTGCTGGGCTTTATAGTTCACCTACAATCAAAGAGCATTCTGACATCCTCCAATGATGGAATTGAACCAAACTTGGCACACAGAACTCCCATGGCCAACAGAAAATACTGGAAGGTTTTGGTGGACATTGACCTTGAGTTTACGAGTTGTAGTTCACCTACATCCAGAGAGCATTGTGGACTCAAACAATGATGAATCTGGACCAAACTTGGCACAAATACTCGATATGCCCAAATGTGGACAATGGTGGAGTTTTGGGAAAATAGACCTTGACATTTGGGAGTTGTAGTTGCTGGGATTTACAGTTCACCTACAATCAAAGAGCACCTTGAACCCCACCAACAATAGAATTGGGCCAAAGGACAGGTGGAGAGATCTTCAGCCTTCTCTGCCAGAGGGATCACCTAAGACCATTCGAAATATGTGTTTTCTGATGGTCTTCTGTGACCCCCCTGAAGCCCCTCATGACCCCCCCAGGGTCCCGACCACCAGGTTGAGAAACGCTGACTTAGAGAGTTGATGGTTCACGTCTTTCCTCTGTGAACCAAATGCCAAAGGCAGCAGATCAATGCTCCATCTTTGTCCCCTCCATCTCCCTATAACACCAGCCTTTTATACTGCTTTCTCTTACGTCCCTGGTCATGTGAATAACTGGCCCACACCTAATCATTCTATATATCAGACAGAGGATTATGTATCTGCTCCCCAGTTATTCCATGTAGAGAGTCTGTTTAGATTGGCAGTCAAATTCCATGACAGTTGGGTAGTGAGCACATCCTGGGCTTAGCTTCATTTTAAAGGAACTGTCTAAAGTCCTAAACCCCAAAATAGAACCTTGGATAGTTCCTTAAAGGGAAGCAAAACACGGAGTAGATTCATAACCCAACGAACATGGGATCCACCAGCTACCACTAGGTTAAATGTTCTTTATTAGTCTTGAATAACCTTACAATATGTAGGGCAGTACATAGGGCACACAGTCCTCTAACAACATACCAGCAATCTTTGCCCTCTGCATCTGACACCACGGCATTGGCCTCACTTGATCGAATAGTAGGGCTGGCTTTTGGTATGTAGGAGAAATGGTGCACAGCGTATTAAACCAGGAACTCCCTTCTGTTTTGGTGGAGAAAATCATTAGGAAATCATTCCTAATTTGTTGCCCTGTAGATGTCGTCGAGTGCCATCCAGAGCCAGCACGGCCATGCTGACTGGAGGATGGGATTGTAGTCCATCAAATCTGGAGAACATCAAATTCAGTAGGGCTGTGGTAAAAAGAAGATGGTTTGTAAGGTAGCTGGACCATCTGTCCAAAATATTTTGGTTATTATCAGCTTTTCAGTAAATATTTCTACTCAAAATAGAGTGTACTATAGAGAGAGTGCAAAATTAGATGGTAACAATTAAGAACTAAATAAAACAAAACATTATAATACAATCACCCTGTCTTAAAACTATTGGTCCTAGTCTTCAGATATAATAATACATTTCTATTCATATGTTCTTGAGTTCATTTATTTCGTTATTCTTTTAAAAATGTGCTTTATCTGACATCTGTTTCTCTGTACAATGGATGTTATGTGGTCGTGCCTTTCAAAAGTAGAGCTTTTGTATTTAGGAGGGGAAATGAATAAACTTTGGATGAAATCCACAATTTCTTAAGTAGACTTCTGCTCCTGAAGTGGAACATTTCCACTCTTTCTCTCCCTCCTGCAAGGCCCCATTGCCCCCTAAATCCACTCTGAATGGTCTCCTAATACCAGAGGAAACTTGGTGACAAAGAGAGATTATTCCCCTCTTTATTCAACTGATGGGAGCCTTTTGTTACCAGAAGGGCACTAGCTGAATTTCTTGCTTGAATGTTTCCTGGATTTTTGTGGGTTTTTTGTTTTTGTTTTTGTTTTTAAAAACCCAACATTTTAAACAGGAGAAACAAAATACTATAAGCATAGAATCCTCTGAACTCTCCTGAAGTACTAAAAGGAGCTCTGCAAAACCCATTGGGAGAGACTTTCCAAGTGTGCTGTAGAAGGCTTTCATGGCCAGATGGGTACCAGAGATGAAGCTGTTTTGTTGCCATTAACAACACTTGGAAAGTCTGGGTTGCTGTGAGTTTTCTGGGCTGTATAGCCATGTTCCAAAAGCATTCTCTCCTGACATTTCACCTACATCTATGACAGGCATTCTCAGAGGATGTTAGGTCTGTTAGAAATTAGGCAAATGGGGTTTATAAATCTGTGGAATGTCCAAGGTGGGAGAAAGAAGTGTTGTCTGCTTGAGGCAAGTGTGAATGTTGCAATTGGCCAGCATGATTAGTATTAAATAGCCTTGTAGCTTCAAAGCCTGACTACTTCCTGCCTGGGGGATTTCTTTTTGGGAGGTGTTAGCTGGCCCTGATTGTTTCATGTCTGGAATTCCCCTTTTTTCAGTGTTGTTCTTTATTTACTGTCACTATGTCAGACTACACAGAGAAGCCATTGAAATCCACAAGCATGTGGACAATTTCGATAGAATGGAGGAAACCATGAAAAGAACTAAATCTGGTGACTAGTACTAAAAAAACAATAAAATCAGGATAGTAAATCAAGAAGAACACTGAATAGGATAAATGTATAGGTAAAGATGGTATACATAAGGAAGAGAAAGAGACTTGCCCCAGAAAGGAACTTGCCCCAGAACTTTTAAAATCTGGAAACCAGAATTGAAAATGCAAGTTAATACTGAAAAAGACAATCTCTGACTTGAAGGTTTTCTTAGGGCTCTTCCACACAGCCATATAATCCAGAATATCAAGGCAGATAATCCCCAATATCTGCTTTAAATTTTATTATTTGAGTCCACACTGCCATAAATCCAGTTCAATGTGGATTTTATACAGCTGTGTGGAAGTGGGCCTTAGGGTCTTAAGGTCTTTCACATTGCTTTGCTGAGCGTTTGGGACCATGCTGGCTGGGAATTCTGCGAAGTTTGGAAAAATAAATTTTCCCAAACTGTAGTCTGATGTCATTACTTTAAATCAAGGTTTCAAATGGGTGATCAGTTCAGTTGATAGAGATTTAAAGAAGCCCCAGCACTGGCATCTAGCATCCTTGAGCACCTGCCAGGTCTCTTGGGCCCTGCCAGATCCAGTGCCTGAAGCCCATCCCATTTCCCATAGATCTATATCTATTTACTACTCAAAGCACCAAGAGAGTGAACCTAGCCAATCTTTTAATAACCACGCTGCATCATTCTGTGACATGGTAGGAAATTAAAGCTGTGACTAACACCCACCCACCTGGTGTTGTTATGAGAGCTGCTACTGTGGCCAAGTGAGGCCACCAGGTGTTTTGGACCAATGCCCCCCAAATACAGAGCCTAGTCCTGGGTTGGAATTATTCAAGTGGTTTGTTCAGACCATTCCCTTTCCAAGATGAAATATAGTTGTCTGAAAGTAGCTCTGTCCAAGACAGCTTAAGCCTTTTAGCTTGGCTTATTAGGAGCTATCTTGTATATCAATACAGAGTTAAGAGATACACTTCTGAGTTGGATCCAAAATGCACATTAAGGTGGAAAGGTTTGCTCTTGAATATATTCAAATTAAATGAGAAGAGGGACAGTATAATTTAAGAAAGGGTTTTTAATATATCTCACAATAATTGCCAACGATAGTGATACTTCTGAGGAATATATTACATCAGGTTAGATGTGTTAATTTTCCTTCTTAAGTGTCTCCTCTACGCTAAGGCTTTGCTAAGTTAGCATTTTCCTGCAGAAATACCAGTTTTGCCTGCATCAAGGCTAGTAGTGGGGCAAATTGCATCTTGCCTCCCAAATCTGTATATTTCTGAGGTTTTCTTTGCAATTTAGCAGAGGAAAAATGGCCACAGAACATGCACATTTTAGAAAATGGATGGCTAAAAATGTATCTGTTTCAAGAACATGGAAAGACACTCTATAATGTCTGGGGAGAGTGTGTAAAATGTACATAAATTAGTAAAAATGCAGACATTTTGAGAACGAATGCATGAAAAATACATAATTCTGAGCAGGGAGGACAAAATGGGATGGGACAAGGATGCTAATAGGTTTCAGAGCAACACAACCAAAATGGGACTGATAGAATTTCACTTCCAAGTTGTTAATCTCCCTGACAAGCTGTTAGAAAGAGAACCAAAGTGCTGCTTTTCTGAACCCTATAGTTACCTGGAACATAGGCCCTTTCCTACAGATATACAACCTTTATTCATTGATTGGTTGATTTCTATTTCTGGGGGGGGGGGGGTGCACTTTTTCTAAAACAGAAACATACAGGTCCAACATATGGCATAAAATGTTCTCAAATTAGGCCTTTGGCACCACCACAACAACATGGTACTATTTGATCTATGTGCGTAAGACATATGACTCCTGTATATTTGACTTGTAGCATTAACTGGCATTGGCTCTGAGAACTAATGTGGCTTGCATTCTGTAAACCCTAGCATTGGAATCGGGGTAACACCAAATTTAGTGAGATACAGTGGAAATCCATATCTACCAACTGCTGGGAGTAGAATCTAGTGATCCACAAGAGCTTTGGGTAGAATCATGCGTTATACTTTAAGTTGCAATAGAAGTCCTAATCATGTTTGATGCAAAAACAGACTAACATAGTAAATGCTCATAGAACCAGATTATTATAGTTTTTTGGCCCTTGCATTTCTTTCCTCTTTTTTGGTGTAAGGAACTCTGCGATTAGTAGTTCTTGGAAGCATATCATATAGGGAAGACCAAATCTGTCATAGTAAGCCACAATTTCACAGGAATCCTGGTTTATGACATGCTAGCAAAGTAGAATTGTACACTGCTCAAATGGATGAATCAGCTATAGACCTTTAGTCCATGAGAATAGACAGATCTGTCAATCACTGGCTCTCTGCTTGTTTCTTGCCTGACCAACCAGAGAAAGTAAATGATATTTCTTTGATTTGTTGTCGAGGAGACAAACCAGAGAACACAGCTCCTGTGCATCATTATAATCTTTGGACTATAGGACCAGTGGTTGATCTATTTCAAAGAAAATTGAAACACTTGGCTATTTCCACATATGCACTTGCACATATCTATACACTGGGGTGGATAACAACATCACAGAAAATGAATAGTTTAAAATCACAAGTCTAAAATCCCAGAATTATACATTCTCTAAATTTGCAAGGGTCTGAAATCACACATTCAAATTATATGCTAAAATACTCTAAAAGTAAACAACAGCACTATTGATGTCAGGAGGATGGTGAAAGAAGGCTGGAGAAATACAGATTTGTTTTGTGTTGGAGCAATTAGTCTGTAATAAAAAAATGCAATATTGCTTCATTTGGGAATAAGCAGGATTCTGCTTTAGCTGATCCTACTGTAGCTGCATATGTCCACCTAAAACAAACCAGGTAAAACAGCAGCTGCCTTCTGAATCTTTTCTTGAGTATCTATGAACAGTGAAACAGAGAGAAGAGGGGAGAGGAGACAGGCCTGCATCATATTAAGAAAGTATGATGTTACACCAGGCATGGACAAACTTTGGCCCTCCAGGTGTTTTGGACTTCAACTCCCACAATTTATTTATTTATTTATTTACAGTATTTATATTCCGCCCTTCTCACCCCGAAGGGGACTCAAGGCGGATTACAGTGAACACATAAATGGCAAACATTCAATGCCAACAGACAAACACATTCAGTTTTAGACAGACACAGAGGCATTTTTTAACATCTTTCCAGCTTCACGATTCCGGCCACAGGGGGAGCTGTTGCTTCACCGTCCATTGGTGGCTGTTCTTCCTCTTCTTTTCCTCGTGAGCAGTTTTATGGTGTTGTAGATTAGTTAAATTAGCCTCCCGCATAAAGCGTCCCTAAATTTTCCCTACTTGACAGATGCAACTGTCTTTCGGGGCTGCTAGGTCAACAGTAAGCCGGGGCTATTTTTTTTTTATGGTCGGAGGCTTAACCCGACCCGGGCTTCGAACTCATGACCTCTCGGTCAGTAGTGATTTATAGCAGCTGGTTACTAGCCAGCTGCGCCACAGCCCGGCCCCGATAGGCTGTTAGGAATTGTAGGAGTTGAAGTCCAAAACACCTGGAGAGCCAAAGTTTGCCCATGCCTGAGTTACACACTTGGCCACCAGAATAGGAATCATGAAAAAGTAATCACCAAATACATTTTGGAAGCTTTCAAGTGGTCCATAAAAGGTTCATAATCCTTTTGTTTACTCACGCAAGGCTTATCTGACTTGATAGTTTCATTATATATGTGCATATTGTTAATATGTAATATGGAAATAGGAAGTTTGCTGAAACACATTTAACTGTTCTTTTTTGTTGTAGCAGTAGTAGTAGTAGTAGTAGTAGTAGTAGTATAGAAACCATCCCTATTCTTTCCACATTATTTCTGTCTCTTGCACAACATTTTCTGTTAAAGAAGTAATGCCCAGGAGCACATCTACTTTATTAACTAAGATATACCTATAGTTAGTTGAAAATAGTCAAATGTATATCTGGTGTCTGTGTATGTGTTTCTATGTGTGCGCATGTATGCAAACTAAATTGCTTCAGCGTAGTTTGGTACTCAGGGGAAAAAAAAAACGTTTTCCACCCATTCCAATGCTCTCTGTGGGCAAGGCTATATAGTAAAGAATACAACTATGGGTTGCTGTGAGTTTTCCGGGCTGTGTGGCCATGTTGCAGAAGCATTCTCTCCTGACGTTTCGCCCACATCTATTACAGGCATCCTCAGAAGTTGTGAGGTATATTGGAAACTAATCTGTGGAAGGTCCAGGGTGGGAGAAAGAACTTTTGTCTGGTGGAGGCCGGTGTGAATGTTGTAATTAATCACTTATAATCACAGTTAAGGCCCCTGGTGGTACAGTGTGTTAAAGCACTGAGCTGCTGAACTTGAGGACCAAAAGGTCCCAGGTTCAAATCCCGGGAGCGGAATGAGCGCCCGCTGTTAGCCCCAGCTCCTGTCAACCTAGCAGTTCGAAAATATGCCAATGTGAGTAGATCAATAGATACCGCTCCGGTGGGAAGGTAACGGCGCTCCATGCAGTCATGCCGGACACATGACCTTGGAGGTGTCTATGGACAATGCCGGCTCTTCGGCTTAGAAATGGAGATGAGCACCAACCCCCAGAGTCAGACATGACTGGACTTAACGTCAGGGGAAACCTTTACCTTTAATCACAACTATTGGTGTCACAGTAATTATAAACAGTAGAATTAAAGTAGTTTGATGCCACTTTAATTGCCATGTCTCAATGGGAGTTGTAGTTTTACAAAGTCCTTAGCCTTCTATGCCAAAGAGTGCTGGTGCATCACCATGCTACAACTCCTAGGATTCCAGAGCATTGAGCCAAGGTAGTTGAATTGGTATCAAACTGCTTACTGGGTGTAGAATAATGTTTCCTTCTCAGGGTTTTCCCACTGCTACTCAGCTCATAAGAGTGCATGGTCAGTCTTGTTAATGCAGATGTAGTAAGAGAGGAAGGGCTGTCGTTGGGAGAATTTTGGAAGGTGGGAGTGGAAATGTACACGGTTACACCTAAGCGTCAAGCTTTCTCAAAGCATTTTCCTGCATCATAGGAAAAGAAAGAAAATGAGAGAAGAGGTGGATAGAAAGTGGATGCGTAAGTGAATGAATACATGAATGAATCAATCAGTAAATGGAGGTCTGCATAAGTGAGTAACTGAGATGAAAGAAAGGAGAATCTGAGATGGTTCTAGACTAGCCATGGGCAAACTTGGGCCCTCCGGTGTTTTAGACTTTAGCGGCTGAGGGGGAAAAGGAAGGGGCCTGAGGCTGTTAGGAATGGTGGGAGTTGAAGTCCAAAACACCCGGAGGGCCCAAGTTTGCCCATGCCTGTTCTACACTGCAGCCTAGAAAAATTACTTTTTCATCTACAACTCCTAGAATACACCAACCAAAGGGCATTGCTGGCTGCAGGATTTTGGGGACTGTAGTCCAAAAAGTTAAGACTCCTGAGCTCTGTTCAAGAATCATCCCATCTTCGGTTCCAGTTCCAGCTCAGGTCTTGAAGTTTATCAAATTTTGCCATTTTAGGCAGCTTCCGTTCCGCATGTGTTCATGTCACTATCTTTCCTCTCATTATTTGTAGGATAAAGTGGTGAATAGTTACATGTAGAACTTATAAATGGATTAAATTTGGACCAGAACTCCCAGAATTCCCATCATCCTAGCTATGTATCTGACAGTTTCCAGGGGTTATAGTCAAAAAATGTTTCCCAAGTTGGTCATGTATAGGTGACAACATTTCAACATATGTATAGATGCTATATAGACAGTTTTCTCGGTGTGTCACAGTGCCTCTCAATTTCTGGGTATTCTCTGCAAATGAGTAATTTGCCCTAGCTTATTTGATTAGACACAGCCAGAGAGTAGAGATGTTTCAATAGATACTAGCAGGGTAGTGAAATGGGAATCTCCAAGCACAGAGCTGGCATATTTTAAAATGTGAGATGCTGATTGTGAGTACTGTAATAGTGGAAAGAAATTAATGCATCTCACCCATCATGATGTCTTGTCGAAGGCTTTCATGGCCAGAATCACTGGGTTGCTGTGAATTTTCCAGACTGTATGGCCATGTTACCTCACAACCTCTGAGGATGCCTGTCATAGATGTGGGCAAAACGCCATGAAAGAATGCTTCTGGAACATGGACATTCAGCTCGGAAAACTCACAGCAACCCATGATACCCTATGTTTTGGATTGCATCATATACCTTTACTTCTTGGCTTAATATAGCAGGATTCTTCATACTATGTAAGTGTACTTTGCACGTAATACATGCCTTCAAGTATAAACATATGCCATTTAATCCTAAAATCTGGATTGTCTGTACCACCGTGTTGCCGATTTCTATGTATGGTTATGGCGTCAAAAGTAGGTACTGTTGGGCATCTACCAAGGTCCATACCCTGCAGGAGCCCTGTTGCCAATACATTATTGACTCTGCTACTAATTCTCCTTGATATTACAGCTCTATCAGAGCATCCAAAGACCTTTCTGAAATCTGGAGCCAGTAATGTTTCCTATGGCCTGTCTCAAACCCCCTACACTAGCCCTGAGTTGTTCTTCCCTTGACATAACATTCAAATGCTGATCTAGTCTACACAGAATAGCGACAGACATCATGTGGTTATGTGCCACAGACAGCAAGTCAGAGAAAGCCAATCTAAACTGGAGTACTTTCAAAGAAATTATATAATTCTGTGCTGTGTGTCTGTCTGTGCCTATTTCTCTGTGTGTGGTCTCTCACTTACAGAAATGTCTTACAGCACTCATAACACTCGAGGTGTTATTCAGATTATGCATATGCACATTTTACCACATTTGTATTAATTCCATTTACCACCAGCATAATTAATGTTCGCCTGAGTGTTTACAGTTAACATACAGCTCAGCAAATACCAGTGAAGTATGGTGTGCTGGAGATGCGTGGCCCATCTGGATTGCATTGTTGAACCAGTTTTATGAGTGTTTGAAAAAGTTTCTTGTCCAATCATGTCCATATCTCTGGTTTTGGAACCTGCTTTGGAGAGATATATCCAAGCCATATTGAGCCATGAAAGGGATCACACACTGAGCTGTTCCCAAGATGGATTCTGAACTCATTGTGCTTGAAATCCAGAAAAAGAAGAAGAAAAGCCAACTTATGTTAACACTTCAAAACACGAAACATTTTTGTGCAATTTGCTCTCTGACCTCATCTGCACTTAGTTGGTTTTTCCAGCTTTTGATATCTAGTATCTGATTATTTCTGATGGATCAGAAGGGAAAAAAGCACTTTGAGAGGGCTTCATGTTTGTGGTCACAGAGTGTGGTTTCCATGTATCTCACCAAACAAAGAATCTCTGTCTAGTGTTCTACTTCCAGGGCCATACCAAGACATTTTGCTGCCTGAAGGAAAAGATAGTAGGGCATGCCTTCCCTCCAGTTCCATGAACAGAAGCTCATTGACACCTGAGCCTTGCTTTAGTGAAGGGACTATAAGCCAGAAAATAGTAAACTTTTGCCTATGTGACTTTGCATATGCCCCTCCCTTCCTGTGAGCTGGTGCCTTTCTACAGAAAGTTCCAAGACCAAAAGTTAGCTTGAAATCAACAAGTGAGGTCACAGGTATCACTTATGCCAAGTGGGTGTGGAAGGTGGGGAAGACCCTCAGCCATTGGTCAATTTTAGATAAGCCAAGGGTATATATTCTTTGTTTCCTGCGACATGCGGCGTGGCGGCCATTTCCATGATACAACCCTTTGGGGTATGTACGGATGTTTGCCTTATCATAGTTGTGATAACAATAAAAGGCTTGTTTTATCACTTTCTTGGAATTCTCTCCTTTACTTCCCTTCTGAATGCGCTGGACGAACAAGGTCAGTCTCTTACATTTGCACTGATCATATAATAGATTCCTTCTCCAAACCTAAGAGCAGTAGATCTGTTCTTGAGGTGGGGGGGGGGGGGGGGCTGAATGATCCATATGCCATACATACCTCTTTTCTCTATATTAGTTCTGCTGAAAATTGTGGTCCCTGTACTGGTGCTGGTCCACAAGCCTTTGGCTGTTGGTCCATATAGAGTTTCTAAAACTCTGAATGGCATATGGCACAAATACGGTATAAGCCCTGGCACACTAAAAAAACAAAACAAAAAACAATAGTTCCCTACACCAGATAGCCTGAGAAGCATTGTTCTATGAAAAGAAAGATCAGGAGATTGAAGAGGAAGCAGCTGGAGTGTCTGAGTAGCTGCCTCACTCTGTCTAATATTAGAGCTGCTCTTGCCCATCTTCACCTAAGCATCCCAACATTTCATCTGATACGAAATGTAAAACCTAGACTACTAACTAATGCACAGTTTAGATGACATATTACAACAGAAAGACCTGTCCTAGTTGCAGAGATGGCCAGACGATTCTACGTAAGTCAGTGGTTCTCAGCCAGATGTTTTGGCCTTAAATTCCCAGAAATCCTAACAGCTGGTAAACTTGCTGGGGTTTCTGGAAGTTGTAGGCCAAAACACCTGGGGATCCACAGGTTGAGAACCACTGATGTAAGTGATGTAATGAATCCATTCTGGGATTTGTTAAATGCTACATAAGATGCTGAACCTATCCTGAAAATAGGATTTAGGGCTTTTGATGTCTCCTTTTTGTCTTTGCTATTTGTTTTCATGTTTACTTTGATGTATGATGACCTTACAACTGTATAGAAACCATCAACAATCCTTGCCTCCCTTTTTTGCACTCAGTTCAATGTGCCAGTTTTAACCTTTAAAGATCTAAATGGCTTGGGGCAATCTTAACACCGGTAGTGATGGTTACTGGACACATGCTGCTCCATTAGTCTGTGGCTGCCACTCTACAGATGCTTTCCAGGAAAGAAACAATTCTAGATAATGATCACAAGTATGGTGATAGTGCCTGGCACATTATTTTTCAAAAACTGCCTGTCCTCTTGATCTAAAGAACTACCTGTCTCACTGTAAATCAACCCTGTTATTATATTCTCCTCTTTTGCAGAAGATTGCTTGTTGGGAATTCAGGAATGGCAACCTGTGTTGCTCCCAAACAGTGGAAGGCTATCCTTTTAGAATAACCTATTAAAGTAATTAGTTATTACATGAACTGAGTGCACCAACTGGATTCTGACCTGAATAGCTAAATTACTCAATGTTTCGTTCCCAAAGAACAGAGGCATAAGAAGTTGCCTTGTATCAGGTCAAGTTATTTACCCATCTAGCCCAGGATCATATAGTTTAGACAAGGAACAGCCCTCGGGGGTTTCAGACAGCAAATATTTTTTCTCTGTCACCTTCAGCCCTAGAAGAGCGTGTATGAAGATGCCAGGGCTTGAACCCGGGCACTTCCTCATACAACCACATGGTTTGCCTTCGGTCTGTGCACCCCCCAGCTCCTCTTGTCTCTTCAATTTGCATGTCTGAGATATCTAGCAAATGGGATCAGAACAAGTATGGGGCAGGGTCACTTGTGTCCTTTTGGGCTAATTATAGGGCCTTTTGGCAGGTGCTGAAAGTGGGGCAGGCGTCCCAGGGCTGTTCTGCATTCTGGGACGTCTTGTGCCGCTTCCAGATTGCTTGGGCCCTGGGGCAGCCTGGAATCTGGGACACAGAGCACAAGAAGTCAGTGAAGGAGACCAGGGTGGGGCGGAAAGGAACACTTGGCAGATGTGCTTGGGCAGCGGCTGGAGGTGAGGAAGGAATTCTACCCAGATCATGGGTGAGGATGCAAATCATTCTGATTCGTCTATACATTAGGGGAGACCGGGTTAAGGAGAGTAGATCAGAATGAGATGAAGAAATTAGTAGGGCAAAAAGGGGGCAGGAAGGGAGGATATAGAGAATCCTTATCAAGATGCCCTGGACAGGCCAAGGAGGATTGTGTTTATGTTTATGCAGATTTATAGATGTGCACATACTCTGTATGTGTGTGTGAGAGAGAAAGAGAGAACATCTGGGACCACTTGTAAAATAAAAGCTGCTTTGCACAAACATCTGGGAAGCATATTTCAGTGCTAATGCAAGATATATTACTGCCTGAAGCAAAGATGGTAATGGCACCCCAGCCCACCCTAAGTAAAGGTATATAGCAACCTTGAGCATACACAGAATTGATTTCAAAGGAATATTTTGTTTATCGGTAGAGTAAACTTATTGTGCAGAAGCACATGAAGGTGGGGTTTTTTGGACAAGTACCAAAATTCACCAGCTAGTACACCTACTGGCCATTCTAGTTGGTGCATCTGGGAATTGTGGTACCACCCAAACCCTTTTCCAGGTTCTGCACAAGTATGCCTCCTGCTTCCTTTTTCCATAAAGGTTTGGTCTTCTCCAACATTTTTTATTGTGTCAGAAGTGACTTGAGAAAATACTGCAAATCGCTTCTGGTGTGAGAGAATTGGCCATCTACAGAGATGTTGCCCAGGTGGCACCTGGATGTGTTACCATCCTGCTGGGAGGCTTCTCTCATGTCCCCACAAGCTAAAGCTGACAGACGGGAGCTCACCCCATCTCACGGATTCGAACCGGCAACCTTCAGGTCAGCAACCCAACCTTTAGGTCAGCAGTCCAGCCAGCAAAAGGGTTTAACCCATTTCACAACCGTGGTTCCTTCTCTAACATGAAATATTTGATATAGTATGGTAGGGTGAGTGAGAAAATGCAGGACTAGTTCAAGAGCTTTTGCTGCATGAAGCAATGACAAAACGGGAGGCAGGGACCCTTCCATGTACCATCTTTCATCACCTGTCAAAGCAGTGGGCTTGGTAGGGTGAGTGGGTAGGAATGGTTGCTTGAAATACAAGGCACCTTCTTCCAACAGAAGGACCATCTGAGCTGTCTAGAAGGCTCTCTCAAGATCAATCTCCTCTGCATCTGTTGCCTGAGATTGTCTCAGTGCTAGCTCTGGGTATAGCCACACTATATCCCTGCTGCATTTTTTGATATTGCATTCACCCTTAAGAACTTATTTGTCCAGTCTATGTTACAGAGGCACAAGTGGCATGGAGGAAGGCAGCTATGGATACCATCATCTTCCTCTCTGAAGTGGCTGCCTCACTCTGACTAATGGTTGGGCAGGCCCTGCTCTCCTAGTTTGTAATGAATCTACCCGTGTTTTAAAAAGAGGCATGAGTCTGTAACTATTATATGTGCACCATGTGCAGTCCGATAAAATTGCACCCAACGCCTCAGTGTGTAAATCTCAACAATTTATTCTTGACGATTTATTCTCCATTTAGTTGTTTGCATGAAGGGGGCTGGGAGTGGAGGAGGAGAGAGTGGCAGCAGCAGCTTGCTGATAGTGGTTTTTGAGCGTTCAAGCATCAGAAACGTTGTCTGGGTAATCAGGCCCAATCTCAGCAGATGAAGATGCAGGGATAAGGCGTAGGTTATTGCACATGGATTGAAAAGAAAGCCCAAAATGTCTCCATGTGCCTCCATTTGCATATATCTTCTTTCCCATCTGTCTTTTTAGATATAAGGGATGTAGTAAGTGTGCATGCATGTATGCATGTGCATATGTCTACACAGGAAACAGTGTGTGTGTGTGTGTGTATACTAGCTTGGGTACCCAACGTTGCCCGGGTTATTTGAGAAAGTAAATTTTAATGGTTCAAAATGCATAAGGTTGTGGGTGAACTACAACTCTACAACTCACATCATGCCAGGTTAACTCCCTTAAACTCCCATCAGTGGTTAAAGTTTGTCATGTTGGGCAAGTTTGCCTTCTAGGTGTATAATTGGTGGGGTTCAATATGCTGCCTGGCTGCAGGATAAACTACAGCTCCCATCATGGTAGGTCAGTCTCCCTTAAACTGCTCCAGTAGGTACAGTTGGTAATGGGGGTTCTGTGTACCACGTTTGGTCCCAGACTATTGTCGGTGGGTGTCTCTGGATGTAGATGAACTACAACTCACAGAAATGAAAGTCACTTCCCCCCAGAGCCCTCTAGTAGGTTCAATTGGTCACAGGGGTTCTGTGTGCCAAGTTAGGTCCAAGTCCATCATTGGTGGGGATCAGAGTGCTATTGGTTGCAGGTGAACTATAAATCCCAACACCTACAACTCCCAAATGTCAAGGCAGTATTTTTCGTTGCTCATGGAGGTTCTGTGTGCCAAATGTGGTCCAGGTCCATTGTCGATGGGGTCATGGTACTGTGTCTTGATGCAGGGTGAACTATAACTTCCATTCTGTGGGTCAGTCTCCAAAACCCCTCCAATATGTTTAATTCCGCTCTGTTTGCTGTATGCCATAGGAAAGAGGAGGAAAGGGTTAAGGCAGAGGCAGTGGATGTGGTCATGCAAATTTCACACCAATGGAAAGAGAAACACTGGGAAGTGTCTTTGGTGGAGAAAAAAACAGAAAATCTAGGATGAAATTGTCCCTGTCTGAAAGCCTTCACATGGGGGGGGGGGGGGGGGCAGGATGGTGTTTGTGGAAGACACTGGCACGGCATGTTCATGTGCCCGCTGTAACCTGCAATGTTCTTTGGAAGGAGGGCCATCGGTGGCTCCTCATCTCTGGGAATTGTAGCTGTTTGTGGAGGTGGGAGTCTGTCTGTATAAATGTATACCCATGCCACATACACACATATAGATTTTCACTTTTAGAAGCTATCCCAGTATGTAAACTGTAATCCTTATCCTGAACCCACATAGCCCTCAGCTCATTTCAAAAGCCATCTGCAAGCCATCTTGGCTTTGGGAGATCTTCTTCCATTCCACTTAAGAACAGCAGGGTAGGTTCAAGTGCAGGCTAAGTGGCACACACAGTGTTCTCTCCAACACCCTCATTGCCCTTCTCTGCCTCTCCTGCCTGAGGTGAGTGCCTCATTCTGCCTAATGGAAGATCCTGGTCTAAGCTTCTGGAAGAGTGCTATCTCCCTTCTAGGAAAGTGAAGTTCCTAGATTTTTTTTATCCTCAGTTTTAAAAAACATGTTTCAAAACACTGCTTGAAAAAACAAGTCAGCCTCCTTGAGATTTTCTTGTTCCCGCTTGAGAATAAAAAGACCAGACTAACAAAAATAAATCAATTTTACACAAACATAATGTATTTTGCATCAAAATATGATATTGGTACAAAAAAATCACTAAAAAGTCCCCATATGTGAAAAGTTATTACTAAATATGCAAAAGCCCTTATCATCTCATCCAGTGGTGAGAAGATTCTCCCTGACAAACAAGAATGAACTAATCAAATATTTAACATCCCTTGCCTGGAATCCTGCTGGCTGGTAAGTCCCAACTAGAGTAGACCCATTGTCTCAATTGTTGAATCAACACATAGGTTGATCCAGTTGATTGAATGACTCTATTCTTGTTGGAATTAAATTAGGTTTAGGAACTAGTAGTAGGATTTAGGGAGCCCACAGTAGCACAGTTAAACCGCTAAACTGCTGAACTTGATGACCAAAAGATCGATGGTTAGAATCCAGGGAGCAGGGTGAGCTCCCACTGTTAGCCCCAGCTTCTGCCAAACTAGCAGTACGAAAACATGCAAATGTGAGTAGATCAATAGGTACAGTTCTGGCGGGAAAGTAACAGCGCTCCATGAAGTCATGCTGGCCACACGACCTAGGAGGTGTCTACGGACAACGCCGGTTCTTTGACTTGAGATGAGCACCAACCTCCAGAGTCGGACATGACTAGACTTAATGTCAGAGGAAAACCTTTACCTTTACCTAGTAGGATTTAGGCAACAATACTACTCCAGTTGAACCACTAAATGGATATGAGGGGAAGAAAGAAAGAGAGGAAAGTGGCATAGCGGAAGCAGAAAGGGAAAGACGTCCACATGTGCCTGTGCACCAGTTAATTCTTTGCCTCAGGATGTAAGATGTCATGGGCTAAACATGTACTTCAGTAACTGTGTATGTTTGAGTGTATTGTAGTGCTCTGCTCCAGACTCTCAATGCTAATATCTCTTTTATTGCACCCCTTTGTGAGAATAACAATGAATATCTTTCCTTCCTCTTATTTTTAGTGCAGCCAGTGATGGTGCCCAGCACCCCTGACGATGCCCCAGAGCCCCGAAACAAGCGCGGAGGAGGAGGAGCACCTCTCCCAGTGCCCCGAGGGGGAGTCGGGCTCGGAGAGCTCCCACGAGGGGCCCAGCCCTCCGGCCAGCCCTGCTAACCCTGCCCACAGTCACCCCATGACAGTACCTGAAGACGCGCACTTCAGTATGATGGTCTTCCGAATTGGTATTCCTGACCTGCACCAAACGGTGAGAAGCTAAGTGGAACGTGGGGGAAAGAGTGCATGGGAAGGTGTGGGGTCATCAGTGGGTCGGAGAAAGGTAAATCTCGGGAAGAGTCATGAGATTTAAGGGTGAAGAAACTTTCAGGTCCTGACCAATTTCCACCAGTTTCCACTAGAAATTGATATATACTTTGACTATACGAAATGACATGACTCATTACAAAAGATGATAGTCAGTTAGACATGGTAAAGTGGAAGATAGTAAGGGCCTTCTACCCTGTCATATAAAATCCAGATGGTATGCTTTGAACTCAGGGCCCTTCCACACAGCCATAGAACCCAGAATATCAAGGCAGAATAACCCACAATATCTGCTTTAAACTGGAATATCTGAGTCCACACTGCCATATATCCCAGTTCAAAGCAGATAATGTGGAATTTTATTCAGCTGTGTAGAAGGGGTCTCAATTATATGGTGGTGTGGACTCATATCATCCAGTTCAAAGCAGATAATTCTTTGACAATCTGGATTATATGGCAGTGTAGAAAGGTCTCATGACTGCATTATAGATGGATTTACTCAATAAAGGAACCCACCGCCCTGTGTTTGCAAGACCTGAACATAACTGTTAATAACAGGGTGACTTGGATGCCTCTTGAATTGTCATAGATTGAAGCCAATTTGTTGGCAATTAATAACAACAGAAATTATCATTTTCACAGATTTGTACAGGAGGTACATTGGAAGTGTACAGTTTCAAAAAGCTTAAAAACATAGTGAAACTGCACACACAAATATCGGAAAATGCCTTAAAATTTGGAAGCAGGATACTGGAGAGCTCTTGGAAGCTTAAAAATACAGACTTGGGGACCAATGTGGTCTGCACTTTCCCCACCTTTAGCTTACAATAGGAACATTTACTTTGCAGAGCAGGAGTGGACAATTTTATGGGAACAGGGGGTACATTTCCACTACCACATTGGCTATGTTTTGCGCTGTTGGGGGAACAAATAAAAAATTAATAATGAATAGAAAAATAGAGCGGGAATAACTAGAAATGACTGTGTCCTGAGGGGTTTACAATATATAATTCAACATAAGGGTGACAATGTAGGAAAGGAAAAGGCATGGAAGCAGAGATAAATGGAAAAGCTTGTGTGTTTCATTTGAATTAAATTAGCATAGGTTTAATTACAATACAGTTGCCTTCCTATCAGTGGCCATGCTTACTTAGGATGTTGTAGGCCAGTGGTCTAAAATGTGGACAAGCATTGGCTTATGTATATGTCTTGAAGATTATAAATTATTTCTGACATCAGGTAACTTTCCTGGGACATAGCGCCGCGTTCCCTCCTTTTTTCCCCATCTCTGGTACTGTTACAACTGTACAGCATATATTAATTGAGAAAGGGACAAGTTAACATGCAGTAAGGTTTGCGGACAGGGTTGTGCTTTGCACTCAGTGACCTTGGCTCCGGATCCTCATTTGTGAAATGCTGTGTGAGCCGCAAGGGGAATGAAAGGCGGCGGAGAAGGGGAGAACGCTGTCACTAATGGACAAAAGAAAATGGGGCTTTCCTCCTTAGCTGAGCTCCACCCCACCCCAGCACCACCACCTCAGTCCCTCGAGGGGTAATTAATGCAGAACTGGATTCATCCTTAGCTCAGCACTAAATGGAATTCATTCCTTTCTCCCTTCATTAGCAATAAAACCAGGCCACTCAGCAACACATATATACAGACACTGCTACCAGTACTGGTCCTTTCATCCAGCATTCCTTTGATATGGAGAGCCAGCTGCAGATCTCGGCAAAGTATACCTCCCTCCTTCCCCCTACTTACCTTTTTGAATAGCTGCATGCGGCCTCTTTGAGTACCTAAAAGTCCCCGCTGGCGCAGTGAGTTAAACCCTTGTGCCGGCAGGACTGATGACTTGAAGGTTGGGTTGCTTACCTGAATATTGCCGGTTCGAATCCAAACCGGGGAGAGCGTGGATGAGCTCCCTCTATCAGCTCCAGCTCCATGCGGGGACATGAGAGAAGCCTCCCACAAGGATGGTATAACATTGAAAATATCCAGGCATCCTCAGGGCAACGTCCTTGCAGACAGCCAATTCTCTCTCACCAGAAGCAACTTGCAGTTTCTCAAGTCGCTCCTGACATGGGGAAAAGAAAGTCTCACTGCGTGCATGGCAGCCCCTATCACATTGGATGCTCCAGTGCAAACAGGGCCAGTTTGAACACTAGGCAGAGTGAAGCCGTTGTGTTTTAGATGTTTGGTGGTGTAGAGTCTAGTGCAGTGGTTCTCAACCTGTGGGTCTCCAGATGTTTTGGCCTTCAACTTCCAGAACTCCTAACAGCTGATAAACTGGCTGGGATTTCTGGGAGTTGTAGGCCAAAACACCTGGGGACCTACAGGTTGAGAACCACTGGTCTAGTGGCACAGCTGCCTCCTGGCCATTCCTTTCAATTGGAGAACTGTGTGTCCCATACAGCCTATCATATAACCCTTTGCTGGCCTGCTGGCCTCAGGTAAAATGGATAACTGAAAGTAAAATTCAACAGCCAGTTCAGCCACTTTCTCTAAATGAAATCTCGGAGTGATGGCCCTGTCTCTTAAAAGGCTTGGGACCTCATTTAACTGAATACTTGTGCTGTCATAAATCTGTCCATGGCTTAAGATCAGTATTGGAGGCTTTCTTTTGACTATCTCCTCCGAGGATGGCAGCAAAGAAGAGAAGACTTTTCAGTTGTTTCCTCCCCTTAAGTAATACTCTTTCCAGCAAAGTCTGCCTGGCTTCATTAACATTACCATTTTGACAGCAGGTTATGACAGTTCCCTACTCCTGAACATTTGACAGGATGTGATCGCCAGCATTATGTCAATTCATTATCCCTAAATTATGCTAGTCTTGGAGAAGGACAGTGTGCCTTCACAGTAAAACTAAACTTGCATTATTTTTGTTTTTAAACTCTTTAAAAGTGGATAATGTTATTGTTAATGCATTAAAGTCATCTTAATTTGCATATGGTATGTTTTCTGTGCAGCAGGTTAAACCACTGAGCTGCTGAACTTGCTGACTGAAAGGTCGGCAGTTCGAATGTGGGGAGCAGGGGGAGCTCCCACTGTTAGCCCAAGCTTCTGCCAACCTAGCAGTTTGAAAACATGCAAATGTGAGTAGATCAATAGGTGCTGCTCTGGCGGGAAAATAAGAGCACTCTATGCAGTCATGCTGGCTACATGACCTTGGAGGTGTTTATGGACAACGCTGGCTCTTTGGCTTAGAAATTGAGATGAGCACCACTACCCAGAGTTGAATACAACTAGACTTAATGTCAAGGGAAAACCTTTACCTATGTTTTCCTGATGTACACTGCTAAATCATATCAGATAGATAAGAAGTCGCAGGTTTTAAAATAAACCTGAAATGTAAGTTGCATTCAGTGCGTCCTGACTAGCTTCCCCTCCAACCACATCTTGAAGAATTACACTTGTATTTTTAGGTAAATAATATGCATAAAGTGTGGACTTTTTGTGATTAGGAACACCACAAACTCTTGGAAAAGGATGGCACAATAAAATATGACCTTTGGTTGTCCCAAGACATTGCACCAACTGGCATCCCTGAAGGAACATTTATGTCTGTTTGGGAATTTTGGTTCTTTTTTGTCTTCTTCAGTGTGTGTTTCATGGTATCACCTGAAGCACCAGGGCATCTGCTCTGGAATGTTAAGAGACTTCACAATGGTAACAATTGTGCCTAGCCAATCAGTGGCTACTGCAAGAAAGCTGGAAGAATCAGCTCACTAAAGGATGTGCTGTTGCTGCCAATAGTAGTAGCAGTACTAGCTGTGGTTTATAAAGCATAAGTGCTGAACAAAACTGAGTAAATGACAAGCCCTCCCCACAGTTTTACCATCAAAAAGCTGTGAAAGAAAATTGGCTGAGCCATTGTACAAAAGAACTATGCGCTCTTTCTGTGCTCCTGTTTGTGGATAGTTGATACAAAATCTCTTCTTCATTTCTCCTCTCCCATATCTTGTTTTTTCAGACACCTTCCCCAATATATGCATAGAATGAGAATTCTCTCCTCTCCCCCAAACACTGCGTACCTGGCGTTGAGTGGGAAGAAGTGCTTAAAACATGAATGTACATGCCACATTAAGTTATTATAAACCTCAACTTTGTTGTCCGGCATCAGTTTGGAGGAGATGACAACATGTCTCATGTCTCTCCTTGGTCTCCCCCTACCAAAAGAGTTTCCTGCTTCTTTAAATTCACTACACCCCCCACCCCTTGCATTTTGGGTCCTGTGTCTGTTCACAGGGGCAACCATGGAAACGGTTGCTAGAGATCACAAATTGCCGTGGCCATGGAAACAGGGATGGAGCTGACAGCATGTGCTTGGCTGGTTGTCCCTTCCTCATCCTCACACACCCCCATCTGACCCTGGAAGTCTGTGGGGTGAGGAGAGGAGGAAGCGATTGCTAGGAAAGTCGGAAAGAAAGCAGCCAAAGCCCAGCAAGGTGTCTGGAGAACTCTTGGGGAGACATGGGCCCATTCAGACAGGCCCAAAAAACAGGACCTGTCTCCATTTTTCCAGAGGCATCACCTTTGGTAAAACCGAGACAGGTCCCAGTTTTTGGGACTGTCTGGATGGGCCCTATGTCTCCCCAAGAGTTCTCCAGACACCTTGCTGGGTTTTGGCCTCATTCTTTCTGACTTTCCCTGATTTGTTCTGAATTAATTAGATACCCCATTAGATTCAGGCCTTTCTGAAAGGCCCGAATGTAATGGGGTATTGGGCCTGTGGGGACTCACTCCCAGGTAGTCCTGGGACTACTCAGGGGTGAGTCCCCATTGTCATCTTGCTTCTTTTGGGGTTCCAAAAGCCTGGAGGAGCAGGATGACACCTATCCCCTCCCCCCAAAGCCCCGCATTTACCCCTAAAAATAAACTTACCTGGCTGTCATAACTTTCCTCCTCATACAAGGAGCATGTAGAGACACACACACCCCGCGCCCCAGGAAAAATCGGGGGGGGGGGGGGGTTTGGTGCAGGTTTTTAAAACCTGCTTTGTCACGGATTTTGTTTCTGTTTGGAAGTGCCCTTAGTGTTCCATAGTGAGTTAGGATCTGGCACCTATATTCCTTTTTGTTCAAATATACCTTGCTCTGCTATCAAGTTGTTCCTGCTTTCCATTACAATCTTGTACTTCCAAATCCTCAAAATGCATTTTCTGTGCCTACATACAGTAGAGTCTCACTTATCCAAGCTAAACGGGCCGGCAGAACCTTGGATAAGCGAATATCTTGGATAATAAGGAGGGATTAAGGAAAAGCCTATTAAACATCAAATTAGGTTATGATTTTACAAATTAAGCACCAAAACATCATGTTATACAACAAGTTTGACAGAAAAACTAATTCAATACGCAGTAATGTTATGTTATAATTATTGTATTTACGAATTTAGCACCAAAATATCACAATATATTGAAAACATTGACTACAAAAATGCATTGGATAACCCAGAACCTTGGATAAGCAAGTCTTGGATAAATGAGACTCTACTGTACATATGGGAAGATTCCTCTATTCTTGGTTTAATGCATCTCCCAACGACTGCTTTTACATTTTTATTTCACTGATTCCCTCATGAGCGGCACATGACTTGTAATTACCTCCCTCTGGTTTATGCGGTGAGTAGATAATGGGCACATGTAGTAGCTGTTCTTTCTCATGCAGGTTGCTAAGGCCCCATCTTCACTGACCATTTAATACAGGGCACTTACAGACAAAGCCAAAATCTGGATTTAAAATGGGGAGTAAAAAATCCCGGAACCTGATTGCAGGTCACCACACAGAACTGTTAGTCCCGGGATTGGATCCCCCACCATCCTTACAGGCTTCCTCTGTATCAGAACAAGATGGAGGGCAAACAGGAGACGTCTGGAGGAAAGTTTTTAAAAAAACAATTTCACTCTGTTATGCACTGTATAGACATACATACAATTATCTTAATATAAATGTAAGCTGATTCACATGTGTATATGTGAGGCCCAGTACGTAACTGAGGGAATTAAAAAATCTTCTGCGGGATCTCTCTTTCCCCAATGTTTAATTCAACCTCTGTTTAAGATTATAAAGTTTAAGAGTTTCAGTGAGTTCAGTGTGCTTCCCTTGAGCCACCAGTGTGTCTGCTTGGCAGCCGGATCAGCTGATCAGCTGTTTTGGACTTTTTTAAAGCACACGTGTATGGGAGCAGTCTACACAGGGGAAGGGAAGGAAAACACGTGTTTTGCATGACTGCAGGAGTATATAATGATGCGAATATGCACATTTTTTGGCTGAAATCAGGATTTAAGTGGACCTTTTAACACGTATTTTTAATCTGTTACTCCTAATCAGTGAAGATTTAGAGCTAGTATCATTTAGCCACCCCTCTTTTAACCTGGTAACGTTCTCATTTTAGGGCCTGTGTAAAGGGCACGTAGTAAGAAACTGGCTCCAAACTATGGTGGCTAGACAAAAGTGTATGAAAGAAAGCTCTTAATGTGAATCGGTGCTAAATGGTTTGTGCAAATCACCATCTGGTCCTCAAACTGGTTCCAGGATTTCCTATGTAATTATCTTCACAGCAATTCCACAATCTTCAATACTGGCTTTAAACTGCATTAAATGGTCAGTGTAGCTGTGCATGCCTGAGACCAGAAAATATTTCCATATAGAGGTGGCCTACATTATGTAACTCAAATAAACCAAACCATTGTGACAGCCCAGTATTTAACTGATGGAGAGAAGTGACAGGTCCAGGTGCTCAGTAGCAGCAGGTCACGATGACTTAGAGAAGTGTATATCTAGAGCAGAGTTGGAAAGAATGTAGATTGTAAGACACAAGCTCCACTTTTGGGTCCCTATCCAGAGTTTTCCCTGTTTTTAAATTTTAAGTTTTGCTTTAAAACCATGCAAAATATGATAAACATCTTCTCATAATCCAGTACAACTTGAGGATCCCTATTGTGGATATCTGAAATCCAAAATACTCCAAAATGCAATATTGACCAATGACAGTGACACTTTTGCTTTATGATGGTTCAGTATGCACAAACGTCATTGCAGAAATACAGTAGAGTCTCACTTATCCAACGTAAATGGGCCGGCAGAACGTTGGATAAGCGAATATATTGGATAATAAGGAGAGATTAAGGAAAAGCCTATTAAACATCAAAATAGGTTATGATTTTACAAATTAAGCACCAAAACATCACGTTTTACAACAAATTTGACAGAAAAAGTAGTTCAATTCGCAGTAAAGCTATGTAGTAATTACTGTATTTACGAATTTAGCACCAAAATATCACGATTTATTGAAAACATTGACTACAAAAAGGCGTTGGATAATCCAAAACGTTGGATAAGCGAGTGTTGGATAAGTGAGACTCTACTGTATTAAAGTAACCTTTATGAAACTACCTTCAGGTTATGTGTATACAGTATACGTGAAACATAAATAAGTATCATGTTTAGACTTGGGCTTTGTCTCCAATATAAAAACTGTGAACCCACAAAATGCTTCCTTCTTTCATCTATTCCTATTGCCTGAGCATTTTGTATAATGTAGTTGGTTCAGAAATAAAGAGAAAACACTTTGAATGTAACCATCAACATTTATTTTGGTACATCAAATTATTGAAGCTATAGAATCATAGAATTGGAAGAGACCTTATGGTCCATCCAGTTCAACCACCTGCCAAAAAGCAGGAAAATTGCATTCAAAGTACTCCGGACAGATGGCCATTCAGCCTCTGCCTAAAAGCCTCCAAAGCAGGATCCTCCGCCGCACTCCTGGGTAGGGAGTTCCACTGCTGAACAGCTCTCACAGTGAGGAAGTTCTTCCTAATGCTCAGGTGGAATCTCCTTTACTGTATTTTTAAGCCGTTGCTCTCCGTTCTAGTCTCCAGGGCAGCAGAAAACAAGTTTGCTCCCTCCTCCCTATGACTTCCTCTCACATATTTATACATGGCCCTCATCATGTCTCCTCTCAGCCTTCTCTTCTGCAGGCTAAATATGGCCAGCTCTTTTAGCCGCTCCTCACAGGGCTTGTCCTCCAGACTCTTGATTATTTGAATTGCCCTCCTCTGGACACATTCCAGCTTCTCAACATCTCCCTTAAATTGCAGTGCCCAGAATTGGACACAGTATTCCAGGTGTGGTCTGACCAAGGCAGAATAGAGGGGGAGCATGACTTCCCTGGATCTAGACCTAGAGTGATGAATGAAATGGTTTTCTTTTTGTACTTAAAATAATTCTGAAATTGAGCTTTATGGGCAAGAGCAGCATCCAACTTACCCTTGAATTTTTTTTTTGTATAAGCATATACTGCAAAATCTGATTCACATTGATAGGTAAACATAAAGGGGAGCATTGCTTAGATAATCTTTCTGGCTACTGACAGCTCTGTCTATCAGTTATGCCCAAAAGTCATTCAGTAGCACAGATTCAAAATTTGTTTTTAAAGCAAAAGTGCACTGAATTTTGATAAGATCTTTATACTCTGCCATGGATCTTAGAAACAAATTTTTCATGCAAGAGGTGCTCTGGGATTTGTAGTTTGGTGAGGCTCCAGCACACTTTGTCAGTGGAGGCGAAAGACCTTGTAAAACTACCCCCCCCCCCCAGTGATTCCATATAATTGAGCCATGGCAGTTAAAGTGGTGTCAAACTGCATTAATAGTACAGTGTAGAATCATAGAATCATAGTTGGAAGAGACCTCTTGCAACCCTCTGCCAAGAAGCAGGAAAGCTGCATTCAAAGCACCCCCGACAGATGGCCGTGTAGGTTTCTGATGTAGGTACACCCTAAGAGAGTTCATATAGCTTTAATGCCTGTGTAGAATCAGAAATTTCAGCAGCTGTTGCTTGTCATGCAATCAGGTAATAAGCAACACCTGCTGAAATTCCCACCTCTATACATCCATTAGAGGTAATGGAGCCTTCTCCAGTTTCCCAGGTTGAGGCACATTACTGAATTATTTTGGTATTTGAAGAAAGAAATCCCACACGCACTGCTCTTTCCATCTCTATAAATAACAATACAACAACAGCTTTAAAAAACCACTTTATTGCTTTCTCATTACACCATAAATTGGCCGCCTGAGGTGACAATTGGTTAGGGTCTTGAGTAAAGAAAAGATACAAGAGTTATAGGTGGTGGACTGATTTTATTGTTTTAGGAGTTTGGGACACATATCCAGGGTCACACTGAACAAAATAGGAAGATAGGGCCACAAACACAGCATGCCTGATGTACCCACATGTTAAAATATGTGCAGCCATAGACATTGCAGCTTCAAAAACCAATCTATGTCCCTCTCCCCCTCATAAGACCATTCTGTCCAGAATCTAAAATTACCCACTGCAGCACAGGACACAGACGTCTCCTCCCCCTCACAAGCCACTATCTAGTTCATTTTAAAGGTGGATGCTGAATTCCTCAGCCGCTCAGCCTTTATAACTCTAGTTTGTCTCAGGTTTTGTTAGAATTTCTGCATTAAAAGAATTGCTCAAAAACAAGGGTTGCTCCAGGCCATCGCTGCAGGAGGCCTTCGGGGGCTTTGCTCCCTCGAGGAAACGGCAGACTCCTTGCCTGTGTTGCGGCTTTCAATTAAAAATACAAAAGCAGATCCTTGTCCTTTTCATTTACAGAGATATGAGGGAAAATATGAAGGCTGTAGTCTACAGAAAATGTTCCGCAAGAGGTAAACTTCCTATGGTGTGTGAAAATACTGAAATAACCTAAAAGAGTAGGCATTAACATTGTATAATACCGATATTCAATATTGGTAAATACAGATTGGGTATCTCTGCCCCCGGTGACGCAGCATCTTAAAGCGCTGAGCTGCTGAACTTGCAGACAAAAAGGCCACAGGTTCGAATTCGGGGAGCGGAGTGAGCACCTGCTGTTAGCCCCAGCTTCTGCCAACCTAGCAGTTCCAAAACATGCAAATGTGAGTAGATCAATAAGTACAGCTCCTGTGGGAAGGTAACGGCGCTCCATGCAGCCATGCCAGCCACATGACCTTGGAGGTATCTACGGACAATGCTGGCTCTTCGGCTTAGAAATGGAAATGAACACTAACCCCCAGAGTCGGACACGACTGGACTTAATGTCAGGGGAAAACCTTTACCTTTACCTATCCGTTATCCAAAATGCTTGGGATCAGAAGTGTTTGGGGTTTCATATATTTATTTATTTATTTTAGGAATTACTTCTTTATTTATTTACTTTGTTTTATTCTTTATTTATTTTATTTTCTCCCAATGCAGCTTAACAGCAAACATGACACCATATAAATTAAAAGCAGAGCAAATGTATGGAAATATGAATATAATTTTTTAACAAAAAAATACCGTAAATGTTTTGTGTGACAAAGCATAAAAATTAAACTGTAATTAAAAACAATTAAAGTACAATTAAAACTACAAAGCTCTTTGGATTTTGGAACACTGGTGCTTGTACAAATGTACCTAATAAGATATGGGACTCAAGTCTAAACATGAAATTAATTTAGGTTTCCTATATACCTTGTACACATAGCCTGAGGAGCCCCCAGTGGCATAACGAATTAAATCACTGAGCTGCTGAATTTGCTGACAGAAAGATTGGTGGTTTGAATCCGGGAAGCGGGCTGAGCTCCCGCTGTTAGCCCCAGCTTCTGCCAACCTAGCAGTTTGAAAGCATGCAAATGTGAGTAGATCAATAGATACGGCTCCGGTGAGAAGGTAACGGCACTGCATGTAATCATGCTGGCCACATGACCTTGGAAACAATCTATGGACGACGCCAGCTCTTCGGCTTAGAAATCGAAATGAGCACCAACCCCTAAAGTTGGATATAACTAGACTTAATGTCAGGAGAAAATCTTTATCTTATACATAGCCTGTAATTGTATACAACATTTAAAGTGATTTTTTGCATGAAGTGAATTTTCTGTTTTTTGAACCATCGGAAAGCAAAGGTGTTCCTATTTCAGCCACCCATTTGGTTAATTTCGGATTTCGGAGTATTTCATATTTTAGAATTCCAGGTAAGGGATGCTCTACCTGTACCTTAAAACATAAATGATCTCTACTTTACCTCACATTGTTTTGAAGTTTTCTCATCAGTAAATTTCTGGCTGTGAGCAAGATCCTGTGTAGATAAATTCATACATCAGTTATCTCAAATTTTTAGTTTGTTGATTGTGTGAGTCCAGTTTTAATGAAATTAAGAGTTTACTTGTTTCTGCTTTAAGGTCTTTTTGGTTATATTAATGGAGGATTAAACAGAAAAGGCTAACTTCTACTAATAATAAAAGATAATTTTAGTGAATAGTGTAGGATTTCTTAAACTTCCTATCCCTGGAAGGCAGCTGTAGTGCATGTTTCATAATACCTATCACCCAGTGTGATTGACTGGGATAAATAGCAGCCTAAAAAAGTATTTGAGGAACTGAAGAGAACAGAAGTGCTGGAAAGGGTAAACCGGTGCTAATATTAGATGCTGTATCATAGAAGGCAAGGTGCCGTCATGGCAAAATTGTGAGATTAGACTAGGGAAACCCAAGTTCAAATCCCACTTAGCCATTAAATTAAGTGACCTGAGCGAATTACTCGGTTTAATGCAGGGTTGGCCCACTCTTAACCCTGGGCAGACAAAGAAACCCATTGCAAGCAGTTCATTGCCATAGTTCATTTGGGGAAATGAAAAGCTGGGTGATCAATTAGCAGGTCTGATTGTTCAGTGTAAACATCTGGGGTTGCATCAACATCTGTGATTGTGCCAAGCTTCTTTCCAAATACTCCAACTCTGTTCGTATCTCCAAGGGAGACTATACACTTATGTTGAAGGGCAACAGCTGCTGCGCTCTTGGCCATTTTTTTCTAGTACTATGGACTTTTCTTCTGCAAATGGGTTAATCTTTAATGTAAATGCAATTTGAGAGAATTGGCCGTCTGCAAGGACATTGTCCAGAGGATGCCTGGATGTTTTACCATCCTGTGGAAGGCGTCTCTCGTGTCATACATGGGAAGCTGGAGCTGACAGATGGAAGCTCCCCAGGTTTGGAACCGCTGACCTTTTGGTCAGCAGTCTTGCCGACGCAAGAGTTTAACCCATTGCGTCACTGGGGGCTCTATCACGGGGATTGTAGTTTGGTGAGACACCATCACTTTTTGGCAGGAAAGATTAAGATCTTGTAAAATTGCAGCTCCCAGGATTCCATTGCAATTAGTCATGACAGTTAAAATGGTGGTAAACTGCATTAATTCTACAGTGTAGATGCAGCCTTAGCGAAGTGAGGTGTTTATATTACATGGGGTTGCCAAAGTGAACACCAGAGAAGGATTCTGTTTCTTTATTGCAGTTTTCTCAAACCCTGCTAATCCCGATGTTTTGGACTTCAGCTCCCAGAAATTCCAGCCAGTTTACCAGCCGTTAGGAACTGTGGGAGCTGAAGTCCACAACATCAGGAGGAGCATAGTTTGAGAAACTCTGCTTTAACGCAATTGTCAACAAAATACAATTTGCAAGCTACATATGGCCTTGAGGACCCCAAAGAAGACTTCTCCAGCCCCCATTGGAAGTTAATGTTCATGTCCTGGTGTATAGAAAAGACAATTTCAGCAGGTATTGCTTGTTATCTAGTGGTGTGATAAGCAGCGCCTGATGAAATTTCCTCCACACAACCATTAAAAGTATAGGAGCCCTTTCTAGTTTTCAGGCTGGCAACCCTGTGTCCTGGCTTGCTACCCCAATCTAACCTCCTATCCTTGATGTCGTGAATGACACTGGTCCATTACTAATGGCAAAAGAAGATTTGATTTTAAACCCAGTTGACTTCTATATGTGAATTAGAGGTGGGGTGGTGATATTTGGAGTTGGCCAGCCTTCACAGAATTGTTGTTGGAATAACAATGGAATTAACATCAAGAAATTGTCGCACTGCCATATTGTCTGTTGAAAGATACATAGAAATACATTTTATCTTTTTTTAAAAGGCCTCTGTATTAGAGCAATCTCTGAAAGGATGCTGCGTTGTGCTTTTGTAATGCATTCCTTTTGTTCTCCCCATTCCTGCGCTGTCTTGGTCCCATTTTAGAAATGCCTGCGTTTCAACCCTGATGCAGCCATTTGGGTGGCAAAGCAACAAATTCTTTGCACTCTCAATGAAAGCCTCAAGGACGTGCTGAACTATGGGCTCTTCCAGCCAGCCACCAATGGACGGGATGCCAAATTCCTGGATGAAGAGCGCCTCTTGCGTGAATATCCACAAAGTTTTGAGAAGGGAGTGCCGTACTTGGAGGTAGGTCGGAAGGTAGAATTGCATCTACAAATAGATCTCTGAATGATTTATATTAGTTCTCCAGGCCTTCTCACTGTATCTGCCAGTTCCTTGGGGCACCTCCTGGAACATTATGGGATGTGCCTCAGAGTGTACCAGGATCAGCAGAACTCTCATATCTCATGCAAACAGAATAAAGGAGCCCCCAATGGCACATTGGGTAAACCGCTGAGCTGCTGAACTTGCTGACTGAAAGATCGGCAGTTCAAATCCAGGGAGTGGGGTGAGCTCCTGCTGTTAGCCCCAGCTTCTGCCAACCTAGCAGTTCAAAAACATGCAAATGTGAGTAGATCAATAGGTACTGCTCTGGCAGAAAGGTAACGGTGCTCCAGGGAGTCAATGCTGGCCACATGACCTTGGAGGTGTCTACGGACAACACTTCGACTTAGAAATGGAGATGAGCACCAACCCCCAGAGTCAGACACGACTAGACTTCATGTCAGGGGAAAACCTTTGCCTTAGTGCTTGGTAGGAGAATGAGATCTTGATCAACTTCAGCACCCATTGTCCTGGGATGATGTGGGCTGATGGGAGCTACAGTCCAGCAGCTTATGAAGGTCACACATTCCCCATCCTTGCAGAAGTACAAAGACACTGTTGGATATTACCCATAGTGTGTTTGGTCTAGACATTAGTCATGCTTGGGTCCCACTGAACTCAGTGGGACTTAGGTTAGCAATAATTTGCTTCCTCAAAATCCGACTTAATATGTTTACACTGCACAATATAAAACACAAGATTAGCTGTGATGAAACCTTGCCCACAGGCTTGCGATCTAAGTAAACAGACACTGGAGGCAAAGAAGGTGGAGGATGGGGGGAAGGGAAGGCAGCAGAAGGAGAGCGACAGATTCAGCAAATTAGAGGAGGTCTCAGAAAATAGCTATGTCTTGAGGCACTTCTTGAAGAGTAGGTGGTACTGAATCATATGAATATGTGAGATGACATTCTTCCTTCTGATCTATAGGAGTTATATCTGTGATGAAGGGAGGGGCCAGACACATCTTGTCTCTAGTCACAGACATCCATGGAAGAACGTTTATATAAATGCTAGGTACAGCACAGTGTTCTAAAACAGAGGTGGGCAGATCGTAGATTGGGATCTAGTGGCAGATCTCAGGGTAATTCAAAGTGCATGTATTTATTTCTTGAGCTTTTGGACCAGCTGAAAACTAGAATTTGCTGGATGGCATATTATAATTTTTTAAAAATATGAAATACAAACAGTAAAAATGACTGGATTGGAAGGCTTTCTGTCTCATAATTGTTTCATAACAGTAAACACCCTTTCCACCTCTATCACTCAACGAGGCTGCTGGGGAAGAAAAGCTTGGAGAAAACAGAGGCGTGTATGTGTGCGTGTGTGTGCGTGCGTGCGCATGTAGACCAGACATGGGCAAACTTGGTCTCTCCAGGTGTTTTGGGCTTGAACGCCCACAATTCCTAACAGCCCATTGGCTGTTAGGAATTGTGGGAGTTGAAGTCCAAAACATCCGGAGGTTCAAAGTTTGCATATACCTGATGTAGACTTCCATTGTGTTCTCATTCACTTGTGTTTTCAAGCCTACCTCCATGTCCTATGGTTTTTAGGAATGGGGCTAACTACATTCTTAGCACAGCCTCTTACACATCACCCATAAAAGGGAAGTGCACAACAAAAAAGGGACAAAAGAGGATACAAATTTGCTGTATCTTACATTGCCCTCCACCCACAACTTCATCATCTGGCTCCTTCACTTTATCTGTTAGACCTGTCCTTGCAACTGAATTGCACTAGTTCTGCTATGCCCCGCAGAATTGTTTATTATTCAGGCCAGTGTTTGGCTCGATGGTGTTTTATACTGTGTTTTTTTGGGTGCTGCCTATTTTATTTATTATGATGTTGTTTTTATTAATCCTATGCTATATTTTAACTTTGTTGATCGAGCTTGTCCCCATGTGCGCTGCCCCGAATCCCTTCAGGGAGATGGAGGTGGGATATAAAAATACAGTTATTATTATTATTATTATTATTATTATTATTATTATTATTATTATTATGCTGATTTATGTGTTATGAGTACATCAGTGGGGAAAATTGTAACCAAGCCACCCAGTTGCCTTGTCAGTGTGCTATACGAGTGCTCACTCTTGATCAATGGTTCTCAACCTGGGGTCCCCAGATGTTTGTGGCCTACAACTCCCAGAAATCCCAGCCAGTTTACTAGCTGTTAGGATGTCTGGGAGTTGAAGGCCAAAAACATCTGGGGACCCCAGGTTGAGAACCACTGCTCTTGATGAACAACTTCAAGGCACCTTTGGTTTTCTCTTTTTGGGGTTCTTTGTCAGATCTGGACCAAACTGCCATTCCAATAAAGCAGCGGTGTTTGGGCCTCCAACTCCAAAAGCCCTAGCCAGCTTGTCCAATGACCAGGAATTCTGGGAGCTGAAGTTCAAAACACCTGGAAGGCAACAGGTCTGACACCACTGCAGTAGAGGATGCTTTCAAAAAGGATTATCTGTAAAGTAGGACATTGGACCACTCTCAAAAGAAAAATGAGCTCAGTAGTATAGAAAAGATATTCTTAGACTGAGGCTAAGAATGCTGCTCAAAGGCTGGTTGCTCCTTCGTTCTCAATGTCTGTTTGTCTTGCCCCTTGAACCTGCCTCCAGTTCTAGTAAAGGAAAACAGATCCTGCAAGCTTAAAGTCTATTCCACGTTAGTCTAAAATTCTTCATAGAATACAACCTAACATTCTTCAAATGATGAGGTTCACCAATATTATAGTATGCTTTAATTATCAAAGGCTGAGATTGAAAAATCATTGTTTCTTACTACACCTCTTATATCCCTAGGTTGCATAGAAATTTGGGGATTGTAGTCCAAAGAGGTAACATTCCCAAGCTTTGGGTTACTTTTCAACTAAAAGAACCGGAGCTAGTTGTAGGGCAATATGTCTTCTCCCTGTGAGCCTTTGCAGATTTTCTTAACAGCAAGGGCAGTAGTGACAAGGTAGTATCTTTTAAGAAACATCTCTGAAGATGACTAAACATCATTTATGCAACCACAGTAACTTTCTCTGCTTGTCCCATCATCACATATTTTCCAGTTCCGTTACAAGACTCGGGTTTACAAGCAGACCAACTTGGATGAGAAGCAGTTGGCGAAACTCCACACTAAGGTGAGAAAAGTTTCCGCAATAACCATGAATTAAAGGTAAAAAAAAAAAAATCTCTGTTGGGTGAAAGCTTGCATTTAGTCTGAACATTCTTAGCTTTTGTAAAGTCACAGCACTCACATTCTGTGATCCTGCCTTTTGTTAGCAAAATACTGTTAGAATAGTAGTGTAGTATATTTTGAAGAGAAGACACTCATTATGACAGCTCCCTTAGCCAGGCCCCCTACTGATAGTTAAAAAAAAGTCAGGCAGCTGTCTTGATCTCTCTCCATAAACCATAAGCCTTTTATATAAACTCATGGGAGTTAGTTGCTCAGTCAAGACCAAAGATAAAACCACCTCAAATTACTTTTCCTTACAACAGGGAGAGCTCACAACTATATGTTGTTTCTTAGAAGATTAAGAGGAATAGAAGATGGCATTACCACCCTGATAATCTAAAAGTGCCATGCTTCTACCCTACAGACCCTAGCTCCACTATACCACAATGTCTGGTGTGGATAGCTTCTGAGGGTGTATTGATTTACTTGATTCCATGTCGTCCCTTCTCTTGCGCCAGTATGAAAATGGAAGCTACTTTTCTCTTAGCTGGTTAGATAAGAGGCACTAGGGAAGGAATGTTGTATAATGATCTGATCATTACAATTCTGGGATACCAGAATTCAAAACCCCAGTCACTCGTGGAAATCAGTGGATGACCTTGAGCAAGTCACTCTTTCTTAGCCTAACAGAAGGCAGTGTTAAATCTTCTTTGAATACATCTTGCAGAGTTGATTTGAAACCACCTAATCACAACAACAACAGATATTTCTAAGTTTATTTACAATGTTGTATTTAAAAACCACAGTATAAAGGAATGTGCCCATGGGATGCTTCCTTTTCACTGAGGAGGGCGGGGCAATTTGTGCTCAGCCTGGACATTCCTCGTGCCCATAAGAAGTTCTGGGTAGCTTAAGAACTAGGCCCAGCTCCTCTGTGTTCCTCTTTTCCACCCGCAGTATTCTGTCCCCTCCCTTCCCTGACTCTCAAGGACTGTCACTGGCAAATCTTTCCCCAGACGGGGTTGAAGAAGTTTCTGGAATATGTCCAACATGGAGCAGCTGAGAAAGTGGCACGACTCCTGGACAAAGGGCTGGACCCCAACTATCATGATTCTGACACTGGTGGTAACTATCAAGGAGATACAAATGGGGAGGGAAAGGTGGTCTTGGGTGCTAGTTGCACAACCCACAGATGCATCCCAATAACTATCCTGTGCTTTATCTGCAGAGACGCCTTTGACATTAGCAGCCCAGTTGGATGGGACGATTGACGTGATCCGGCTGCTGTGCCTTGGTGGCGCTCACATAGACTTCCGTGCAAGGGATGGAGCCACAGCATTGCACAAAGCCGTGTGTTCTCACCATTATTCAGCCCTGATGGTAATATTAGCAGCTAAATGCTATATTTTCTCTTACCATTTTAAAATCATGTAAGAATCAAGTTCTAAGAAAAGTGATACATAAAGATAGCAGTAGTAGCCACCTGGTATGTTGTTGTTGTTGTTGTTGTTGTTGTTGTTGTTGTTGTTGTTGTTGTTATGTCATGCTGCCCCCCCCTCCCCCTCCCCCGGTGACGCAGTGGGTTAAACTGCTGAGCTGCTGAACTTGCTGACCGAAAGATTGGTGGTTCAAATCCAGGAAGTAGCATGAGCTCCCACCGTTAGCCTAAGCTTCTGCCAACCTAGCAGTTTGAAAGCATGCAAATGTGAGTAGATCAATAGGGACTGCTCTGGCAGGAAGGTAATGGTGCACCATGCAGTCATGCTGTCCACGTGCCCTTGGAGATGTCAACGGACAACGGCGGCTCTTTTGCATAGAAATGGAGATGAGCACCAACCCTCAGAGTCGGACACAACTAGACTTAATGTAAAGGGAAAACTTTTACCTTTACGTTTACTATGTCATGCTAGGTTGTGCTGTCCTAACATGTAATGCCATCAATGTGCAATGATTTAGAAACAGGGACATAGTTACAAGGGACCAAAATTAAGGCATTGCTACCCAAATAAGAGTCCCAACCCCCAAATGACATTTCCCTTCAGTGCCCACATTTGTGGCATGGTTGCAATTTAAAACATTCAGTCAAGCATTTAGAGAAACAGTTTAAGGTTTCCAAATAAAATGGGCAAAGTAACTAAGAGACTGTGGACACAATGGTTTAAATGTCTCACCTTCTAAAAAGTTAGACATTTGGGGGACTCAAGGCAAATTTATTTAGGGGTTCTAAATTATTATTTAGAAAGTGTCGTCAACCTCATTTTGCCCTGTCTCCCCAATAGCTAGACTCCCGTTTAGAAGATTCAAGAAATAGCCATCTGCCCTGAATAGTTTTCAGTGGTATGCTGAAAGAGATCCCTCCCCAAGGACCTTGTCAGGATTTGTACTTTGTGCAGATCTGTGTGCAGACAGCAGGCATAATTTGATGTGGTGGGCTCCATGCCAACATCAGTTTGCAAGGCAGTAAGTCATGGAAGAGCTGTAGCGGCTTTCAGTCTGCCATGATATACTTAGAGTGATTCCAAAATAACAGAAATGCCATGAAACAAGATTGCCTACCCCTGATTTAATGTGTTATTGTCAATACTGGTCAGCATACAAGAAGCCCTTGTTGTGGAAACACAAATTTTTATTTACTTCAGGCTGAGAAATAGCCATTCATGTCTCCCTGTTTGCCTTCCACAGGCACTCTTGGATTTGGGGGGCTCACCCAATTACAAGGATCGCCGTGGGTTGACTCCACTATACCACACTGCCATGGTCGGAGGTGATCCACGCTGCTGTGAACTTCTGCTCTACAATCGGGCTCACATCGGAACTATTGATGAGAATGGTTGGCAGGAGATACACCAGGTAACGTATTAGATGCTGGTCCTTACCCCTCCAGGCACTGTCAGATTCCATGTCTGGTAGCCCCCAATTTTATGGGCAAGATAGCTAGCGACCCATATTACATCCTATGTGTGTTTCCTGCCAGGGCTGGCTCCAAGCCTAAAGATTGAGGGGGGTGGCTGTGACATGCACCTGTCCATCTGACCATCTAGCCCCACCATGCATTCCTGACCTCTGCTTCTCCACGTACCAGGCCTGCCAACACGGACACTCCCAACACTTGGAACATTTGCTTTTCTATGGCGCTGAGCCAGGTGCACAGAATGCCTCTGGGAATACAGCACTACACATCTGTGCACTCTACAACAAGGTAGGTGCAATGAGCTTTTTAAAAATTCTGATGTCGACCAACAGAATTTGGGACACTGCTGGGGACCCCAGTTACTGACCACTACCCTTGGTTTTATTTCCAATCTACTTTCCCAGTTTTATCCCACATCCCAATTTGTTCTTATTGTAGTTAACTGGTCTTATCTAGAGAATTCTTTTGTTATGGAAGTCAAATATCATTGGGCTGGGGGGGGGGGGCAGTACCAAATTTCTATGTGATTTGTGCTTTGCTAGCTTGATAATTTACATTGGAAGTTGAATTTACTTCACTGTTGGCTGAGCTTATATTCCATTCAAGGCAGCAGAGCTGTTTTCAGTCTTTTCAAATTCCCATAAATTTGTGTCCATTGGAACCTTGTGGATCAGGATATTCAAAACTACATGGTGTTAAGCTATCCTTTGTGTTCTATGGATATTTCACAAAGATTGATTAAAATCTGTGGCTGAAATTCAAAGGTAATCCCAACTAAAACTGACCTATTGAATTATCAAGAACTTGGCCAAATAGCTATGCAAGTTCTGCTGATTTAATAAGTCAGGTGCACAGAACACCTCTGGAAATACAACACTATACCTGATGAATCAAAAATCCTTTACGCATAAATTAAAGTGAAGATGGATGTAGGCTTCTATCCTCTATGCTTTAGAAAAGGAAACTTATTTTTTCTCAAAGAGTGAAGCAATCCATCTCAACAAAGCTTTGAAACCATCTTCCTTCAAACAACCAGAGAGCACAGAGCATCCTTCCCTATTTGGTGGCCTCTAAATATGTTTGACTACAACCTCCGTCATCTCAGGTCCCATCGCCAATAGCCATGGTATGGTTCACTCCGACTGGTTGACAGCCCACTGTGATTCTTTTTTCATGAAATATATCCTTACATTAAAAAGGAGATCCCAACGTTAAGGAAAGCCATGCTACAAGGCTCTTTTCACAGTAGATAAGAGCAAAGATCTAGAAACAACCTCACCTCATTCTGTTCAGCCCCTTTTACTTCAGTCAAAAGTTCTTTAAAATTCACATGAGTCTGCATAGGACTGGTATAGAAGTCAACATTTCAGGGTATATGCCAAGAGTGGGCTCACTGCCAAACCCTACAGACCTCTGGCTCTGCTATGCTTTTATGCTGTGCTTCGTGTTCATTTATCTTTTTCAAGTGAATTAGCAGCAAAATTAGCAACAATAAGGAGGATCAAAAAACTTTGCTAATTTTGACCTCTTCCTTTAGTGATGGAGAAGATTGGGTCCAGAGGGATATGGGGAAACAAAGGGAGAGCTGTGGTTGTAATAATAAGGTGGAGCTACTCAGAGAGGAGGAAACTGAGGGCATCTTGCCCAAGGCACCCCAGAATCTATGCTGGTTCTGCAAATCTGAAGCAGCAGACTGTGTTGGATAGCAGTGCTAGTGTTACCTGCCATCTCTCAGAGTCAAATATGATGGGTTGCTATAAGATTTCTGGGCTGTATGGCTATGTTTAAGAAGCGTTCTCTCCTGATGTTTCACCTACATCTATAGCAGGCATCCTCAGAGGTTGTGAAATCTGACCTCACAACCTCTGAGAAATCTTTCCATAGATGTGGCCAAAATGTCATTAGAGAATACTTCTGGAACATGGCCATACAGCCCAGAAATCTCACAGCAACCCATGAAAGCCTTCAACAACACATCAAGCACAGCTTACACTGTAGCTGAGAACATCCTTATTCAGTCTTAGGAGTAGGAAATCTTTGGTTCTTCAGGTGTTTGAGGTGATAGTTCCCAAATCCTTTACTATTGAACACGACTCTCATATTTGGGAGGATAGGATTAAATTTTCAAACATCTTAAAGACCAGTGCACAAAGGTTGGGATTCATGTTAGCCAAAGCATTCTCAGTACTATAATTTCCAGTACAGGCACACTTTTTAGGTTACTCTCAGTAGTCCTAAGAGACTAGAAACTTAAAACACTTTTCAGAAATGGCACAACAGATTTTCCAGGGCCACCATTCTGTTTCATTAGTACATGTTACATTAATTAATTGTTTTTAAAGTACTTTCCAATACCTGCCAAAATTCTTTTTATGAAATGCTTGTGTTTGGAAGGATTTAAGCCAAGTTGTTTTTGTAAACAAATAATGAAAAAAAGGTAAATTCTTGTTATGTGTATTGGAATGGCAAGTGTAAAATGTGTGAAAAGCAGGCTTGTTGAAGGGTTGTAGGAGAGAGACAGAAACTTGAATTTAAGGGTTTACACTTTCTGGAAACATGGAATAAAATATCACCTGGAATTCTCTCTGGGTGGCCATGGGTTTTAAAGGTGTATTTTGATAATGAAAGGCTGCCTTTCACACAGGCAGAGGGTAGAGTAGGGTGTTGACATTTTGCCTCTAAGATCTGTTCTGCTCTCTATATTCACTTGAAAAGCCTTTTGCAGTCATTTGTCTGGCAGCCTCAAAACCCCCATCTGTATAATGGGAATTATCTTTGTAGTGGGAAGAACATCATGTTCTGCATCAAGTCCACAATACAGTGAGGACGAGTGCAATCAAAAAAGAACCTCATATATCCACTTTGGGACTTAAAGACTTTAATACATTCTTGGTACTTTCTCATCATTGCAGATATACCCCCTTTTCCATTGAGACTATCATCGACGGACAGTGTGCTTTTTTCATCCCATCTCTCGTTCCTAATATCTTCTTCCCGGACTTCCTCCCCCTACTTCTTTTCTCAATCTCTTTCCATTCCCTTCCTCCCCTATTTCCCAGGAGAGCTGTGCTCGTATTCTGCTATACCGGGGAGCTAACAAAGAGATCAAGAACAACCATGGGCAGACTGCTTTTCAGGTATGTGGTGAGTTGCTTCCAAGGTAAAGTGTGAGTGGGGCATGCTGACCCAAACTGTAGCCAAGGCATGTCGGGGCTGAGACCCTGGACCTGTTTTCAGTGCCAGGTATCCATGACTGAGCATGTGAATATGGGTGTTTGCGGACTCTGGATGACATTGTGTGTTAAGGATGACCCATTCGTGGCCTAAATTTAGTTGACAGTCCCAGCTAAAGTAGACGTATTGAATCAGTGAAACTTACATAAATGTTAACTTATAAAGTTTTCATGGATTCAGCAAATCTGATCTAGTTGGGACTAACAACTGGATTTTGACTAAAATCATTCTAGATCTATTATCATATGTTTTGTGATATTTCTTTCAAAGAAATCAGCCCCTTTTTCACCTAACTTCTGTTGTCACATTATAAAGTGTGGGATCTGGCACTAAGATCTGCTCTTCAGCACTGGTTCAAGGCTGAACCATCAAATTGCTATAGGAAAAGGGAGTGCTTGGGAGTTCTGAAAGAAAACAGGTCAAAAGCAAAGAAGTTGAGAAATTTCCTGTTTCTTATCTGTCAGCAATTGAAGAGGAATGACTGTCATTCATGAATGCATATATGTTCTTTCTGTACAAGGTGGCGGTCATTGCAGGAAACTTTGAACTGGGAGAGCTGATCAAGAGCCACCGAGATTCAGATGTGGGTGAGTTTGATGGGAGGGAGGATGTCATCAAAATGTTTGTACTCTAAATGGAAACAGATTCTCAGTGCAACCCTAAGGATGTCTGCTCTGAAGGAAGTCCAAGTAAATTTAGTACAGCTTGCTGCTTGTTACCTGGGTATAATTCCCTTCTATTGCCTCTCAAACCAAGTCCCAACACCCTGGCATTCCTTGGCTATCTATAGGTCCCTGGGACTCTGCCATAAACACCTATGGGAGAGGAGAGTGGAAAAGAGAACAGAAAGGCATCCTATTGCCAGTGGCAGTGAAAAGAGTGGGCAAACATAGATGAATTTCACTGTCATAAAATGAGAGTATATCTCGCATTTGGGGTATATTGCAATTTAATTTTAGGTTTGGAGATCAAAACCTCTTTGTAGGGACAATAATACTGGTATTTCACAGTAGACTGTGATCATTTTCATACTAAGACTACATAAGCAGTGTATTTTGGCTGTATCCTGAAAAGATTATAGCAAAGCAGGCAACACTATACAACATGATATTACATTATACAAAGTGTGTTTTGATTTTAATTAATGTTTATTTCCAGAACATTGGTGTATTATTTTCCTTCATAATGGGTGTGAAGGTTGCATGGAACAGTGCCACTACGTTGCCATATCAGTGGAGATACATTGGCCAATACAATGCTAAGACTTCTTTACAAAAGTGATATTTTGTAGTTGGTGGGTAAAATAGAGAAATGATAGTACAACAACCAATTTGGCTTAGCAAATTGCTTTTTCTTAAAAAAGGAAAACCAGTATTTTTTGGAAATTAATGAGCACACTGTATGTCATTTGGCCTACACTTTGTCTGAGTTATCTTCAAACAGGCACACATTTTGGCACCAACCTTACTCATGCCCTGTTATGTGTTTAGTGGCATGGCCCTTCCTGCAAAGTATGACCCATAGGAGCCCATTTCTCCAGAATTGCCTTCATCATCCTATTCTTTTTTGACATTGCTGTCCAATTCAGTCCCTTTCCAGGAGACCCCACAATATGCCAGCCGACGCCGAGATGGCTCCCAGAGCCTAACGGTGCCCCATACCTTGCTGAGAGCTAACAGTGACACCAGCATGAACCTCCCAGACTGGATGCTTTATGCCCCTCCTTCCACCCCATCTACCACTGTGGCTGTACAGGGACAGAAGATCACCACAGGAACCTTGCGCAGTTCCAGCAGTCCCCGTGGTGCTCGTAGCCGTTCCCCGTCACGCGGGCGTCACACGGATGAAGCAAAAAAGCAGCGTGGTCGCCCCAGGTATTTTTCGTACTTGATGCTTCAGGATTGGCTTTGGGTGAATGGAAGATATCTGGCCTACACACTGTAACAGTGGGATGAGGCAATGGTGCAACCCTGAACTTAATGGTTTTCCTAATTCTAGATTACAGTGTACATGACTTAGGTTTTAAAATCCTAAAACCTAAGTGATGTACATTTGACAACATTTGAAAACATTTCTTCAAATTCTGAACTGATGGGCATATTGGGAAGAATGCCTGGTTACTAGTTTGCTTTGGAGGAAGTTGGAATCTAATGGGCAAGAATAGCAAAGCCTAAAAGGCTGTATGAGGATGCAGTGAAATCCATTTGATGAATGTTTGGCAACAGTGATAATAACCACACAGATGAGGAGCAATCCTGTACCAAGTAGCTCTGACCCTGACATTGCACCTGAAAGGTAACTCTCCCTTGCCCAGTCCAAAAAAGAATATTCCCAAGCCTTTCTCTCGAGTTCCATGTGTGCCATACAAACATCTGCAAAAGAAGAATATCGGTGTGTATTATTGTAAATGCACAGACTTCCTATCATGAGAGACTCCTATAGCACAGATTTGCATGAAAAATTCTGGGAGACTCCTTCTGTGCAGGTGTTTGTGTGGTACCAATGGGTGTCATGGAGAGGGAGTTATATTATGTACACAACACTGGGATAAGATAGCCATTATCTGTGGTTTTAGTGTACATTAAATGCCAAAATAGAGTTCCAAAAGTCAGCATTTTTGTGAAAAGGAAGCCATTAGGGCAAAAATGAATGATAGAATCTTAAATTGGACAGGATCACAAGAGCCATCCAGTACGATCCTGTGTCGTGCAGGAATATACAATTGAAGCACTCTGGAAAGATGCCCATCCAGACTCTGTTTAAAGACCTCCACAGTTGGAGAGAACAGAAATTTACTCTTGAACATTTTAAGATTTTCTACTTCAATGTGGATGTGATGCTGGAGACCCGGAACTCTCATCTTTGTTTTTAATTAGTTATAGAAGAGCAAAAGCACAGGATCATTTTTGAACCTGGGGGTGGAATCACAAGGGGAAAATCATGTGAATTTGAGATAACAAACTCATTATCTGACAGTGGGTCTTTATATAACCAGAGCAGTACTATCCGCACACAAGAGGGAGGTGTCAGCAAGAACCCTAAGGCTTGCAGAAGTACAAAACATGTTTGCATTCGTGTTTGGGACTCATGCGTTATACTTGGCTACGTCTTGGCCTCTCTTTCACTATTTCCCTTGGCAGTTCCAGTGGATATCAGAAGGAGTCTGCTGGAGGGAGCACGCTGAGCAGCCGGGGTGTGAAGCGGAAACTCTATTCAGCTGTGCCTGGCCGCACATTCATGGCTGTGAAACCCTACCAGTCCCAGGCCGAGGGTGAGCTCTCCATCAGCAAGGGCGAGAAGATCAAGGGTACGTTGGTCTCTGTGCACACCCTTGGATTGCCCAGGGGTTTTCCCTGAGTCCACGGTGCCTGGATTCTTTGGGAGAGATCACTGGACTTTGTACAAGGGTTCTCAAACTCTGTTGTAGGCAGCCTTTCCAGTTGAAGAAGCAAAAAATATGTGCATCCCACAAAGGATACTTTTTTAAAATACTAAAAGTTTCCCCTCTCCCATTCTGATGCCAGGGAGAGAATGGAAATGATGGGAAATAGAAGGCAACTCAAATGTGACTCATTTGCTTTGGATATTCCTAGATGATGTGTCATAGGACTCACAGCAGGCACATACACAATTCACACAACGCAAGCCAGGAAACCCAAACATCACACTGAATGGTACTTGGGAAAAAGGAGCAATCAAGATTTATACTGACTGCAAAGAGCAGGATATAGATCTATGGGGAGGCTGTTCCCTACGTCACACTTTGAGAACCTTTTGTTTGGCTGGTACAAGTAGATTGAGTGTCTTGGTAGCTGAGAGGCTTGTTTTGTGTCGCCATGTGTTGTCTTTAGTTGGTGTCTAGAATGTCTTGGTGTACATCTGTCAGGCACATGTGAGTGGTTTGTGGTCTTTATTTGTGTTTGTTTGTGTCCAGAGAAGAGTTTCCAGATCAGAAGTTTGTTAAAGAATTGTATATTTGAATTGTGAAATGAAGTCATCTCTTATATCCTGAGCTTGGAATGAACCACATACAAATAATTAGTTACTTGTCATTGATTCATTTTTCCCATTTAAAGGGTATCTCTATATTCCATTGCAAGTATATATTAATGAGGGGCAACTCGACTTCTTTTGCAGTGTAAATGTAAGTCTTTGGTTATTTTTATAGTTATGTCAATTTGCCCATAGTAAAGGAGGAGTACCAAGTGCTGGCTTGGGCTGTGCCTACTACTATTGCCTAGGCCTTTATGGTGAGAGTGGAGAGAACAGCAAGCAGATGAGAGGAGAATGAGATCTGTAACATGGGCCAGCAGCTTGTAACATTCAGATACTACTTATGTTGAGTGGTGAAGTGTCAGAAGTATAATTTATTTAATTGTTGTAAGGGATTTATTTATTACCTCGTGGCCTACCAGTTATTAGTTACAACGATACTCAGGGGTGCTTTGTATGCTATTTTCCTGCTTCTTGGCAGGGGGTTGGACTGGATGGACCACGAGGTCTTTTCCAACTCTATGAGTCTATGAATTCTGTAACTTACCACTGTAAGTAATTGCATTACAAAAATCACCTTCTATCCTCTAGTTATGTAATGTAGAATCATGGGAAACTGCTTCATTTGAGCTTAGGATATTTGTCCATTCAGTCTATGCTGATTTGAAGTCATTCTCCAGAGCCTTTGGCAAAGGTTTTTCACTCCACCTGCTACTTAATCCTTCAAATGAAGATGCCAAGAATGGATGTTTGGATCATCTGCATGCAAATCAAGAATTCCTTTCAGTTTCCTCTATTAAAGGAATAGCTATAGATATAAGAGGACATCCACACCGCCCCATTGAGCCTACGCTATTCCAGGACAGTGATTCTTCAGTTATGTTATATCAGACGCCACAGTTGTAGTTTGCTTCTTCTGTGAGGACTACCATGGTCTTTTAATGATTATAGCTCTGGAAGGCTTTAAAGCAGGCATGGGCAAACTTTGGCTCGCCAGGTGTTTTGGACTTCAACTCCCACCATTCCTAACAGCCTCAGGCCCCTTCCTTTTCCCCCTCAGCTTAAGCGGCTGAGGGGGAAAAAGGAAGGGGCCTGAGGCTGTTAGGAATGGTGGGAGTTGAAGTCCAAAACACCTGGAGTGTCCAAGTTTGCCCATGCCTGCTTTAAAGGCTTCTGCGCTTAAAAAGCTATTTCTGTATTCCTGAGTAGGGCAGATTTTCTGATGAATGGAACCAAGCCAGGCTTGAGTGCAGCCAGAGTCAAAAGTATAGTGTGCTCTTTTTCCTGTTCTCTCTCTCTCTCTTTTTGCCCTCATAAATTGATTTTCTCTCTCCCTCGCTTGCCTAGTGGGTTATCAGGGGAGGAATAGATCACACTTGCTAGAGATCTTTCAGAGAGTTTTTGAAATTAGGCTGAGGTCTGCACGTCTTCTATCTCTGCTCTAAAATAACTGAAGTATGTAGAGAATAGCCAGTGAAACCTACATAAGGAGTCGTATGCTGGTATTATTAACATCTTTATTACAGACATAAGAATTTCATTAAAACCAGGCCACTTAGAGGAGCACAGTCATCTGATCAAATATGATCTCATATAACAGGGTGACACCTACTAAACCAGTGTTCGCAACTTGTGGATCCCCAGATGTTTTGGCCTTCAACTCCCAGAAATCCTAACAGGTGGTAAACTGGCTGAGATTTCTGGGAGTTGTAAGCCAAAACACCTGGGGACTCACAGGTTGAGAACCACTGTACTAAACAGTAACATGGAGAATGCAATTGCAAAGAATTCAAAAATAGCAGTTCAGTTGTCCAACTTAATGTTATGTTTCTTAAGTTTGTAGCTCGCTTTTCTTCTAAACTGGGCTCTATCAATTATTCTAATTGAGTAATTAAAACAATCAAGTACAAACCTAAGAAAAACATAAACAAAGCAAGTAAAATATGAACATAATCAAGAAAAACTAGTTAAGCCTGCTTATATCGTTCAAGTTATAATTTAGGGACAAAAGGCTTCTCTAAATAACAGTGGTTGAGATCCTGTCTCAAACATGATGTTGTTGGTATGTTCACTCCCTATACATCTCCTGAAACCCACATTAAAAGCTAGTCAGCTATCAAGGGTGATGAAAGTCTGTTCTGGTGACATACAGGGCATTGCAAGATAATGTGACCAGCCCCTTTTGCTAGTGAATGATGCTGCAATGCAATCAAGTGTATAGCAATAAGTGTTGCTATAGGGGTCTTTGCTTCTGGGGGCTGGTCATATCTTGCAATTCCCTGAACACTAGCAGAATAGCTCTGGATGGCTGACAGGCTTTTGAGATTGGTTTCAGGGTCACTTGTAGTCAAGGCCGTAGTGTCGCAAATGAGCAGTTAAGTTGTTAACTGGCTGACAAAATGTTAGCCAATGTGTTTGCTTGCCAGCAGAAGGACATTAGGGATGGACCTAGTTGAGCGTCCTTTGGCAAAGAGTACTAGAACGTAAAAGCAGCCTTCTGTTCAGGTTCCCCCAAATGTGTTCAGATGTTGAAAGAACATCTTTCTTCATGGTCTTCAAGCCCCAGTCTCTATGGCCAGTGGTCAGGATTTCTAGGAGCTAGTCCAAAATATCTGGAGAACCAAAGGCTAGGAACCATTGTTTTAGATCATTTCCAGCTCAATGGAAGGATTTTTGTTTGGCCTGTTTTGAGACATTTAGTTCTGACTTTGGTACAAATATAAGCAAGGTTGCTTTGAAGATCAGTGTATTGAATACTTGAAGGTAGCAAATTGGTGGCCAGAAGTTGGTTGATGTGATTTTCAAAAATGCTTCCCCAAAATTTGACATTTATTAGCAGTCTCCGAATGTTAGGAGATCTCAAGAAAATATACAGCACACAAATTATCAAGGGTGAGATGGAGAGAGACAACAAACCTAGTTTCTGTATGGCAAATGGTTTAATTTCATTGATAGCATGAACAAATATATAGTGGTAAGATGAGGTGGGGTTGTTCTTTAGTAGAGTGTACAGGTGGAAATAAAAGATCAGGGCCCCATTATCCTTAAAACAGTTGTTTGAGCAGATGTGGCTTGTCAGATCTTCAACATATTGTTCTCCATGCCCAACACTAATTTATTTTTTGTTGAACTTGCGGGATACACAGAATACTGGTTGGTGACTCTCATGTCGGTGGAACATTAAATCTTTTCCTGAGTTTAGCGCAGTGGTTCTCAATCTGTGGCCCCCCAGGTGTTTTGGAATACAACTCCCAGAAATCCCAGCCAGAAATCCCAGCTGTTAGGATTTCTGGAAGTTAAAGGCCAAAACATCTGGGGACCCACAAGCTGAGAGCCACTGGCTTAGCGCAATACTAAAAGGAGTTACCTAAGGCCCTGAACCCTATTCATTAAAATAGAGACTACCTTTCAAGTTTAGACTAAAAGCTAGAGCAACTTTCCATGGAAGCAATCAACTACTAGATGTGAGGCCAACAAGTGGAGAGAAAGACCATAGCAGTGGTACTTATCTTGTAAATCCCAAAAAGTACTTCAGCATGTTGGTTCATTACAAGAGAGTTTTTGGCAGGTGATGAAGGAGAACGGCTGATGACCTTGGAGTTCATGATTTCATCTGAAATAGGCCTACAAGCATTTCATGATATTCTGAATGCAATTCCAGCAACCATGATAAAAAGGGATTCACAGATGGATCCCAGTTAAGAATCACTTTTCTAGGATAGGTGTTTACATTTCCTTCCCAGGTTGAATCTACACTGTCGAATTAATGCAGTTTGATGTCACTTTAACCATCATAGCTCAATGCTATGGAATCGTGGGGGTTGTAGTTTTACAAGGTCTTCTCTGCCAAGAGTGCTGGTGCACCACCAAACTACAATTCCCAGGATTCTGTAGCATTGAGGTATGGTAAAGTCAGACGGTGTCAAATCACATTAATTCTACAGTGTAGATACACCTACAACATCTCAAAGGCAATATAAGTATTGCTCCTGCACATACCATTAAAATTATTGCCTCCCAAACCCACAGCTATTTATGTGGTTCTCCAACTCAGTTCATTAAGCCAGAAAGTAGGAGGGGAAAGGAATACATTGCTGTATTATCTGAAAGAACCTGAAGAACAGATTTCTTCAACCTGGTGCCCTCCAGAAAGATTACAATTATACCTCCCATTATCAATGGCCGTACTGCCTGGGGATGATGGAATTTGTAGTCTAGTACTTCTTAGAGATCGTTGCTTTTGGAGAAGTCGGATTCAGAACATTTTTTATCCTGCTTTTAAGAAAATGGGAAGAGAGCAGCAAACAATGAGAAGAAAAGTCCACACTGTGTGGCCCAACAACTAAAGTGTTTTTGTTCATTAGCTGTCACAGTCATGTTGGCAGAATTCCCAAACGGAATATTTGAGACGTGCTCAGGAGACTATTTAATGGTCCTTGCTTTTACAACCTCCAGAAGCAACAACAACAGCAACAACAAAAAACAGCAGCACATTCAGTTCAGCTCTTTATCTAGAAGTGAGGCCAAAGGATGGTAGATATCCCCCGGTTGTGGTGGAGATTCAATCTTGGTTTTCTCACACCTTGCTCACTCTGGGTAAGGTGAATGGTCCTCCCACTTTTGTCCATAGATGTTTACACCAGTAACAATGCTTTTTTTCTTTTCAGTGCTGAGCGTTGGGGAAGGCGGCTTTTGGGAAGGACAGGTCAAGGGTCGTGTGGGCTGGTTCCCCTCAGAATGTGTCGAGGAAGTGCCCAACAAGTCACAGGAAGGGAAGCAAGGTAGGTGTTTCCAATATACACCCAGATACACAAATAGCAAGCATATCAGCCAGACTCTGAGTAGCAAACTATGCAGCCAAAATAGAACCATCTGTGCACCAAGAGGCATTAGAAAAGTTGTTTGCTAACATCTATTTGCAGAATTACTGCCCTCAGATAGTGTGTAGAAGAATCCAAAGGAGACCAGTGAGGACAGAGCATGCTCAGAGATCATTTAATGCTGATTATCTGAGTCGGAAGAATGGAAAATTGTAGGAACTGGCGACAGATTAGAGAATTCTGGAAGAGAGAGAGCAAATGTGATGTAGTGGTTTGAGTATTGAATTTGGCCATGGTTCAAATCCCTGTTCAGCCATGGAAGCTCACTGAGACACTCAGCTTTATAGGAAGGCAGCGACAAACCTCCTCTGAAAAAAAAATCTTGCTTAGAAAACCCTATGAGAGTGTCTCCATAAATTAGAGTCAATTTGAAGGCACATAACAACAAAAAATGACTAATCCCAGAAGAGGGCACAGCTGCTTGCAAGCCAGAAATAGTGCTCAGCCGAAAGTAGCTTCCCATCTTCACAGTCCCTGATGGCGCAGTGGGTTAAATCCTTCTGCCGGCAAGACTGCTGACCAAAGGATCGGCAGTTCAAATCCAGGGAGCAAGGTGAGCTTCCATCTGTCAGCTCCAGCTCCCCATGCGGGGACATGAGAAAAACCTCCCATAAGGATGGTAAAGCAGCAGACATCCGGCCTTCCCCTGGGCAGCGTCCTTGCAAACGGCCAATTCTCTCACATCTGAAGCCACTTGCAGTTTCTCAAAGACATCGTCCATCTGTTTTTAAGAATTTTTTTTAAAGGAAATACTCTGTTATGTCAGAAAACTAAGTGTTTATTGCTCATTCCATGGACATTTCCCCCTGATAGTCTCTCCATAGGTGGATACTACACAATATTACATAGTGTCCTTTTGGGACACTGTTGGGGACAAAATGTCCAGCCCCACTCAAGTACATGCTCCTTACCTGTGAGAACAAGACATCATAAAATGCATCCTTGGACAGAGATATTGTGTCAAATAAATGCTCTTGAATGCTGCTGTTTCTTGCCACGGCTTTCCCAAACCCCCCAAATTAAGAGGAAATATAATGACAAGTGAAGAAGGGAGCCTTTCGTATCAGACATTAAATTTAAACATGCAATTACCTTCCTCTCCTTCTTCACAGATTTTAAGGATGTCTCCATCCTATAAATATTGTAATGTTTTCTACTTCATTTTCATTCCCTTACCCAATCCACCTTTAAGCCAACATGAATATGCTGAAAAAATTCTTTGTGGAAACTTTGGTTCAATGTTATCCTTGAACCGTAACACATCATTTCTACTGTCTGTTGAAGATCTGGATTCTTTTCTGATTTTCTAGTACTGATTTCCTCACAAGTCTGTTTGATTTCCTCTGTCATTTGGTTTTACCATTCTTCCCTCCGACACCACTTTTCAGCTTGAACATTAATTAATAATCAGTGCGTGCAGCTACATATTTTTCCAACGACTAAAAAAACAGGCCTCCTTTGGATGTTTCATTTCCGTGTGAGTGCATATTAAAAACATATGGACCAAAAAAGTCAGTGAATGGAGAAACAACCAGAATATAGTATGAAGCTATGCTTCATTTAATTCCCTGATCTCATTAGAGATTTTCTTTTCAAAATCTGAGAGCTTTTCCTTTTTTCCTTTTTGTAGCATGGCATCCAAGGCTTGCTGGGTTACTGTCCTACTGGGAATTGCCACTTCTGTATACATTGAGCTCCTATTTTTCATCTACTGTAGATGATCATGGTGTTGGGAATAGATAGTTCTTTTTGTCTTTTCCAACTATATGATTCTAGGATTTTATGATTGCCTGCTTTATGTCATAATACCATCATGGTTGTCATGAAATGTATCTGTACACAAACAAATGTCACTAAAAAGAGCTGCATTGTTTTAAACTAGGAGCATTTCATTCAATTCCTAGATGCATTCCACTTACAGGATGTAGTCTTTCTTGTTGCTGTATATATAATTTCTATTTCAATCACCTGTATCCTTCTACATTTCACAACAAAAACCAGGAACAACTAGCTCACTTGTAATACTTCTATACTAGGCATGGGCAAACTTTGGCCCTCCAGGTGTTTTGGACTTCAACTCCCATAATTCCTAACAGCCTACCGGCTGTTAGGAATTATCAGAATTGAAGTCCAAAACACCTGGAGGGCCAAAGTTTGCCCATGCCTGTTCTATACTGATTTGAATCATATAAACACATAAATATAACAAGAATTTACATCAATGAAACTTTTCTCCATATTTATAACCTTTGCACTAACTTATCTTGGGATGCTTCAAGGTGGGGCTTTAATTAGACTATTCACAGAATTTTACAAAATAGTAACTAAATTTTACAGTGGGGAGATCCTTCCCTCGGGTATTTTCCCACTGCTTTTTCAATCCTTTTTTTAAAAAAAACATCCATGCATGTATGAGCACATACACATTTAGGAGGGAAAGGTAGGAATAGCTGTGCAGTGCTTTTAGATTGGTAGCACCAGGAGTCCTTGATATGAAAGCTGGGCCCCCCATGTGCTGATTTCTAAAGCAGGTTATATTAGTAAACGGCTTAGCAAATTGGCCCAACTGTTTTCCTTTTTGTTAAATGTAAGGCATTGAATAGACTGCTTTAATGTTATATTGGCTGTCTTCATGAGCAATATAGAATAATTACAGTTCAAAATGCACTCATAAACAAGAAGGTCTTGAAGGGAGGCAGTCTACACATTACCGCTTTGTGTTTGAGCAGCAACCAAGAGATACTTGACCTTGGGTGATTTCACATGAAGCTTTTATCCCTCAGTCATCCTGCCGGAAACACAAAACCTTTCTGGGGAGTCCAGGGCATGATATTTTCCACCTGTACCCCTACAAAACTTTCTCTTCCTTTCTTCTGTGCCTTTTCTTTAAAAAATACTGCTAGAAAAGAGACAACAGAATTATTCCCCAGGGACATTTGATCTGTAACATTAAGCATCCTCGATTTGAAAGCTTTTCTAGCCCCATCCTAGGTCAGGCTGGGGCTAGAAAAGCAAAAGTGATTGAAAAGCAAAAAGGGTGCTATAGCAAACAAACAGAATTTGGCCTACAATATGTTTTTACACTTGACAAAAGAAGTCTCGCCAGGGGCCGAGTGTGAAACGGCAACCTGTGCACTTAACAGTGCCAGTGCTCAGGGCAGATAGAAAGCAGTTCTCCTACTGAAAGTGTTGCAAAGTGACAGAAGGGACTGAATCATAATAATAATAATAATAATAATAATAATAATAATAATAATAATAATAGTTATTATTATTATTATTGCTACTATCATCAACATCACTGCATTTCTGCCATCATCACCATCATTTGTAAATCAACCCATAAAATTTGCAAGTTTCAATTGGCAAAGTAGTGCTGATTTCATCTCCCGTCTTCTCCTCCAGTGTGCTGTATTAATAGTAATAATAATAATCTGCACACATTATCCGAAAATACATCACACAGTCCTAGACACTTGGGAAGTGTTCGATTTGTGATTTTGTGATACGAAATCCAGCATATCTATCTTGTTTGCTGTGTCATAATAAAATAATAATAATAAGTAGTAGCAGTAGTAGTTCTATTTGTATCCCGCACCCTCTCCCTGCACCCTCTCAAGGCGGCTTATAACAAATAAACAAATACAGTAAATAATATAACCCAGACAATTTTTTTTTCATGTCAGGAGTGACTTGAGAAACTGCAACTGGTGTGAGAGAATTGGCCGTCTTCAAGGGCATTGCCCAGGAGACACCCAGATGTTGGATGTTTTACCATCCTTATGTGAGGCTTTTCTCATGTCCCTGCATGGGGAGCTGGAGCTGACAGAGGGAACTCACCCGCTCTCCCCGGACTCGAACCGCTGACCTGTCGGTCAGCAGTCCTGCCAGCACAAGGGTTTAACCCATTATGCCACTGGGGACTCCAGCCCAGACAATAATCACATATTACTTAATACAACAAAATAACACAATAATATAAACTGTAATAAATAGTGAGTTTAAAAACCATTTTGCCCCCTAAAAGCAATAAAAATATAAACTCCATTTAAAACCAGCCAATTCTCATGATCATGATATCCAGCATTGTAAATTGTCGTTCTAGCATTCAAAGTCCTGTCTACTAAAGTGTTGATGTTCTTAGCCATTATCAAAAGCCTGCTTAAGTAGCCAAGTCTTTAACTCCTTCCTGAAAATTAAGAGAGTGGGTACTTGTCTAATTTCTCTAGGGTGGGCATTCCAGAATTGGGGGGCCAATACTGAGAAGGCCCTCTTCCTTGTCCACAACAACCTCACTTGTAAGGGAGGTGGGATCAAAAGGAGGGCCTCCCTGGCTGATCTTTAGGCCTGAAAAGGTTCATAAGGAAAGATGTGGTCACGCAAATATACAGGACCTGAATCGTATAAGGCTTTGTAGGTAATAACCTGTACTTTGAATTGGACCCGGAAACAAATGGATAGTCAGTGGAGCTGCTTTAAGAGAGGGGCTGTATGCCGGGAGTCCCTACAATCCTCCCCGTCCCCCAGTCAGCAGTCAGGCTGCAGATCTTTGCACTAATTGAAGCTTCCAAATCATCTTCATTGCAATAATCCATACAAGATGTAACTAAGGCATGGACTACTGTAACCAAGTCTGGCTTTTCAAGGTACGGTTGCAGCTGGTGCACAAGCTTTAACTGTGCAAAGGCCCTCCCAGTCACCAATGATAACTGAGCTTCAAGTGTCGCCGGTGAGTCCAGGGGGACCCCCAGACTGTGTCCTCAGGAGGAGTATAACCCTGTTGAGCACAGGTTGCCACCCTATACCTCGATCAGCTTTACGACTGCCTTGGAGGACCTCTGTCTTGTCATAATTTCATATAACAGTATCTGGAAAGTGCTTTTTTGAGCTATAATTCCACAGCCCCTCAACCATCAGGGTTACCCATCAACAGTTTGAGAATAGAATTTTAAGTAATACAATTACATACATTTTTCCTTTTTTGTAATAAAGCTGTTACAAAGTCACAGTTCAAAGTATCATGGTGTGGTTTGCAACGGTTATTAATTATTTTCAAGATTTAACTTTAGAGATAATTTTTAGAATAATTTTGAGATACATTTTTCAAGTTCATTCAGTTCTTTATAAATCCTCAAGCTTTTTTCCTACCAGAAAAATAATGGAAAGTAATAGAAACAAACAGGAGAAGCAACATGCGAAATTTTCAATCTCACAATGTCAAGGACAGAACGCCACCAGATAAGAGTCAACAAAGTTTATTGGAGTTACAGAACCAAAAACGCCCGTAAAAGACAAGGGCTAGGCAAACATTGGCCTTTGAAGTGAAAAGATACTAGAAAACGTTCAAAAGATAAACCGGATTAAACTGGAGTTTAATCCGGGTTAAACTAAAAATGCTTACTTCAGCCTGGGACTTTAAACAAACAACAGCTGGTGAACAAAGGTTCAAAGAAACACAAATAACTGGCAGCAGATACTTCCCTGCTACCAAAAGCTGATATTGAGTAACTAAGAAGTTACTCCTCCACGCAGCAAACAATCTCCGGGTTTAAACACATCAATCAGGGGCAGCAGCGGTCAGCGAGGTCCCAATCCGGTCCGAAGGTCGACAGCCAAGTACAGATGTTTGTAGTTCACCAGTTCCAACGATAGCCACAGGAAGGATAGTCCGAGGTCGTAGTCAGTCAGTCAGTCAGTCAGTCAGTCCAGAGTAAACAATTGGCGTCCGTCAAGAAGACGACGGAGGTCCAAGCTATTAAGATTAAACACAGGTTGCACAACAAAAGCCCACACAGTTCCTCCCGCCGCCTATGCCCAGTGTCCTTGGTAACTTACGTATTCAGCAAACGAAACACACCCGTCTTCAGGAAATTCCCAGCAAGAGCCCAAGCGTTCGTCCAGATTACCTTGCCCAACGCAATTAGCCCTAGATTCTAAACCCCATTTTATGCCAGTTTACAACTCCTCATCGCTATCAGCTGTTACCCTAATTCCAGGTGCCTCATCATCATCCTCCTCATCAGAGCTGAAACACCTTTGACTACGCCCCACAGCATCCCCAGCTGTGGATCCCGTTCCATCCCTCCAGCTTGTCCACGGGTCTAATCCTGAAGGTCCCCAATCGCCTTCCATACTATCATTGCCGGTGGCACCCAAATCCTCCCTCACACGAGTCCATTCCATGTCATCCTCCTCTGAGCTAACCATTTCTTCCTCCATTCTCTCAGTAAAACCCTCAAAGGAGTCCTCGTCAGATGGTTCTGCAAATAAGTCCCGCAGCCGCTTCCTTTCTCGCTCCTCGAGAGTGTCTGACTCCCGAGGAGTCTTACGACCACGTCTCCCAGAATCAGAGCCATAAGGCTCAACCATAACACTATCCCCTCTCACAAAGGCCTCCTCCTCCAAAGGTGGAGATACAGCAGTGATGTCTTCAGCTACAGCACCACGACGCCCAGAAGTATCTAACTTCAACAAAGAACGGTGAAAGACAGGATGGATCTTGAAAGTAGAAGGCAAACGCAAACGAAATGCTACAGAAGAAATTTTTTTGACAATAGGAAAAGGTCCCAAATACCGTGGCGCAAACTTTCCCCCAGCCTGTTTAATGTACTTAGAGGATAACCAAACCAAATCCCCTTCCTCCAACTCTTCCCCTGCTTGTCTATGACGGTCGGCTTGAGTCTTTTGCGCTGCCTTAGCTTCTAATAGCAAACAACGAGCAACATCATGCAAGGCAGCCATTTCAGAGGAACGGTACACCGGGTCAGAGGAAACCACATTGGTTGACGGTGCCACCCCTCCCCGCGGATGAAAGCCATAAGTTAACTCAAATGGGGTGTGTTGACTAGACGTATGTACAGCGTTGTTATAGGCAAACTCAGCCACCGACAGCCATTTTACCCAAGCAGTTGGTTGTTCTAGACAGAAACAACGTAAATACTGCTCCAACAAGCCATTAACTCTTTCAGATTGACCATCCGTTTGTGGATGAAAAGCTGAGGAGACGTTCAATTTGGTTCCTAAACACTCATGGAAATGTCTCCAAAAACGTGACACAAATTGCGGAGCTCTGTCAGAAATAATAACCTCAGGAGCTCCATGTAAACGGAAAATATGTTTGGTAAATAGTAAAGCCAATGTAGGAGCTGCTGGAATTGTCGAACATGGTATAAAATGAGCCATTTTAGAAAATAAATCCACCACCACCCAAATACATGTATAACCCCCAGACCTAGGCAAATCAGAAATGAAATCCATGGAAATAATCTGCCATGGTCTCTCAGGAACAGGCAAGGAAGATAATAAACCCCTAGGGCGCCCGACAGGCGTCTTACTCTGCTGACAAACGGCGCAGCTATCACAAAAGCGAAGAATGTCCTGTCGCATTTTTGGCCACCAATAGTTTCTGGTAATGAGCTGTACGGTCTTAAATCTGCCAAAATGCCCAGCCATGGGTTCGTCATGATGTGCCCTAATAACCTCCAACCTGAGCGCACCCACCGGTACATAAACCTGTCCATTGCGTACCAATACCCCCTCCTGGTCTTGTAAATGAGGCAACATAGTACGATTCCCTACTGACAGTAGCATGAGTTGCTCTTGAGTCCAGTTATCATCCTTCTGAGCCTCTAGGATTTGAGCATGTAACCCAGCCTCGTTTTCCACCACACATAAAGAGGCAGTAGGCAAAATTGTCTGGCACACTGTCTGCTCACTGGTTTTAAACTCAGGCTTGCGAGATAATGCATCTGCCCGCAAGTTTACCTTCCCTTCCACAAACTGAACTTTAAAATTAAACCTAGAGAAAAACAAAGCCCATCGAATCTGACGTTGATTCAATTTCTTGGCCGTTTGTAAATGTTCCAAATTCTTGTGGTCAGATCTGACCACAATTTGATGCCGTGCGCCCTCTAACCAGTGCCGCCACACCTCAAAAGCCACCTTGATAGCCAACAATTCCTTCTCCCATATGGTATAATTTTGTTCAAAAGGTGTTAGTTGCCGAGAGTAAAATCCACAGGGACGCAAAGTCCCTGATGAATCCCTTTGAGATAATACAGCCCCCAACGCATAACTAGAAGCGTCTGCTTCTACTATGAACGGCTTATCAACATCTGGATGGATTAGTATATTGTCTGCCTGGAAGCTAGACTTCAACTGTAAAAACGCATCGTGAGCCTCCCGTCCCCACACAAACGGTTGTTTCTTACGCAAGAGTTGCGTTAAAGGTACCGTGAGTTTGGCAAAATTTGGGATAAACTCTCGGTAATAGTTAGCAAATCCCAAGAACCGCTGTACATCTTTCTTAGTCTTGAGTTCTTGCCATGAGTTGACTGCGTCAACTTTATGCGGATCCATTTTGAGTTCCTTTCCTGAAACTACATGTCCCAGGAACTCAACTTCAGGCACGTGAAAAACACATTTGGAAGCCTTAGCAAAAAGCCCATTACCCCGTAGACGGTGTAATACCTGCTTAACATGCTGCTGGTGTTCCCTTTCATCCTTAGAGAAAATTAATATATCGTCCAAATAAACCACTACAAATTGATCAATTAAGTCTCTAAATACATCGTTTATGAATCTTTGGAAGACCGCAGGCGCATTACAAAGTCCGAAAGGCATTACACGGAACTCGTGGCATCCGAAACACGTGTTAAATGCCGTCTTCCATTCATCACCTTCCCGTATTCTAATCAAGTTATACGCCCCCCGCAGGTCAAGCTTGGTAAAGATCTTAGCCCCTTGCACTCTCGATAGTAATTCCGAAATCAAAGGTAGCGGATACCTATCACGAATGGTGTGCTTGTTAAGAACCCGGTAATCACAGACTAACCTGAGTTCTCCTGTCTTTTTAGCTACAAAGAACACAGGTGCAGCAGTTGGAGAGCTAGATGGACGAATAAACCCTTTAGCTAGGTTCTCGTCGAGGAATTCCCTCAAGGCTTGTCTTTCTGGTACTGTTAAAGCGTACAACCTTCCTGCTGGCAACTTTGCGCCTTCTGCTAGTCTAATGGCACAATCATATGGTCTATGAGGCGGCAACTTATCCGCTTCCTTCTTACAAAACACGTCTTGAAATTCCCTATATTCAGTAGGCACTCCCTCCATATCAAGCTGAGAAGGATTTAGAGCAAAACATTCCTGCCTCTTAAAAGCTATAGTACGCGTCACCCAATCCACTTGGGGATTTACTAAAGTTAACCAATCCATTCCCAAGATTACATTGCATCTTGGTAACCGTGTAATGTCCCACACAAACTTTCCCGTTACTCCTTGTACCTCCCACGTTATTTCTGAGGTCTCACGATTAACCACCCCAGACTCCAGTAGTTTCCCATCCGCTCCTTCCACCCATATATCGCATGCTTTACGTACTATAGGAAGTCCATGCTTCCTTGCAAACCCAACATCCACATATGAGACCGTAGCCCCTGAGTCCAGCAGTGCCAGAGTAGAAGCAAGTTCTTTTCCCCCAACAGATAAAGAAATGGATACAAAGACATGTTTCTTCCCCTCAAGTGACTGCTTTAGAAGCCCTAATGCGTTGGACTCACGTCGCACTAGGGCTGGCCTTTTCCCGAAAGCTGAGAAGGTTTAACATTACAATTTCTGGCAAAATGCCCAGCATTCCCGCAATACAAACACAATCCCAATTGTCTCCTACGGTCTTTTTCTGCCATAGACAGTTTTCTAAACACCCCGAGTTCCATAGGTTCCTCCCCCTTTGTCACAGGTGCCTTAGGCGCAGACACAGATGGCGCATACATTGCTCTAGACTGTTTGCGGGATTCGAACCGGGTGTCCAAACGCAACACTTTAGCTACCAAAGCGTCCCAGTTTTCTGCCGGCTCTAAACGTGCCAATTCATCCTGGAGGTAGTCATTTAAACCAGCAATAAACAAAAGCATAAATGCATTCTCCCCCCAGTCTAATTGATGACGATACGAGTTAAACTTATTTAAATAATCCAAAACAGACCCCTTTCCCTGTTTCAACCGATAAAGAGCCCAGCTAGCATTTTCCATACGGAGGGGATCCCCAAAAGTGTCAGTTAATAATTTTTTGAAATCATTTAAATTGTCCTTGACTGGGTCATTTCCCAAAATCAAATTAGTGGCCCATTGTCCCGCAGGACCGGTCAATAAACTCAAAATAAATGCCACCTTGCTGGTGTCCGTAGGAAAAGCTTGTGCACTAATCTGGGAAAAATAGAGTTCAATTTGTGCCAAAAAAGTAGGCAGTTTGTTTCGAGACCCATCGAAACGTTCGGGAGTCATAACATGTCCTTTAGCTGGCTGTGCTGCTTGTGCAGCGTAAAATGCAGCCTGCAGCTGGTCAAAACGAGCCTTGAGCTCCTCCATCATCTTCTTGACGTAATTACCTAATTAAAAAAACTTTTTTCTGGCGTTGGGCAATCTGTCAAGGACAGAACGCCACCAGATAAGAGTCAACAAAGTTTATTGGAGTTACAGAACCAAAAACGCCCGTAAAAGACAAGGGCTAGGCAAACATTGGCCTTTGAAGTGAAAAGATACTAGAAAATGTTCAAAAGATAAACCGGATTAAACTGGAGTTTAATCCGGTTTAAACTAAAAATGCTTACTTCAGCCTGGGACTTTAAACAAACAACAGCTGGTGAACAAAGGTTCAAAGAAACACAAATAACTGGCAGCAGATACTTCTCTGCTACCAAAAGCTGATATTGAGTAACTAAGAAGTTACTCCTCCACGCAGCAAACAATCTCCGGGTTTAAACACATCAATCAGGGGCAGCAGCGGTCAGCGAGGTCCCAATCCGGTCCGAAGGTCGACAGCCAAGTACAGATGTTTGTAGTTCACCAGTTCCAACGATAGCCACAGGAAGGATAGTCCGAGGTCGTAGTCAGTCAGTCAGTCAGTCAGTCAGTCCAGAGTAAACAATTGGCGTCCGTCAAGAAGACGACAGAGGTCCAAGCTATTAAGATTAAACACAGGTTGCACAACAAAAGCCCACACAGTTCCTCCCGCCGCCTATGCCCAGTGTCCTTGGTAACTTACGTATTCAGCAAACGAAACACACCCGTCTTCAGGAAATTCCCAGCAAGAGCCCAAGCGTTCGTCCAGATTACCTTGCCCAACGCAATTAGCCCTAGATTCTAAACCCCATTTTATGCCAGTTTACAACTCCTCATCGCTATCAGCTGTTACCCTAATTCCAGGTGCCTCATCATCATCCTCCTCATCAGAGCTGAAACACCTTTGACTACGCCCCACAGCATCCCCAGCTGTGGATCCCGTTCCATCCCTCCAGCTTGTCCACGGATCTAATCCTGAAGGTCCCCAATCGCCTTCCATACTATCATTGCCGGTGGCACCCAAATCCTCCCTCACACGAGTCCATTCCATGTCATCCTCCTCTGAGCTAACCATTTCTTCCTCCATTCTCTCAGTAAAACCCTCAAAGGAGTCCTCGTCAGATGGTTCTGCAAATAAGTCCCGCAGCCGCTTCCTTTCTCGCTCCTCAAGAGTGTCTGACTCCCGAGGAGTCTTACGACCACGTCTCCCAGAATCAGAGCCATAAGGCTCAACCATAACACACAATGAGATACATCATCATGTTATTTTTCCAAATCAATACAAATCACCCATTGAAGATAACTTTTAAAGTTCTGCACAAGCCATACTGGAAAGGAGAGTTCAGCAGTTGTAGTCCCAAAAGAATAACATTTCTAAGTGTTTGCAGTGTTGTGTTTATATTGCCACTGTATTTCTTCCTCTGGTTGACTGTTTTTTGTGCTTGGCCAAAGAGATTGAGTTTCCATCCTGATAGTCCTTTCACTTCTATACTTGCAGCACTTTTTTCCCAATGACAAAGCTGTCTTATAATGATGATAACATTGGTGACTATCCATCAGTTCCTGTCCATGGTTTTTTAAAATCATGTCAGAAGCAACTTGAGAACATACTGCAAGTCGCTTCTGGTGTGAGAGAATTGGCCGTCTACAGAGACCTTGCCCAGGGGATGTGTTACCATTCTGCTGGGAGGCCTTTCTCAAGTTCCCACAAGCTAGAGTTGACAGACAGGAGCTCACCCCATCTCACGAATTTGAACTGGCAACCTTCAGATCAGCAGTTCAGCCAGCATAAGGATTTAACCCATTGCGCCACCGCGGCTCCACTGCACCACTGTCCATGGTGCCTTATAGAGTATATGTATGTATTAATATAAATGTAAGGGAGGCAAAAAACAAAAATAGGAACAAAATAAATTCAAAGTAATGCTTTACTATAACACAGTACAGGAGAGTTTGAACATCAGCAGCTGGTTTTCTTTTTCTTCTGTTTTCTGTCTGCCTCTTTCTTCCTTTTCATGAGGACCTCTTCCATTTCTGGAACAGACAGGCCTCACAAACACCAAACCTTCTGCTGCCACTCAGTGGCTGCTGGAGGAAGTGGTAATAAGAATAACACTGCAGGAATAAGAACTGGAATTCTTATTACCACAGCAGTTGAAACAGATGTGCTTGTATGTACCAAATCCCCCTGTCCCTAATCTACACCCCATTTTATTTTTGCTCTGCAGAGAGCCGTAGCGACAAAGCTAAGCGACTCTTCAGGCACTATACAGTGGGCTCCTATGACAGTTTTGATGCCCCCAGGTAAGTGAACAATTCCCAACAATTAATCCGTCTGTGATTTTGTGTATGAGATAGTCTCATGCGAGTAGGAGGCCATGAAAAGGAGCTTGGGTATATGAAGGTCCTTTTACTTTGTTGTGTTGTTCAGTGTTATCCATGAAAACCAAGATGTTTTGACTAGCCCAGGCTGTTAGGAATTGTGGGAGTTGAAAGTCCAAAACACCGGGAGGGCCAAAGTTTGCCCATGCCTGGGCTAGACTGAATGGCATGCCTTCTGGTCTTTGCAGTTAATATCACCAAATTGTTAAATGTGTAGCAAAGAAATGTGTTAATTTAAAATTCAATCGGAACTGTTGTAGGAGCAATCTCTTTTGCTATTTAGAATGCTCTGGGCATGAGTACCAATTAATAAACTACCAGTAATTATTAATTATCTGTTTAATGACTGGAGACATAAGTCTGTGAAATTGCGTGTTCATGTTATAAAAACAAAGGATAGCACTGAGGTCAAACACACCTCAGTACATTTATGAAGAATGTCATGTGATTTTTTCTACTTTGATGGCATAGCAGATTTTTACTCTATTTGTTTTTTGCTTTGCTTTGCTGTTCTTTAATATCTCCTTTGCGGCCTCTGAAGTACGCATAGCTTAAAAGAGAATGTTCAGGTGGAGTCAATGCACCTTAACAAAATGACCTTTTAGGAAGGCATAGTGAGGCTGTAGTCCATCCAACTCTTACATGAAAGGTAGCACTTAATTCCAAGTAAACTTGCACGGTGGTGGGGGGAGAGATGCATTGTTTGAAGAATCTAACAAGCATGGGCAAACTTGGGCCCTCCTAGTGTTTTGGATTTCAGCTCCCACAGAGGTTGTGAGGTATGCCTGCCATAGATGTGGGTGAAAAGTCAGGAGAGAATACTTCTGGAACATGCCCATACAGCCCAGAAAACACACAACAACCCTGTGATTTCGGCCATGAAAGCCTTCGACAAGGCACAAATGTGTTGTTGAACAAAGCTGGGTTTAGTGATTCTGTAATTGCTTCTAGTTTGTTTGCAGTGTCTCTATTACTCAGCTCAACGTGGCCAACTCTTACACCCAATCCTGACCCATTGTCCGACCATTCCCCGCAAGGAAAGGTCAGACATCTTTTGGAGGACAAGTACCACAGGATGACTCCCATAGTGGCAAACTTCCTTGCAGTGGCAGCAAGACTGAGAAAGAGCCTAGTTTCTGATCAGGGTATTACCTGACACTGTGTAGTATGCGTCTGTATAGTTTATTTCCCTGGTTACGAGGGATTTGTAAATTCCTGTATGCTATTTATTCAATAGATGTGGGTCCATGGACTGTAATAAAAATGATCTTACCTAGTTTGTTTGATTCTATTAGAGGTATTGAACTCATTACAGATCTTTCCAGTTGCAAGCGTGATTTGGGAAATACCTGCTGGTGATGAGGAGGCTTGTGTTAAAAGCTGAAGAGTGACCAGTGGAAAGAATAGGCTGTCAGGGTCCAAAGTAAAGTGGAGAAAGAACTATCCATCAGATATTGTTGGTCTGCAAATTCTCGCCCTTTCGGCTAAGATTAAGTGTAGATATTGTTGGTCTGCAGCTCCCAGGAACCCTCATCATTAATTATGCTGGCCAAAACTACAGTCCAATTACATCAGGAAAACATGTTTTCCACACTGTGTGGTGGCCACGTTTGTCAGGAGTAGTCAAAAGAAGTGTGTTGTGGCAAGTTAAAAGTTGCCCGATTCATTATGATGTAGGCCCCTGGTGGCGCAGCGGATTAAACTGCTGAGCTGCTGAATTTGCTGACCGAAAGGTTTGAATCTGGGAAGCAGGGTGACCCCCAGTTTCTGCCAACCTAGCAGTTCCAAAACATGCAAATCTGAGTAGATCAATAGGTACCGCTCCGAGTGGGAAGACTTTTTAAAAAATAGTTTTTATTGAATTTAAAATTTTTCATACAATAATTACTTTTATCTCATAGCAGATATATAATGTATCATACAATACTTGCATTATTCTTTTATATCTACTGTTGATTTATATCTACTACAATGTTAACATTTGTCCATCTATATTTCTTCACCACTGTGTATCCCCCTCCCACCCCGAGCCACTTCTTATGTATTGTCTAACCAAAATCTCATTTCTTCCTGAGGCGGTAGCCCTCCATCCCTTTTTTGGAGTCCTTTCTCAATAAATTTCCCCCATACATCCTCAAAATCATTTTTTCCATATACCTCTTTTAACTTTTAAGTTGCATGTTAGCTTATCATTAATTGCCAATTTCCATACGTCCTTATACCATTCTTCAGTCTGAACATTTATTACTTTTCTCCAATTCCTTGCTATAAGCAGTCTTGCTATTAATAAATTTGCAGTCAATAAATTTGTTATTTCAGCAGGAAGATAACGACACTCCATGCAGTCATGCCGGCCACATGACCTTGGAGGTGTCTATGGACAACGCCGGCTTTGGCTTAGAAATGGAGATGAGCACCAATCCCCAGAGTCGGACACGACTAGACTTAATGTCGGGGGAAAACCTTGATCTAGAATTTGCTTCATTGAATGCAAATTGATGAAGAGACTGTGATCAAGGGATTTCACACACACGGGATACCAAGGATCATAGTTTTGTGTTTCTTTTGCCTCTTCTACTAGGAAGCATTTTGATTATTTTTTTAAAAAACATTGAATTTCCAAAGAAATTGTCAAAGCTCAACATTAAGAAAGAGTATTTTTTTCAAGCCAGAAGTAACAACATGACATTGATAAAAGTTGACTTTTAAAATTAAAACATTACTTTTAGCAATAACTCTACTCTGTTTTACTGAGAGCCCTTCCACACTGCCCCTTTATCTCAGGATCTGATCCTAGATTATCTGTTCATCCCAGGTTATCTAGCAGTGAGGACTCATGTATTTCAGTTTAAAGCAGATAGTCTGGGATCAGATCCTGGGATAAAGGGCCATGTAGAAGGGCCCTGAGTTACTATTAGAGTTAAAATGTGCCCAAAGTCTAACACACATACATAATTTCCCTACTTTCTATCATATTTCTATGTCCAAATACTGTATGAAGTCATCCTCGTTCTCAGATGTATACGCTACTTCTGAGCCACTCGACCAAATTATCTCATCAATTCTCATATTTTAAAGATACTGCAATATTATTGTTCCTTATGGAGTGGGGACCAAAGCTTAGACACGTGACATTTTTATTCTCTTCTCTCCCTTAAGGAGTTCACAGCAAGAAACGAAGTGATTTCCTTGTGACAATGCAAACATTTTTATCTTTTAAGAGCCCTGAAGGAAAGCAGCTGGCACTGTTTCCCTTGGAAATTCATGGTTGAATGGAGATTTGAATCAGGAATTTCCTTGGGCTTAATCTGAGACTGTTGATCATGTTGTTCCCAACCTGTTTTTCCTAGATAAATTGGTTGACCATGTTGGCTAGGATGATGAGAACTGTATTTCAGCAAAACTAGGGGAAAGCAGGGGAAGCTGCTTTAACTGCACTGCAGTGACTCCATAGTGGTTTGCCTAAAAGTCAAACCAAACATAATGACAACTGATCTTTTGAAACTTTGGGGGAAAGGGGGTCTGAAAGAGTTTTTTGACATATAGTGCAACAGGGTTGATTATGGGAAGATTCTGCAGTCTTTACCTGTGTGCTTATTTTGCCTCTTCTCTATTTTCTACATAATCGTTGCAGATATCTCTTCTCCATCACATATAGTTATAGCTTAGCCGCTACCTTTGCTACGTTAAGTGGTAGGAGGGGAAAGTACTGTTCTTCAACTTGCTGCCTTCCAGATGTTTTGGACTCCAACCCTATTTGCCCATGGCCAGAACACCTGGAGGGCTACAGGTTGGGAAGGCTAAATCAAAGCAGCTTGCCATAGTTTGGCACTTGACAGACTCAAAAGTCAGTGACTCAAAAGTTAAGCCTCGTTAAACATCAGAGAAAGAGCCATGTTTGATCAGACCAAAGGCTATCTAGTCCAACTCTTCTGTTTCTGTAGCTGTTGGCCTGGGAAAAATTCTGTTTCACCCTAAACAGCTCCCAAAACCCGTGGAAAGACCTATCATTCTCTCTGTGTTCAGATGGCTGCCGCTTGTGGCGAGTGTAGCAAAATAATCTCTTTATTTCTCTTTCCTATGTGTGGAGGAGGCAGTCAATTTTTCAGCTCTCTATTAGACTAATTATGATAGCACCCACTGCTTCCAGATCTAGTTACATGAATCATTTACACAGCACTCAGAATGCACAAATTGCTTTATTATCTTTACCTTGATAAGACTGGCAAGCAACCTGACAAAAGGGGAACTGAAAGTCTAACTGTCCCAGGACTATCCAGTGTACTGAGGTTGGAGTTTAGGCTACCCTAGTTCACATTCAAAAAGACGTGTGTTCAGATCTGATTTTGTTCTACTGTTATATAATACTTTATTTTTTTCTATCCCACCACCATCTCCCCAAAGGGACTCAGGGCGGCTAATATGGGGCCGAGCCCAACACAGAAATAAGTATAACAATTTAAAACACATATCAATAACTAAAAACAATGATACAACAATCAAGTAAAATAATAGGTTAAATCATAACATAAAATAAAACATAAAATGACCTAGCAAAATGAGGTAATGATACAAACATCAACCACTATGGATAAAAAGGGGTCGAGCATAAGAAAATACACAATTTCAAGGGCTTTTGATAAAGTGCATGGACAAGTGTCAAAGAATCGGCTGGGATAATGCGGGTTAGGATAAATAGGAAGGAAATGAAGTGCTAGGAAGTAATGTATCAGTGATAGGGGTCTATCAAGTTAATGGTTATTCTACCACTCTATGTACCCACAGAGACCTTGACAAGGAATCCAGGTTGCAAATCAAGATTGACAAGGAGTTAGTCAGGAATCCCCTAGTTAACCTACATTAATTCACAATGGCATGGTCAGATGAACTACATCCCAGAGTATTGAAGCAGCTTGCTGACATACTTTCAGAATCACTTGCGATCTTTATTGAGAAATCTTAGAGAGCAGGTGAGGTGCAGAGGACTTCTTCTTCTTCATTCATGCAGTTGTTTCCGACACTTCGTGACCTCATGGACCAGTCCACGCCAGAACTTCCTGTTGGCCATCGCCACCCCCAGTTCCTTCAAGATCAAGCCAGTCACTTCAAGGATACCATCCATCTGTCCCACCCTTTGTCGGCAAAGGACTAAAGACAAGCAAATGTTGTCCTTCCCTTTTAAAAAGGCAAAAAATAAGATCCAGGAAACTATAGGTCTGTCAACCTGACCTCAGTCCCAGGAAAAATATTAGAATGGGTTATATAAGAATCTGTTTGCAAGTATCTTGATGATAGTGTAGTGATTAGTAGGAACCACCATGGGTTTGTCAAGAACAACTCCTACCAAACTAATGTTAAATCTATTTTTGAATAGGCCACTAGTTTAGTAGGTAGTAAAAATGCTGTGGGTGTCATTTATCTGAATTTTAGCAAAGCATTTGATAAGGTCCACTAATGTTTTAATTAGTAAGGTAAAGGCAAAGTCCACTCGTGTCCGACTCTGGGGGTTGATGCTCATCTCCATATCTGAGCCAAAGAGCCGGCATTGTCCGTAGACACCTCCAAGGTCATGTGGCCGGCATGGAGCACCGTTACCTTCCCGCTGGAGCGATACCTATTGATCTACTCACATTTGCATGTGAGTAGGTTGACAGAAGCTAGGGTTAATAGCAGGAGCTCATCCCACTCCCTGGATTCGAACCACTGACCTTTCGGTCAGCAAGTTCAGCAGCTCAGCGGTTTAATCCGCTGTGCCACCAAGGGCTCCTTTCGATTAGTAAACTGACTAAATATGAAATAGGCAGAAACATCATCAGATGGATCCAAAATTGATTGGAAAATTGGGCTCAAAGAGTTCTCATCCTCATTGCCTGTACTTCAAGCTGGAAGGTGATCTCATGTGAAGTACTACAGGGTTCGGTCCTGGGACCCAGCACTCTCTTACATTTTTATCAGAGATTTAATATGGTAATGTGGAGGGAATCCATATCAAGTTTGTGGATGCTACAAAACTGAGAGGAGTAGCTAACACATTGTGAGATAGGACCAAAATTCAAAAGGACTTAGATAAAGTAGAAAACTGGCATAAAACTGATAAAATGAAATTCAACAGAGACAAATGCAAAATTCTACATTTAGTCCATAAACACCAAAACATAGGTATAGGATAGGAGGGATACTTGGCTCAACAGTACTATATGTGAACAGGACTTTGGGATTATTATTGATCATAAATGAAACAGAACCCAGCAGTGTGAGGCTGTAGCAAAGAAATCAAATGCTTAATTGGCCTGCATTAATAATACATAGTTTCCAAGTCAAAGGTAGTAATTGTGCCACTATATCAGGCATGGGCAAACTTGGGCTCTCCGGGTGTTTTGGACTTCAACTCCCACAATTTCTGAAAGCCAGTGGAATTGTGGGAGTTGAAGTCCAAAACACCTGGAAGGCCCAAGTTTACCCATGCCTGCATTATATTGTTTGCTGGTTGGGCCTCATTGAAGTACATCTGACATACACTCAGTTCTGGGTGTCTAACTTAAGAAGAATCTAGAAAGTTAGTGGGAGTTCAGAGAACAATGTTCATCAACAACAGAGGTATGGAGAGAAAAAAATATGAGGAAAGGTTGACGAAGATGGGCATGTTCAGCCTGATGAAGAGAAGACTGAGCTGGGACATCATAACATTCTTTAAATACTTCAAGGGCTGCTACAAGAAGGGTGACCTAGGTGGATAGAACTAGGTCTAACTGTCTTAAGTTACAGAAGGTTAGATTTTGTTTGAACATTAGAATGAACTTCTTACCAGTGAAAGAGGTTTGGCAATGGAACCAATTGCTAGAGCAGCGATGAGGTCTCGTTTTCTGGATCTCTTTAGCCGGAAAATTTGTGCTGAGCAAGAGACTGGATCTGATATCTTATAGGGCCACTTCCAACATGCTATAATTCCTCATTCTCTGCTCCTCCTCCTCCTCCATGATGATGATGGTGATGATTATGATGATAATAATAACTATTTTTCTATCCCGCCTCCATCTCCCCATGGGGACTCTGGGCAGCTAACACAAGGCCAAGCCCAAATACAATAAAAGCACAGTAAAATACGGATCAAAACAGCATCAATAATCAACTAAAACACATTAGACCAGATGATACATATTCACATCTATCCCTGTTAGATCATCTCAAAAATCTTGAGCTGTAATGTACTATCTATGAAAAAGTCCCACTATGCCCCTCCCTTGTCTGAGTTGATCCAGGATCCTTGGCTTGGGACCAGCCTAATAAATTTTGCTGCCAAATGCCACCTCTCTCACTTCACAGGCAACATCCAATTGCAGCTGTACTTTCCTTCAACACTGATCACAGGACAGCATACTCTAGCAGACTTGATGATGGTAGGTAGTTATGGGCAATGTTAATGAACAGCCCAACACAGTTCTATCCAACTAGGGGGAGGGGGTCAGAAGAACCAAAATGACTGCTAGCGCTTCCCCCATCTCCTTCTTGAAATTGTCTTCTAAGGCCCCTTTTTGTTTATCCCAGATTATCTGGCATTGGGGACCAAACTCTGCCTAATGGTGAGCTTTGACATTTGAGGATGGGGATGAGTGTAGGATTTTTTTTAAATCTAAGCTAGTCTTGTCCAGATATGGTTTCCAGAACCTCATATGTCTCTGGCAATGGTCCTTTCCTTGCTATTTCTCGCCACTATTTTAATTTCCCACATAATACCAGAGTGATGGTACATTGGTCGCTCCAAGTTATTCTGAGAAATTTAAAATAGTGACTTCCAAATGCAAAGGTGTTTTTTTCCATGTCAAGAGCAACTTGAGAAACTGCAAGTTGCTTCTGGTGTGAGAGACTTGACTGTCTGCAAGGATGGTGCCCAGGGAACACACGGATATTTTTGATGCTTTTCCATCCTTGTGGGAGGCTTCATGTCCCCGCATGGAGCTGGAGCTGTTAGAGAGAGCTCATCCGCACTCTCCCCAGGTTGGATTCAAACTGGCATCCTTCAGGTCAGCAACCCAACCTTCAAGTCATAGTCCTGCCAGCACAGGGGTGGGTTAACACTGTGCCCCCGGGGGCTTCTATAATGCAGAGGTGGGCTAAGTGGGCATGGGCATGCAAGCCTGGAACCAAATCCCAGTGGGTGAGCAAGGTCCCAGTGTAGTTGTCTTGGCTTCTAGGGAGAATTTGGGCTTGATTTGCTCCTTTTACTTCCTCTTTAGCAGGCCAGTGAATTGGTAGAACTCTTCTCCAGCACATTTCAAATGAGTTTACTTTTTCCCTATCAGTTTTCTTCAAGACCCAACTTTCACATGCATAAATTTTATACTTCAGCATTCGGTGATGCATCTTTGCACTTCAGGTTCTTGCTGGTTCCTTTAAAACTGTGTTTTCAAGTTGTAGTTCTTGACTGTGGTCTTTAACCTGATTAATGACTGAGCCAAGTATGGAAAATCCTTAACTTTCAATGCCTTCCTCATCCACTCAAGGACAAACATGCATTTTAAACCTCAGAGCAAGGAGAGCAACCGAAGATTTGAAAGGGTGATTGTGGGAAAGATTAAAGATTCTCCTTCCTCTCCTTAACTTGCTATCATTTTTTTTGATCTGAAGTGTGCCTTCTGAGGGTTATTGGACCACAATTATAACCTTTAGTGTGTAATGTGTAAGAATGGGCAAACTTCGGCCTTCCAGGTGTTTTGGACTTCAACTCCCACAATTCCCAACAGCCTCGGGCCCCTTCCTTCCCTTCCTCCCCCCCCCCCCCCCCTCAGCTGCTTAGGAACCCCTTTGGCAGAGAAGGCTGAAGATCTCCCCGCCTGTCCTCTTACTTTTTGGAAACAGATGGCAAATCCTGTCGATGTGGGTGAACTATAACTCCCAACCTTTGAGGTCATCCCCTCCCCACCAAAAACCCCACCAATATTCAAAGTTTGGCATGTTGGGTATGCGTGGCAAGTTTATTTATTCCATCGCCAGTTTGGTACAGAGTGCTCCCTAAGTGTTGGTGAACTACAACTCCCAGAATTCAAAAACAGCCCCCCCCCAATCCCACCAGTATTCAATGTTGGCCATGTAAGTAGTGTGCCAAGTTTGGTGCAGAACCATTGTGGACTGGGTTCAAGATGCTCTTTGATTGTAGGTTAACTATAAATCCCAGCAACTACAACTCCCAAATGACAAAATCAATCCCCCCCAACCCCACCAGTATTCAAATTTGGGCATATGAGGTATTTGTGCCAAGTTTGGTTCAGTGAATGAAAATGCATCCCGCATATCAGATAGTTACATTATGATTCATAATAGTAGCAAAATTACAGTTATGACATAGCACTGAAAATAATTTTATGGTTGGGGGTCACCACAACATAAGGAACTACATAAAGGGGTCACGGCATTAGGAAAGTTGACCTAGCCTTTCCCAGCACCTGCAATGCTGCCCTCCTTCCTGACCCATATGCCACAAGGAACACCTTGGGTGTGAGTTCAGGACTTCCTCCCTTTCCTCCACTCTGCCCTTGGCCTCTACCAATGACCCTCAATCCGAATACACCAACCTCCAGAGTTCAACGTGGATGTCTATCCTCCACTGCTCTACCGCCACTGCTACCGCCCTCCCCGCCGCCCTGGATCCTTTCATTTGGTTCTCCTTCCCCAGCGGACCTACTTATTCCACGCCTGTGTGTCTCTGGTGCTCTGATTCACACTGTGCTGCATTCAGTGCTGCCGGCAAACGTCCTTGAGCCTCGCAAGAGGAGGCAGTGCATTTCAGGCCAGGCTAACATTGAATCTGGAAACGAGGCCTCCTGATCCAGAGCACTAAATCGAGCTGCTGTGGGGTCTGCAGGCCCATGTACACGTGCACCTCCTGCTTCCCACCACGGGGCTGGCACAGTTCCTGCTTAGGACTCTCCCAACCAAGTGGCTGGATAGGCTCAAAACCTCTCAGGGCAATGACCTTTGCCCCCAGGCGGAAAGTGAAGATGGGACATACTGGAGCACCGCCAGCCACGTGAACCGGTTAAGCAGCACCATGGGGTCGGATGGATCTGGGTGAGTGGGGCAAGCTTGAGACCCAGGGGGCAGAGGAGGGGGAGTGCTTTGGAAAGTAGCGGGGAGGGAGGAAGATGAAACAGAGGGGTGTTGTAGCACATCTCTTCTTTCTCCAGTGATGACCTCTTTAACTTTGTCTGTGTCCTAGCTAGAGTTGATTCTGAGATAGTCCTTGCAGGGGGTGGGACACATCCTTGTGATGGGATGATCTTCAACTGAGAAAAATAAGTTATTGAGAAATATAAGGTTGAAGACTGAGGAAGTGTGACTGAAGAAAAAACATCGACCGATCTGTATTTTACTTGTGTTATTTGTGCATTATTATTTTGCCATAGTAATGCAAAGTATGACTTCTCGGTGGTGGCCCGCCGGCTCTGGAACTCCCTTCCCAGGAAGATTAGATTAGCCCCCGCTCTGTCTGCCTTCTGCAGGGACTTGAAAACCTGGATGTTCCAGTGTGCTTTTGAATGATGGCTTAGTCCCTCATCACAACTGCCCAGCCCTAAACTGTTAAGGTTTATTCAATACTTTACCTCCAGCGTCAGCCCCATAGTCTGCGTTTTGCACAAGTCCTTGCCTTGCCCTATCAAATCAGATCATGCCCGCTATATTCCAGGTTACTGGTAGTCAATGTTGGTTTTGATACATTTTAGGATGTTTTTATACTCTGCTAGCTTTAATTGTTTCAATTAGATTGTTTACATTATATTATATGTTACTATGTTTTTAATTGTGTCTTAGCTTTTATTTGTTTATGCTGGGCTTGGTTCCCATGTCTGCCGCCCCGAGTCCCTTTGGTGAAATGGTGGCGGGATATAAAAACAAAGTTATTATTATTATTATTATTATTATTATTATTATTATTATTATTATTATTATGCAAGGTTACTGAACACATTTGCATATGTGTGAAAGAAGGAATGAGAACTTAATGCATAGTTTGGGTTTTGTCCCATTTATCCAGCCAGGGGCAAAAGAGTTTAATATTGCAGCAGTTGCAGTGTTTAATTTACTGTGGAAAGATTCTTACTTACTGGTGAATTTATGAGAGTAAACATGCACCTTGAATGTTCCAGAGGGAAAATCATTCCTGTCTGTTTGTGTCAAAGAGAGAAAGAGAGTAGTATGTATGTAAGAAAAAGAACCATGTTGGGGGAGAGATTCATAAAGTAAAATGTGAAGAAGGGGAAATGTTATGCACTCTCACTACATTGCTTCTGTATTCAAAATATGCCTTCCTGAAGCTGCTTTTCTTTTGCATTTTTTCATTAAAAGCCTTGTAGGGCTTCACTGTCTAACATACAGCTTCTGTGTGCGCGCGCCTCTGCACTTAAATATAACTATAGCAGATTATGCAGACATTATTGACCTTCTAAAGGTGAACGTTTCATAGCTGTACATAATGGCAGCTAATATATAATCGTATAGTAGCATTAGAAACCCAACGAAATACTATCTTATTCTAGAACAACCTCTGCGTATTCCTCCCAAAGAAGTTATAGAAGTCTACATTATTAGCTATTCTGAGAAGTACAGTACATAAGCAAATTTAAGAAAAAATTGACCAAAGGAATGGGGACGGTGGCAAGAAGAGATTTGTTCATTATGAGAGTTTAGAACCAGAATCCAGTGGTTCCCAAGCTTTGCCTTAAATTCTAGCTTTGTTTAGTGATCTATCTACGCTTTTCAGTCTGCTTGGAATCCTTGTATTCCAGAAGAATACATGCCCTTATACAAAGTTTGTGTGTGTGTGTGTCAGGAGTGACTTGCGAAACTGCAAGTCGCTTCTGGTGTTAAAGAATTGGCCGTCTGCAAGGACATTGCCCAGGGGACTTCTGGATGTCTCTGTGGGAGGTTTCTGTCATATCTCCGTGTGGAACGCTGGAGCTGACAGATGGGAGCTCACCTCGCACCCCAGATTTGAACTGCCAACCTTTCAGTCAGCAGTCCTGCCAGCACAAGAGCTTAACCCATTGCACCACTGGGGGCTCCTCTTATACAAAGTAAGCTATGCTTTCTCTTGTTTCACAGTCCCATGTTCTGCAGAACCTGTGCAGCAACAACTATGTTATCACAGCTTGCAAGTAACAAGACACAACTTTGTAAACCTTCTTCCTTGTGTCTACACACATGCATGTAAACCATCCGTGACTTCTTCTTTTTTTTTTTAAAGCCAACTTTGGTAGAACTATCTCCATCGGGGAAGTACTTTCAAATGAGCAGATATTATTTCAAGTGGTGGTTTACAAGCTTGCCTTTTTCTCTGTATGAATGGTAACTGCAATAATAGGATATCTGTACACAGATAACAATAACACATGGTTATTGAGTATGAGTACTCTTACCTGAACAAAATCTACATATTTCATATGTGGACGAGAAAGGGAAGGCTGTTCCATAGCTGGAAGAATATGACAAAGAAGACTAGAGGACGGTTGCAATAATAAACCTTAACCTCACTAGCAAGTGTGATTTATAGCCTCATTAAAGATAGTGCAGTTTACTCCCAAGTCAGTTGCCACAGAACTGTAGCCCAGAGTCACAACCTTATAAGTCGTTTATTTGAAAATAAATCTCACTCTCTGAAGCTGTACTGACTTGTAACGCAGAACGTTAGGAGTGCTGTGCTCTCTTTACTTGGGAACAAACCCCATGGCAGACTCATAATAACACATCCCTAAACATATTGTAGGGGTTAAGCCATGATTTTTGCACTAAGCACATGCTTATTTGGGGTGGGATGCGTCAGTGTAAGTGTTCCCAGGTTAGTGACAAGCAGCTGCCAAACCTACAGAAAAGCATGTGATCCTTTTTCTTCTTTGGATTGCTCTAGCTCCACAGCTTGGAAAGAGATTCTTGGATCATAGCTCCCAGAATCCTAGGGAATTTTGGGAGCTGCAATCCAAATGATTATATGTTCAATGCTCTGCCTTATACCACAGTGAAGGGCTGCTTGTTAGGATAAGGTAGCATTTATCAAGCCCCAACTATTGTTACTAGTTATGGTTCAGTGCTTTCAACAGAGGGTTGTGTGGAGAACTCATGTCCCCTCCAGCTGTTATTGCCTCCCAGTTGAATTGGTCTGTTTGGTCAGGAATGATAGGAAGCTCTCTGTCCTCAGGCTCAGGACATCTGTCACCTGATTCCAAAGGCAATTTGATGTTCTCAACTGTCTTTTGCTACAGGGAGCACTACATAACCCCATTTGAAAAAGAAATCCCCACTCATGGAATGAAGAAACCTACTCCCACATATCCTTTAGTGCCACAAACAAACAAGAAGTCTTGGGTGGGAAGCTGTAGAATGGGACAGTTGTTTCCAATAGCAAGGAGATGCATCCGTCTCTGTTGCAGAATTTGTTCCTTGTTATATGCCTTCAAGTTGTTTCTATCTTACGGCAACATTAAGATGACCTTATTGCGGAGTTTCCTTGGCAAGATTTGTTTGGTGTGTGTGGGGGGGCGGGGGGTGCAAAAGTATGCATTACCTAAGGTCACCCAGTGGGTTTCCATGGCCAAGGGGGGATTTGAACCCTGTTCCTTAGAGTCCAAGTCTGACACACAAAACACGACATCATGCTCACTCTCCTATTCAATGAAGGGTTGGGTATGTCAAAGCAGGAGCTTTTATGCATAGAACTAGGGGCCCTTTTGGTCCCACATCAGCCAACCAAACACCTCTGAGAAGCTCACAAGTGGGATGGATGTGGTATGATGGTCTCCTTGTGGACCTCTTCTGACCACCTCTGTAATTTCCTTTATCGGCATTTTTCTTAAGGCATCAAAGGAAGCGCCTGTTACCACATATTGTGGCATCTGAGACTGAAAATGAGGAAATTATGTTGGATAAAAGGTACTTTATTGATCTGGTCATGCTTTTTCCTTTTAGGATTATCTGAGGAATTGAATTTTCTGTGTTAAGAAGAATGTTTGCTTTGCCTGGGGTGCCTGTGTATGAGAAAGAAAGGAGATGATCCAGACCATGTTGTTTATGAATACAGTAGACTCTCAGGGTCGCTGTGAGTTTTCCAGGCTGTATGGCCATGTTTCAAAAACATTTTCTACTGACGTTTCACCCGCATCTATGACAGACATTCTCAGATGTTGTGTGGTCTGTTGGAAACTAGGCAGGTGGAGTTTATATCTATCTGTGGAAAGACCAGGGTGGAAGAAAGAACTCTTGTCTGTTTGATGTAGCAATTGGCCACCTTGATTAGCATTGAATGGCCTTGCAGCTTCAAATCTTGGCTGCTTACTGCCTGGGGGAATCCTTTGTTGGGAGGTGTTAGCTGGCCCTGATTGTTTCATTGTCTTGAATTCCCCTGTCTTCTGAGTGTTGTTCTATATTTACTGTCCTGTGTTTAGAGTTTTAAATACTGTAGCCAGATTTTTTTCAATTTCATGGTTTCCTCCTTTCTGTTGAAATTGTCCACGTGCCTGTGGATCTCAATGGCTTCTATGTGTAGTCTGATATGGTGGTTGTTAGAGTGGTCTTAAGGATCTCCCATTCCTGTTTATTGCCATTGGTTGGTTACGTGAAGAGAGGTTCTATGCACCCCACCTTTCTGTGTTCTCAAATAATATGCTGCACCCAGGTTGGTTTATCAAGTGGTCTGTGATGGCTGACATCTCTGGTTGAGGTAGTAAACTAGGCAAGAGGGGTTTTATATATCTGTGGAAAGCTCAGGGTGGGAGAAAGAAGACTGTTGGAGGCAAGCATTAGTGTAACTATTGGCCACCTTGATTAGCATTGAATGAACTTGCAGCTACAAGGACTGGCTGCTTACTGCCTGTGGGAATCCTTTGTTAGGAGGTGTTAGCTCTGGCCCTGATTAAATGGAACTTAACGTGTTGTGTATTTCTGTGTGTGTGTGGAAGTGTTAGTGTAGAAATTGGCCAACTTGATCAGCATTGAATGGCCTTGCAGCTTCAAGGACTGGCTGCTTACTACCAGAGGGAATCCTTTGTTAGATGTTAGCTGGCCCTGATTAAATGGGACTTAACACGCTGTGTATTTCTGTGTGTGTGAATGTGTATTTCTATGTGTGTGTGTGAAAGTGTTGATGTAGAAATCAGCCACCTTGATCAGCACTGAATGGCCTTGCAGCTTCAAGGACTGGCTGCTTACTGCCTGAGGGAATCCTTTGTTAGGAGGTGTTAGCTCTGGCCCGGATTGCCTGGAACTTAACGTGCTATGTATTTCTGTGTGTGTGTGAAAGTGTTAATGTTGTAATCGGCCACCTTGATTAGCACTGAATGGCCTTGCAGTTTCAAGGAGTGTTTCCTTACTGCCCAGGGGAATCCTTTGTTAGGAGGTGTTAGCTCTGGCCTGGATTGCCTGGAAGTTAACGTGCTGTGTATTTCTATGTGTGTGTGAAAGTGTTAATGTTGCAATCGGCCACCTTGATTAGCACTGAATGGCCTTGCAGCTTCAAGAACTGGTTTCTTAATGCCTGGGGGAATCATTTGTCAGGAGGTGTTAGCTCTGGCCCGGATTGCCTGGAACTTAACATGCTGTGTATTTCTATGTACAGTAGAGTCTCACTTATCCAAGCCTCGCTTATCCAAGTTTCTGGATTATCCAAGTCATTTTTGTAGTCAATGTTTTCAATATATTGTGATATTTTGGTGCTAAATTCGTAAATACAGTAATTACAACATATCATTACTGCGAATTGAACTACTTTTTCTGTCAAATTTGTTGTATAACATGATGTTTTGGTGCTTAATTTGTAAAATCATAACCTAATTTGATGTTTAATAGGCTTTTCCTTAATCCCTCCTTATTATCCAAGATATTCGCTTATCCAAGCTTCTGCCGGCCCGTTTAGCTTGGATAAGTGAGACTCTACTGTATGTGTGAAAGTTTTAATGTTGCCATCGGCCACCTTGATTAGCGCTGAATGGCCTTGCAGCTTCAAGGACTGGTTCCTTACTGCCCGGGGGAATCCTTTGTCAGGAGGTGTTAGCTCTGGCCATGATTGTCTGAAACTTAACGCGCCGTGTATTTCTATGTGTGTGTGAAAGTGTTAATGTTGCAATCAGCCACCTTGATTAGCACTGAATGGCCTTGCAGCTTCAAGGACTGGTTCCTTACTGCCCGGGGGAATCCTTTGTCAGGAGGTGTTAGCTCTGGCCCGGATTGTTTTCTGCCTGGGACCTAACGCGCTGTGTATGAAAGGGAGAGAGCGGCGTGCCTTCCGCGCCGGGCGCTCTGCACATGCTCAGAGGCGCGGGGCAAGAGAGCTGTGGAGAGCTGAGGCCTGCTTGCTCGCCTGCCTGCCTGCCTGGGGCTTCCTGCAGTGCCCGCCTCGGTGCCGGGTGCGGGTGCTGCTGCTGCGCGCAAGGGGTTAAGCCGAAGCCAGGCAGGCAGGCAAGGCAGGCAGCGTGCCGGCAGCTTCGGCGTGCGCTCTCCCGCTCGCTCCGGCGGCGGCGGCGGCGTTGTCGGACTCGGCTCCGGCTGCCCATGAACCAGGCCGCCCGCCCGCCCGCCGGCCCGACACCTCGGCCTTCCCTCCATGATGTGAGTGAGTGAGGATGGCGCAGCCCTCCCGCCGCCGCCGCTGCTCCTGCCGCCATCCCATCCCGGCGCGCCCCTAGAATGTGGCTGGGCCCCACGGCGGCGGCGGGGGCAGCAGCAGCAGGAGCAGCGGAAGAGCCATGGCCCGCTATGACGGCAGGAGTCCGCAGCATCACCCACAGCAGCAGCAGCAGCCGGCCCTCTCGTCCAGCTGGCCGGCCTTGGGGCCCCGGCGCCGGAGCGTCTGGTACATCTACAGGTACGGCAGGAGGGAAAGGAGAGATAGATAGATATAGATAGATATTACACATACACACGAGCAGCACCAGCCATTGCCCCCCCCCTTTCCCCTACCAACCCTCAGCGCCCCATTCATGCTTTTGCCCCATTCATCTTTTTTTTTTTTTTGCCTCGCGCCCGTCCTCCGCAGCCCATTCACGCCCGCGCGCCCAGCCTCCCTCCCTCTCTCCCTCCCGCCATTCATGCAGCCATTCATCCATTCCTCTCTCTCTCTCTATGTATAATATCATCTGGCCATTCATCCCGCGTGTTCACTCCTGGATGAGTGGATAGATATATCGGTATAGAGAGGGATATGGATGTGGAAGGAGAGACACAGAGAGAGAGAGAGAGAGAGAGAGAGAGAAACGGTGATGATCATGATGATGATGCTGGGTGGGAATGGCTTGCCAAACAAGACTGGGCCCGGGAGCGCGCGCGTGCGCTCGTCCCCGTCCGCGTGCGCGCCGGCGGCGGCGCAGCCAGGGAAGGAACATGCCTCTTCTGGAAAGGTGTGTGCCTATCTATCAATCTATTTATGCATATGTGTGTCTGCTTAAGGGATTGTGCGTCAGTGAGGACTCTGTATGTGTGTATGTGTGTGTGGGTCTGCGGCCCCTTCCACACAGCTGAATAAAATCCCACATTATCTCCTCTGAACTGGAATATATGGCAGTGAGGACTCAAATAGCCCAGTTCAAGGCAGATATTGTGGGATTTTCTGCCTTGATATTCAGAATGGAAGGGGCCTGCATCTGCATCCTGGTTGGGGTGTGTGTGTGTGTGTGTGTGTGTGTGTGTGTTTCAGGCATCTGTTCTAGATGGTTGGATGGTTGCATGCTAATAAGCGTCTCCCCAGCGGGGTGTGGTGGTCAAAGGGATGGCCCTTCCGCACAGCCCTATATCCCAGAATATCAAGGCAGAAAATCCCCCAATATCTGGTTTAAACTGGGATATCTGAGTCCATAGTCAGATAATGTGGGGCTTTCTGCCTCGATATTCTGGGATATAGGGTTCTGTGGAAGGGCCCTGGGTCTGCTTGTGGTGGACTAGCAGTGCATGCATGTTGGGACCGGCGTGTGTCCGCCTGCCTGCTTGCTGTGGGTGTGAAGCTGGGCTTGGGCATGCACAGGCGCCATCCACTGCAGACAGCCACACTATTGATTAATGATCCTGCCTGCGCGGTAATGTACTCTGAGATTACTATGGATGGTCAGGCATTCTAGGAAGGAAAAGCGCCGGGTATGTTGTGTGTTTGTGGGGAGGGTGCCCTTAGTCTTGGTGACATGATGCCAATTTGTGCATAGGTGTTGTCGAAGGCTTTCATGGCCGGAATCACTGAGTTGCTGTGATCTTTCCAAGCTGTATGGCTGTGCTCCAGAAGCATTCTCCCCTGACGTTTTGCCCACATCTATGGTCGGCATCCTCAGAGGTTGTGTGGTATATTGGAAACTAGGCAAGGGAGGTTTATATATCTGTGGAAGGTCCAGGGTGGGCGAAAGAACTCTTGTCTGTTGGAGGCAGGTGTGAATGTTGCAATTAATCATCTTGATTAGCATTAACAAGCCTTGCAGCTTCAAGGCCTGGCTGCATAGGTGAACTGGACAAGCTCTGTGGGATATAGCTTCATATGGTTGTTGTAAGTTTTCTGGGCTTCATAGCTGGGCCTAGAAACCTGAGCCCGGCCAGCTTTGGAGAACATGATGATGTGGACTAAAGGCCATTGAGTATGCAATATACACACATTCCTACCAACGTGTGCCTGCAGGAAGCGTTATTGTGTCTGTGTGCTTGTGTTCAGTTTTGCATATATCTTTGGCTTGTGCCTGTTCTGTGCAACTGAGGCTGCACCAGAAGTCACAAAGGGATCCTGCATATACTGTATATGATGCTATGGTGTTGGACGATATCTACGAAATTTGATTTTTCACAGGTAATTTTCATTTGTTTATTTATTTACAGTATTTATATTCTGCCCTTCTCACCCCGAAGGGGACTCAGGGTGAATCACAGAACATACATATGCAGCAAACATTCAAAGCCATGCATATATTCACAAGACAGACAGAGATATATGTAGGCTTTTCCCATCTTCGGCATCTTGGAGGCTGTGCTCTGTTCTGGCCACGGGGGATACTGTCGCTCCATCTCCTTGCCGAAGAGCTTTGTTTGTAAACTTCCTCCATGATTCAATCGCCAGCATTTTTTCTGGCATTTCCTTATGGGTGTATTAAAATACCTCCCCACTTTTAAGTGGTACCTATTTATCTACTTACTTTTTTTGCTTTCAAACCATTAGGTAGGTGGAAGCTGGGCTAAAGGCTAGGAGCTCACTCTGACACAGGCTTCAAACTGTGAACCTTTTGATTGACAAGATTTACTGCAGCTGGTGGTTTAACCTGCTGTGTTAAAGCCTAGCCCAGCAATAATGTAAATTTGTGTCTTCGATGTCCTTTTAAGCAGAGGGTGGATGGCCATCTGTCAGGGTGCTTTGAATGCGAGTTCCTGCTTCTTGGCATGGGGTTGGACTGGATGGTGCATGAGGTCTCTTCCAACTCTATGATTCTATGATTCTGTGATTCCTGTATATAATGCTATGCTATTGTAAATTAAAAACAAAAAGTGAAATCATTATTATCTTTTGAAAACCCTTTATGACCTTTGGCCCACCCTGCACTTAGCTGGGATGGAATGGACATTTGAAACATGTACTCTGTTGGCACACATATATAGTTATTGTTGCCCTATCTGGTGCTTGCAAACAGGAGTCACACAAGATTTATGCATAGGTTTAATACGTTTTAAATGTGATAATCTATCTCCCCTCTCCACTTACATGAGCCTTCAATATCCATGTAAAGGTATGTGTCACTGCATATGAGAGATATTCATCCAGATGCAAGTGCACATACTCAAATGCATAAAGATAACATGCATGTACCTGTACATATGATTTCTAGTATATTTGCTGTTGTGAATGAGTCTGTGTTGACTTGTGAACATTTCAGCATGCCAAACATGTTGTTGTGCACACCCACATTTGAGGTACGTGCAGGTTTTTTCTGTCAGAGCATAAGCCAACCCCTGCGTATATTGCATTCAGCAGAATAAGGCAGTCACTTTTCTTTTTTAATTGGAAGATTGAGATCCAAATCCCTTTACTCTTATACTGCAGTGGTGAAAAACTGCAGTTCTGTGAGGCTGGTTGAGTTGTGTCATGGTTTAGGTTAGAAATCCAGACCAGATGATTCCAAGGCGTTGCTTAATTTACCATGGGCCTATGTAGAGAACTTGTGAATGGCTTTGTGAGAAAGAGAATGTTAGCCCATCAGTTACAATTTTCAGTGTGCCCCAAATGCAGGTGAAAGATAGAGGTTCTTTCTAAAACAGTGCAAAGTAGTACTGACTTCTTTGCGGGACTGTATCCGTGGCCAGTTCCCATCATGATCTTGTCTTGATGACCATCTTTAAGATTAGGGTTAGATGGGGAAACACATGGTAAGCCTCTGAATGCTTTTGGCTGTCCATCATCCCAGCTAACGTGTCAAGAGTTGGGGCAATAAGTGTTGTAGTGCATCAACATCTGGACGGGTATTTTCCCCATGTCTGCTAAAAGATATGAGCATGGAGCAAGGATCTCCCCATTCTTGTTTATTGCCACTAGTTGGTTACATGAAGATCACCAGAACATCCCAGGTTACTTCTAACCTGGAACTATTGCAAATTGTTGTTGCCGTCTCTTGATGGAACCATAAAGGGTCAGAATTGAACAGGATAAGGATGCATTATGTTTCCATTGTTACCAACAGATAATCAAAGCTTTCTGAACCTAAGTAGTTATGTGGATTATGTGGTGGAGGCAGGCTGACTGGGATTGTAGTATGCTTTCAATTTAGAAATATTTGTGGTGTTAGGCATCACATTGTATTAGTGAATTGGTATGTGTGTGCTTTTGAGGAATTCTGTGGGTGTGCAATTGGCCATAAATGCTTAGTTGTGAGCACTGTGAGCTATCTCTTATACAAGGCAGTATTTATATATATTCCTCTGTAGCAGTTATTCACATGTGCTTAGTGTCTTGGTAAATCACCCTTTGTTGACTACAAGAATCACTGCCTGTAAATGGCAGTATCACACATCTGTGTGCTTTTTGTTTGGGCTGTATGTGTTTATTCACTGTTCAGAGACATGTCGCTCATATTCATATGGGCATATATGTTGGGAGTGCTTTGATTGGGTATTATTGGACAGGATGGCCTTTTCTGTTTTCATTCAATTCTATGGTTCTATTACTCTGGGGACTCAATTTCTTGGATTGCTCAGACTTGAAACTGCTGCCCTTTCTTCTGCCGTTGCCTTTGAGAAGTAGGGTTATTTGAGGTTAGAAATCTTGATCTTGTGAGGTTGGCAGGTGTCCCTTATTATAAGGAGTGCCTCCTAATGAGGGCTGGAAAGCTTTTCCTGTTATATAGTGTGAATGAAAGGCTTAAAAACCCTATAATTTGGTATGTGGGCAGAATTTGGTATAAAGACAGAAATATGTACATTGTATCATTTATGAATGTTGACAATGTGTTTTTCATAGCCGGAATCACTGGGTTGTATGGAGCCTCCGGTGGTATAGTGGGTTAAAGCCTTGTAACTTGAAGGTTGGGTTGCTGACCTGAAGGCTGCCAGGTTCAAATCCAACCCGGGGAGAGCGCGGATGAGCTCCCTCTATCAGCTCCATCTCCATGCGGGGACATGAGAGAAGCCTCCCACAAAGATGGTAAAAACATCAAAACATCCGGGTGTCCCCTGGGCAACGTCCTTGCAGACAGCCAATTCTCTCACACCAGAAGCGACTTGCAGTTTCTCAAGTCACTCCTGACACGAAAAAAAAAAACTGGGTTGCTGTAAATTTTTCAGGTTGTATGGCCATGTTCCAATAGCATGACGTTTTGCCTGCATCTGTGGACCTCTGACCACAGAACTTCTGAAGATGCCAGCCACAGATGCAGGTGAAACATCAGTAGAGAATGCTCCTGGAACATGGCCATACAGTCCGAAAAACTCATAACCCAATGTAGACAATATGTTACTTTTGCAGTGAAATATATGGTTAAGTTAATTAAAATCAATACCTTCATTTGGTATTTAGACATAACACAAACTTATTAATAGCTGCTTCCTGATTGTCAACCTTTCATGCCATGAATTTCAGCTGCTACTTAATGCTGTTTAGAAAACCTGATAACATCATTGAGGATGGGGACCATATTTGGTTTTTTCATCTCTCTGCACTCTGAAACTTGTGAAATATTTTTTGTCCTATATAGTGAATGTCATTTTGTACAATTCTTACAAAGCTTGCATTTGCTGTTATTATGGACAGCAGGCACTACATTTGTAGTTTGGAAGGATTGTCCCATGATGACTGTTTTTACAATGCCAGAGGTCTGTGCACTATTTGCTGGAGTGACTGGCTGCTTGTGCTTCTTACTTTGTGGCACTATTTCTGCAGTATGCAGAAGGAAGACTATACAAAGCACAAGTGTGTTTCATGTTGGTAGAAGGCCCTGTATTTGCATGTGCAAATATTCCTATGGTCTTTGTGTTTGGGCCAATCCTGTTCTATAAAACTCACACTTCAGTAAACATGTACAATATAGTGTGTGTTACAGAACTATTGACTGGCACAATAAGCTCTATTTCCTATGCCATGCTTATAACAAATTCTGTGCAGTAGCCACTGCACTTGGCGAATGTGCCTTTGCAGTGTTTTCTGTATTGGCCATTCTTCTTTCCTGTGAGTGAGACTCGTAATGGTAGAATCCTGTGTGCTGGGGCTCTATATTGGTGGGAATGTATGTGTAATGGGAAGTTTATGCTCTGGTCTTTATCTGAGCTGTGGAAAGGCAACATTGCCCAGTGCATTCCAAGTAGGTCGTGTTTTTACCCTGTGGACTGACCTTTGTGTTTGCAGTGAAAGGATGCTGCTCGCCTCTGCTTGCCAGAAAGCTCATTGCAGTGTGTTCTAGACTTCCAGTGCCTCTGCTATGTGTAGCAGAGAGAGGTTTGTATTTGCATTTGCAGTGTTAGACTTGTACAGCAATAGTATGTGCAATATCTTCTCAATTTTGCCTTAAAGTTTCCCTTTGCCAAATCTTCTGGATTTCCTTTCAGAACCTTGACAAGCGTGTTGCCCCTTGCAGTGGGTTTTCTGGTTACAGTTGAGTAGAAGATGCTCTACTTGCAGCAACTGTGGTTTGGACCAGCATGGGAGGAAGGGAAAGGACGGGCAGTTTAGAGCCAACAAGTTGTGCAGACCTGGCGCACCACGGATGCCCTGCATGAATGATGTTATCTTGGCAGCATGAGGAGTGTGGGGGCAGTGTAATATGCTCTGGTTATTCTCTGTGCAGAGAGAGAGAGAAAGCAGAAGAAAACCTGAATAGGGAATTCTCTTTGAAATCTTGCTGGCTCCTAACCTATCCTTATTGTCTTTTTCTTTTCTAGTGACTACATCATTAAAGAAAAGACGGTGCTGCTGCAGAAGAAGGACAATGAAGGCTTTGGCTTTGTGCTAAGAGGGGCCAAGGGTGAGAGGGGGAGTTAGTGTTACCCTTGGGACTGGGACTGCTGGGGACTGGCTATCAAAGGTCCAAGTCTCCACTTGACTGCTTGCCCACCTCCACCTGGCACATCCTCAGAATCAGTTCATGATGAGTGGCTAATCTGTCATGACCCTCCCTGCACCGAGTGGGACAGAGGGAGAGTTGGTTGAGGAGAACAAGAGCCCGAGAAGAATCAGTACCATCCCTTCTTTGGCAAAAGCTGTGGGATGGCAAGAAAATGGTGGCAAGAGTGGGTAGCAGGTTTTACCACCCAAATGAATTAGCTTTCCTGCTCTTGATCTCCGGCTTGAGCATCAAGGGTTAGGTTGCGCTCAAAAGCAAGAAAGATTGGTGCTGAAATTCACCTCCAAGATGCACCTTGACCTATAGGTCTGCCTCCTACTCTCAGATATGGATGTCCTAGACCTCCTAGGCTGTCTGATGCCTTCAGGTGGAGCAGAGGACGCAGCTCCCTTTCCAGTCTTGATGGAAAGGTTCTGCTGCCAATCCATTTGGCTTATGCATGTAGACTGGAGTCTATATGTGTTTGGGTCAGCCCTACCAACTGATGTCTTAGCGATGCATGGGAAGAAAAGATGTTTGGTATCATGCTGAAAGACTCTGTCTTTTGTGAACACTTCCCATTATGTTGCTGCTTCTTGCCTTCAAAAAAAGATTCGGGACCTGTAGTGAATCTTTATAAGCTTTCCAAACCATCAGTGAAGCAATGGGTTAAACCCTTTTGCTGGCAGGACTGCTGACCAAAAGGTCATCAGTTCGAATCGGGGGAGCGGGGGGAGCTCCTGTCTGTCAGCTCGAGTTTCCCATGCGGAGACACGAGAGAAGCCTCCCACAGGATGATAAAACATCTGGGCGTCCCCTGGACAACGTCCCTGCAGACGGCCAATACTATCACTCCAGAAGCGTCGTGCAGTGTCTCAAATTGCTCCTGACATGAAAATAAGCTTTCCAAGGCAGCAAATGCTATAGAAATACTAAGCAAAACCAGGATCCTATGTCTTGCCATCCTGCCACCATCCCACCTCCATGTTCCCTATCTGACAGATGCTTAGCTCCCAGGGGCATCATTTAACACATCTTTCTCTTTACAGCGCAGACCCCAATTGAGGAGTTTACACCCACCCCTGCTTTTCCCGCTCTGCAATATTTGGAATCCGTGGATGAAGGCGGTGTGGCCTGGCGTGCTGGTCTCCGCATGGGGGATTTCCTCATTGAGGTAATGGTTTGGCACAAGTACTTACTCCATGTTTCTTCTTTTTTTATTCTTACTATTACTGCTGCTGCTACTACTACTACTACTACTACTACTACTACTACTACAATGACTGTTGTTGCTGTTAGATCAGGCATAGACAAACTTCAGCCATCCAAGTGTTTTGGACTTCAACTCCCAGAATTTCTAACAGTCTACCTCCAAAACACCTAGAGGGATGAAGTTGCCCCATGCCTGTGTTAGATGATGTTGATGTTATTTTTATCCTGCTTTTTCTCTAGTGGCTTACAACAAATCAAAAAACATATCATTAAAAATCCACAAGATACAAAAGTTAAAATGAGATTAAACAATAACAAATTAAAACCAGGTTTAAATATGTTCCATTTGAACATACATACACCAACACAACAGTTAGCAAGATTCAGCACACTTGTTTGGTGGGACAGATCTCATATAAGCCACCAAATGCCTGTCTAAACAGAAGAGGCTTTACTTGTCTGCAAAAAGAAAGAATAGTGGGTGTTAGTCTAACTTCTTTGGTAGGGGCAACCACTGAGAAGGCCCTCTTCCATGTCTCCATCAAATATACCTGTGAGGGTGGTGGGACAGGGAGAAAGCCTTCAAATAACCTGGATCAGAGCTTTATATGGCTTTAATAGGTCAAAATCAGCACTTTGAATTGAACCTTTATTCATTTTTATCGCATCTGCTCCCCAATATTGAAACAAAAGGTGTTTTACAGAGTATAAAACTAGAATAGATTAAAAATGCACAATAGCATCAGTAAACATATATTAAAAATTATTTTAAAAAAGTATTCCGACAATATACAAATACTACTTTTATTTCTAATATTATAGTAGTATTGCTGCTATTAATGCAGCTCTTAGGAATCTTGACAATTGCATTACTCCCAGGGCAGCTTATTATAGTATAAAGCATAAGGATAGCTTCCTGCACAACAAAAGAGAAGAGCTAAGAGCTGTTCCAACGTGATCCAGCAAACATTTTATTCAAAACTAGACAATAGCCCACATGTGAAATGAAACAACCAGATCAGGTAATAACATTCTGTGTTGTCTAAAAGCCACTTGAAACACTTCTAAAATGCATCCAAGGATGATTTTTTTTCTTTCACCAGCCTCCATGTTTAAGATTTCTATTTTGGTGGCCAAGCCATATGGATCTAGGGTTAATCTGCCAAGTTGGAAATAAGTGGTTGGGCAAACTAACGTGCATTCCCCACTTTTCACTTCATGTGTGTTCAAGGAGGGATTCTGGATGAAGTTGTTGTTTACCTTGCCTGTTCACATTCACACAGCCATAAGAAGGAATTGATAGAGTAAAACCCAATTCCTTCCCAACTCAAACTTGATTGCATTGTTTAATACTTTTAAATAATTTTAAGAAGTCCAGCTAGATCAGTGGTACTCAACCTGTGGGTCCCCAGATGTTTTGGCTTTCAACTCCCAAGAATCCTAACTGCTGGTAAACTGGCTGGGATTTCTGGGAGTTGTAGGCCAAAACACCTGGGGACCCATAGGTTGAGAAGCACTGAGCTAGATGGATGACGAGGGAAAGGACTGGGCAAAATTAAAAGCCATTGTAAAAAGGAACGTCATTGTTAGAGGCTTTGTTTACTGGGTAATGCCTGCATATTATAAAACCCATATCTTTTGATTTAACAAATTATTGTTTAGGACAGTCATGGATTAAGTCTTGTCATATATTTCCTAGGCGGCAGTTGCATGGAATAGGGGCCACCACCAAGAAATCCCTCACTCTTAATACCCGCCAACCTTGCAGATCTTAATGGTGAACCAGAGAGTAGAGTCTCCAGCAGTGCTGTTAACGCCCAGGTGAAGGATGTTGGTAGTTTTTCAAACAACCTGGACTTAAAACATTGAAGACAGGGCTAGACATGGTCCAGGACCCAATTTTCTGTCCTTAGGACCTGCCACAGGCCACACCAGTCTTGCCACCTATGGAAACAGAACTATTTGGTTTTGCAGAGATTCAAGGTTTGGTGTTCCGTGCAATTTTTTTTAAAAAAAAAGATTCTCTTTTCCCGAAGTCAGTTAGGAATGGCAACTATTTTTCATACAGGAAAAAACGTAAAGGTAAAAAGAGTCCAAGAGAGACAGGGGCAAGTTTCGTACAGCCTACATACTGTGTAGTTCCATCCTTAGTTTAAGGCTTCAGAAGTAAAAAAATATCTGTACTTTTACAATTTGTATGCCAACAGCTAGGGCATTTCGTACAGAACCTGTGTGATATGATTTGAACAAATAAACCCAGAAAGGATTCAATCAATCTGCATTGTGAACTTGCTGAAGGTTCTGAATCATCTTCAAAGGCACCCCACGTAGACCTCGTGACAGTCTGGATGTAACCAGAACACATGTAAACAAGACTTCTCCTCATGTCAGTGCACCTTTACATAGGTGCATGTGGACCACCAAGTGCTTCCTTGGGAGTCTGTGCTGGTTTCCCACATTTTAAAGTCAGCCGTTTTTAAAGCTTCCCTATGTTTGCACTGGGATTGGAAATAGCAGTCTTGATTACACACATCCCGCAGCCACCTAACCATATTTCTTTACTTCAGGTAAATGGACAAAATGTGGTGAAGGTTGGTCATCGGCAAGTTGTCAACATGATCCGTCAGGGTGGCAATAACTTGATGGTGAAGGTTGTGATGGTCACACGAAACCCAGAAATGGAGGAAGCTATGAGGAAAAAAGGTACGATGCCACCGCTTTCTGTGATAAATAGGTGTCTGGCAATAGAGATGGGGAAGATCTGCTGTGATTTCCAAGACCTAGAATGATAATGGCAGGAGTGCCCGTTAGTGGTGCAATTAAGTAATTTTAGATCCTGGACCTGATTTTCTTACACCTCCCCATAATATACTTTAGAAGGCGATATATATTTCTTCATTTACTTCAAATAGCGACATGCCCCTCTATACCCTTACTATGGATGTCAATATGTATTTGTTCACTTATTTCAAAATGTTTTTGCAATGCCACGGGTCATTGTAGTAAGTCAGTCCTGTGTTTGTGGGCTCTTCTGCTCATTCCACTGTGTGTCTGCCTTAAAACCTGCTGTGATGGCATTAGTAGCAAATACTCTATATAGGAAATAGAATTTTACTTTTTTCAGGAATTCAGTGGAAGAGAATACCAGCAATATTTGGAGGACAACTTGAGTCATGTGGGCTTGAGAAGTAGTATGTCAGCCGTTTGGATGGGGATAAGTCTATGTTCAGTGATGGATAACAATTCCATATTTCTGGCAGGAAACTGCATGATAAAAACCTATTGTGGAAGCATCTAGGATATATGAAACAGATTCGCTTTTCCCCTTGTCCTTGAAAACTGAAGATTTTTGGAACTGGGACACATGCATTCTCCCTGAAATAAGCACTGTCCTACATATGTCAGAAAGGGCCTAAATACCCTAAAGACACCAGATTCTGTCTGATCTTAGAAACTAAACAGGGTCAGTACTTGGATGGGAAACTACCAATGAATGCCAGGTGCTGTGGGCTATATTTCAGAGCTATCAAACAACCTCAAAGTATTCCTTGCTGAAAAAAACCATATGAGATTCATGGAGTCATCACAGGTTGAGAGGTGACTGGAAGGCATAGACACAAACATATGACAAGTCCCCTGATCTCTCAAGTTTTACTGCATGGCAGGGGTTTGGACTAGTCGGCCCATGCAGTCTCTTCCAATGTGATTCTAAGTAAGTCACATTGAGATCAGTTATTCTTACAATAAGAGACCTTATGTTTAGGATGAGAAAAGAGAAAGAGATTTCAGAGGTATGCAATTAATATCCTAGGTAGGGAGTAATTAGAATTGGCTTATTTGTGATCTCTGCTACCTCTGAAAGGTCTTTGCCCTAGTGCAGGGGTGGCCAACCATGTGGCCTTCTTGACACTGAACTACAACCCACATCAGCCCTAGTCATCATAGTTAATGGTGAGCAATGGCAGGGGTTTCAGTTCAGTGACATCTGACAGGACGCAAGTTGCCATCCCTGCCATAGTGGATTATTAAATTGCTTCCAAGTTTTCTTAAGAGGCGAAATGAGATGTGAGACTCTATCATTCATTTTGAGAGAGGATTGAGGTCAGGATTAGGGGTGGAAATAATATTAGTAACTATTTGTCCCCAGGTTGAAAAATGTTAGAAAATACCATTGGGACAATCCAGCAGGAATTTTCTGCAGATTTTTTCCTGCAGGATAATCTCTCCACAACATTTTAGGATATTTGAATACAGCAGTGGTTCTCAACCTTTGGTCCTCCAGGTGTTTTGTACTTCAGCTCCCACAGTTCCTAACAGCTGGTAAGCTGGCTGCGATTTCTGGGAGTTGAAGTCCAATACACCTGGAGGCCCAAAGATTGAGAACCACTGGAACAATGATAACAACAATAATAATAACAATAATTTATTTCTTATAACTTGCCTCCATCTCACCGAAGGGACTCGGGGTGGCTCACATGGGGACAAAGCCCTAAGAACACCAATTACAATTTAAACATAATAAAATACAGAATTAAAATATATAACAGCAATTATTTAAAACAACGAAAATGAGCACGCAATATATCACTTGCAGGACAAAAGTGGGACTATTCAGGTTATATGAGAGGGGCAGGTTTGTGCAGCCGTAGGTAATTGAGTAGGAGAAAGTGCTAAGAAGCAGGCAGAAGCAATTTAGGACTGCAGGGAAGAATATACATTTTGTTCCATGGCAAGGGGGGAATTACCATTATTATTTTTTGTCTTTTCATGCAAGGATGAAATAGCTGAGGATTTGCACCTCTAATCAGGGGAAGGGCTAATGATGGAAGCTAGAGGCTGTGGGTCTGTTTAAAAAGCATGAGGACACAGCTGTTTGCTTCTTTTTCACTCCAGCTGCCGCACCACAGCAGGCAAGGCGCCTGCCGCCTCCAGCCATCTCCTTGCGTTCAAAATCGATGACTTCTGAATTGGAAGAAATGGGTAAGTATGGTAGGGGGTTACTATTTCCAGTTCAAAGGATGTGCAGGAATTTGCCCTCTCTGGTGTAGCAGTTTGAGCATTGAACTATATATGACTCTGGAGACCACAATTTGAATCCCCACACAGCTATGGAAACCCACTGGAGACTTTGGGCAAGTCACACTTTCTCAACCTCAGAGGAAGACAAAGGCATTGACCAAACTCCCTGTCCAAAGAAGGAATTGTTCAAGAGTTTCAAGAGGTTGGGACGATTCCAAAATCTAGAGTGTACCTTGATAGATAATCATAGCCCTCCCCATCCCCTACTTTTTTGGTATTATAGAAGGCATTATTTGCTTCTTTTCTTTTTAAATTCTCTTTCTGTCCATCACTGCTGCCTGGGACTCCCAAACTGTGACTATCCCAGTTGAGAAAGGTGAGTTCTTGCTCCTTGACCCCAAGTATTGCTTGCAATAATAAGGAAACCATTTCCTAGATTATGTATTCAGGCATGTGAACATATGCTGGTCTTTTTTCTCAGAAATTGAGAAATTGTCTCTCTCCCTTTTGTATTGTTGTGAGTCAGCTCATTATTTAACGAATAAATAATGATCCTGATCCACGACCTTGTTCTATCTAGTGTTGTCAGCCATCCTATGTAGAGTGGGAAAGGTTTAGCAAGTAGGCCTTTAGGTTGAGCTTTTGTAGGGTGGGGAGATAAGGAATCATTTCAGAATAGTCAAGCCATGTACAAAAGTAACCTAAGTTATTTACCGTTTATACTCAAGTATAACCCAAGTTTTTCAGCCCTTTTTTAGGGCTGAAAAGGCCCCTTTCGGCTTATACTCGTGTGAGGGTCTGGTTGGCTTATTTTTGGGTTGGCTTATACTTGAGTATATAGGTAATCCGACTTGGACAGTCTTATCTTAAATTACAGTGTTATGTAAATATGAAAAAAAACATTTAACCTACTGATTCCTCAATTAATGTAATTTTATTGGTATCTATTTTTATTTTTGAAATTTACCAGTAGCTGCTTCATTCCCCACCTTTGTCTTATACTTGAGTCAATAAGTTTTCCCAGTTTTTTGTGGTAAAATTAGGTGCCTCAGCTTATATTCAGGCCGGTTTATACTCAAGTATATACGGCACTTCAAATGACGCTTCGGTACAAGTGCCTACAGGCTTTTCTTTAGAACTCCAACCAGAAACACAGAGATGGAGAACATGTAGTCCTCCAGTTATTGGACTGCAACTCCTGTGATTCTGTTTGTTCTTCTGGCTAGACCTGGTGGGGATCGCTGTTGAAATAGCAATTGGGCCACATCTCCCTGCCTCCCCCACCACCCTCCAGGTTAAGAGACTAGTGTGCTTGTTCTTAATTTTGTTATCATGAATTATGTAATACTTAGATTGCTTCAGAAGAAGCTATAGGTCTGCCTGTGCTTATAACACTGAGTAAGGGAGTTGCTTGTCCGACATGCACAGCTTCAGTCAGGAACAGATGGCTTCCTGTCCCCAGTTCCGTCTTCCTCTAGCATCTTCTACCCGTTGCCATGCCCTTCCCACTGATTTCATGGTCTAAAGGGAGGGCTTGAAGCCTCCTTCCAAGCGGTCTGCCCCCACACAAGTGGCAGTGCTAATGTCTTCCCCTCTTACTATCTCCCCCACATCATCCAGTCTCCCCCTGGAAGAAGAAGGCAGGTGAGTGCCTCACATTCCTCACCCCCCTCCACACACTCACGGACCCACTTGCTTCCCTCTCATTGCCTCCCACCCAAGCCTGCTCTGCACTCTCCCACCGATGCTCTCATCCATACTGCCGCCCACTCCCCTGCGAGCAGCCTCACAAACCTGCCCTCCCCGGTGCACCATTACCGATCCCCACCCCCTGCACCCCCTGTTATCCTCCCCTCCTGTTTTCTCTGCAGATTATGAGCCAGCGATGGGCACTGATAAGAAGCGGACTGTCTATCAGATGGCTTTGAGTGAGTAAAAATGCATGTTCCCCCTGCCCCGAACCTTGTGATTCTGTCACTAGGTAGGAGGATGTTTTTGCACACATTTGATTGATTGATTCCCGTTTTTTTTTCATTTACCACAAATAGTGTTCAGTTCAGTTAGTAAATAGAACTTGAAATAATTTTTGAAGCATTTAAAAAATAAAATCAGATTCAATAAACATTTACAGAGTTTTTAAAAGCAGTAGATATGGGGTTTAGCATTCTGCTGAGATACCTTAAGCTAGGAAATGTTTAAGAGCTGGAATGTTATTTATTTAAATATTTATTTGCCACCTTCCTGGGTTAATATCCAGAGTCTGGTTACAACATATAAAAATAAACTTCCATTATTGCATACTAAAATCACCACCTATACAATTATAACAGTAGTAGGATAACAGCAGTTCAACATGATCCCCAAATTATATTATTATATTCATATACATGTATTTATTTATTTACAGTATTTATATTCCGCTCTTCTCACCCTGAAGTGGGCTCAGGGAGGATCACAGAACATACATATGTGGCAAACATGCAATGCCATTTTTATAGATAGACAAGACAGACAATTTAAACATAGAGAGAGGTATATAAGCTTTTTCCCAACTGTGTGCCTCCACAAGGAACACAGAACAAATAAGGTTTGCCATTTTTGGGCAAACACAACATAGAATCTTAAGTTTTATTTATTTGTCCTGTGGAGGAGACATGCTGATTCAACATTGTGAAACATGATCAGAAGAAATGGGTTGCAAAAATGTCCTCCAAAAACTGGATTGCCAGCTCTTGATGGGTTTTTGATGGGTTACCTCTTCTTGCCTCTCTCTCATTGCAGACAAATTGGATGAAATCCTGGCAGCAGCTCAACAAACAATCAGCGTTGGTGACGGTGGAGGGCTCCCTTCTCTGGGAAAATCCCGGGGCACCGCCAAGAACTATTTCTCTGCTGAGGTAGGATGGAGGACTATGACTGGTGAATGCACCCAGTGATGACTTTGAAAGAAGAAATAGAAGAAAATGGTCGGCTATTGTCATAGCAGTAATCTTTCCTAGTCTTTCACCTTCCAGATGTGCTGTACTACAACTCTTATTGTTATGCAAATTCTTAATGGAAGTTGTAACCCAGCACCACTGGATTACAACACTGTTTTGAGATGTTTCACCATTTTGTAAGCTGTCCCTGCTTTCTGTTTTTACTCCTTTGTTGTTGCTTTTATTTTTAAAAACACCTTTTGGAGCAGTGGTTCTCAACCTGTGGGTCCCCAGATGTTTTGGCCTTCAACTCCCAGAAATCCTAACAGCTGGTAAACTGGCTGGAATTTCTGGGAGTTGTGGGCCAAAACACCTGGTGACCCACAGTGTGAGAACCACTGTTTTGGAGGGTAGGCATTCTAACTCTGCTGCTCTGGAGTAGTTGTCTTAGGGGTCCAAGTTTCACTGTCAGAGAAAACTAAATTGGCTCAAGAACTAGCAATATATATTTTCTTCTAACAGGAGTGTTCTTATTTCGGATTTGTAATGGTTACTTCAAGTAAGGCATTCCAATTTTCTTCACTGTTCAGTTTTGGTGTGTATCAAGAAGAGTATAGTTTCCAGCCTAAGAGAAAGAGTAGTACCAATCTATACCGCTTTGCTCATACCTCACTATGAGGAATAGATTAGGAAGTTGGGTATGTTTAGCTTGGGAAAGAAAAGATTAAAAAGTGACAGGACAGCCTTCTTTTGATAGAGGGATGTCATATGGAGCAACCTTATTTTCAGCTGTTTCAGAGACTAGGACATATACAGGTGGAATCAAATTGCAAGAAAAGAAGTTCCACCTAACTTTAGGAAGAACATCTTAACTATAAGAGCTGTTCAGTAGTGGAATAAATTGTTTCATCGGGTGGTGAACTCTAAGGTTGGATGGCCATTGCTCGGATGAGCGTTAGCTGCCTATTACTTCATGGCAGGGTATTGAATTACGTGGTCCTTTTGGTCCTTCTAGTTCTATCAGAACTGAATTAAGACACACAGACTTTGAGTAGCATCGTATTTAAGACACCAAAAATGTACTATTGTAGCAGAAATATGGTAGGTTTCTTTTGTTTTCGTTTAGAAGCTCCTCATAATGCATTTAGAAGCTCCTCATGATCTGGTGAACTTTTGTGTAGCTTGTGCTTAATTCTAGCACTAATTTGACTGGTCAGCATATCCAACCCTCACTTAGCTTTCAGAATAAGAGTTTTCCCCACAAGCCCTTATCCTGATTTGTTGGGGTTTTTTTAGACCTTTTTACTTGTTCAGTTGTTGCCCCAGAAATACGCCAAGCTTTGTCCCTTTCACTTACCCTTGATGCCTTATTTACCAGTTTTCTGCTTGTCTTTCTCTTTTTCTCACACACTTTCTTTCTTTCTTTCCTTTCAGCCCAGTTTTGAACAGCACCGTCTTGGTCAGGCCAGCTATGAGCGCCCATCGTACTTGCCAACCAGTCATCCTCCAGGCATGATGCTCCGTCAGAAATCTATCGGTGAGACAGGGTTTGAAGGGAGTCGAATAAGGTCTGGGGTGAAGACAAAAAGAGGAGGAATAAAATAACTTATCAAGGGAACTTTTCACAACCGGGATGGATGTTTTGGACTCCAATTCTCTACAAGCCTCGCCATCTGGGTGGGGATTCAGTTTGTAGACCAAAACATCTGGAGGATACTAAATGGGAGGGTACAAGTTTGAAGGGAAATGGTTATATAGTCCATTTGTCTGAAGCATTGATTGATTGCTGGATTGACTGCAGTTATTCTGCTATTGTTGCATTTTACTGATTTTAACTGTGTGTGTGTGTGATGTTTATGTTGGTTGTTATTGCTTTTGTATTACTGTCTTTGCACTTTTTATATTTTGCGTGTTGCACCTCTGAGTGCTTTGTGAACCTCCCTGAGTCCCTCTAGGAGATGGTGGTGGGGTATAAATAAAGTTTATTATTATTCATCATACAAAGGCTTACTCTGCCATGTTGGAACAAAAATTCAACTTATTGAAGCAATAACTTTTAGTAGCAGTTGCTGTGGAAATAAATATTAGCAGACGTAAATGTTTATCCATAAGATGAGCTTACTTTGTCCATGCATTTTAGTAACATTGCTCAAAAATAAACCTGGAAGAATTGAACCAGGTTAGGAGGAGGATCATTCTGGTTGTTTAGACACTGGAGGGATAGAACAATTTAGTCATGGTTGCATTGCTTTCCTCCGCAGGAACTGCTGAAGATGATAAGCCCTACCTCGCTCCCCCTGCCATGAAGTTTAGCCGCAGCCTTTCCGTCCCTGGTTCTGATGACATCCCACCTCCTCCTACCACTTCTCCACCTGACCCTCCATACAGCAGTACCTCACCCTCTGCTTCCGGACGTGTTACACCCTCAGCCCGCTCGACCTTTAACCCTAGCTCCGAGGCCAAGTTGTATACAGCTTCGCTACATCAAGAACCGCCCTATGAGCCGCCATCCCGCATACGTGACAAGATGTCTCTTTACCGCCAAGAGTCCGAGCAAGGGGCAGAAGGGGCAACTGCCCGTGGCTGGCGAGGCCATACCCCCGACCTCCGGTACTACAACCTGCCCCCGCGAGCAACCAACACCGCCATGTACGTCCCCACTAAGCCTATGCGCCGCAAGGGGCCTTTGGTCAAGCAGACCAAAGTGGAGGATGAGCAACGGCAACAGCAGCAACAGGGCAGCACACCCCCCTCACCCATGCAGCCATCCTCTTTGCAGCCCCCATCGTCCGCGCCACCTGAGAAAAGCTCTATCCCAATCCCCACCATCATAATTAAAGCTCCGTCTACCAGCAGCAGCGGGCGCAGCAGTCAAGGAAGCAGCATGGAGGCGGAGAGCCAGCCAGAGCCAGTAGTGCCTGTCCCCTCCCTCCAGCTCCACAACAGTATGGATTTCACCAGTCAATTTGGCGCAGCCCTGGTTGGTGCTGCCCGCCGGGACCGCGAATGGTACAGTGAGGCTCGCCGTAAGTCCGCCCTCTTCCTCTCCACTGAGCAGCCTGATGATGACTCCCAGCAGACCCCCATGCCTCGTCTTCGCCACTCCAAATCCATTGATGAAGGCATGTTCTCTAGCGAGCCATACATCCAACTCAACATGGCTCCCAGCTTTGGTGGCAGCACTGGTATTGGTAGCAGCTCTGCTTATCTTCAGTCTCGTGCTGCTAAAGCATATGGAGCCAGCACCACCAGCGCCTTCACCTCTGTGTGCTCCAGCTTCCTGCCGCACTTCCAGCCCCATTCGACTCCTCTCATTCACCCCCTGACAGGCAAGATTTTAGATCCTGGATCCCCCTTGGGGCTGGCGTTAGTGGCTCGTGAGCGGGCCTTGAAGGAGTCTCAGTCCCATCAGGAAAGCCGAGAAGATAGGCACTCGCGTCCATGCTCACCCCGGTTTGGAGAGTCACCAAAGACTCCCGAATCTCCTGGCAGCTCTATCTTGCGTCTCTGGGGGACGTCGGAACAGCAGCAGCATCACCACCTCCACCAACGGCCAGCATCACCGCGGAAAGAACCAGAGAGCCCCCGACGTCATTTGCCTGAACAGCAGCAGCCACCCCCGCCACCAGCCTCAGCCAAAGCTGCGCCTTGGGATAAACGGCCTGAAGAAGGGGAGAAGCTGGAACTGCACGTGCGTTTTATGGAGAATTGTCGCCCAACAGAGGAAGAAGAGGAAGAGCAGCAAGGGGGCCGCGAGAGTGGAAAAGTGGAGGTTGCTGCTGCACCAATGGAGCGGGTGGCCGAAGCAAATGGACTCCCACTACTGGTCTTGCCTCCACCAGCCCCTTCCATTGACGTTGATGATGAATTTGTCTTCACTGAGCCACTCCCGCCCCCCCTTGAGTTCTCAAATAGCTTTGATAAACCGGAGTCTCCACCTAAAGGGGCAAACGAGCTGCCCACAGCAGTAGCTCCTCCAGCTGCTCCCCCAGCCCCTACCACCTTAGATTCCACTGCTTCCAGCTTGACATCCTATGACAGTGAGGTGGCTACCCTGACCCAGTCTGGGACTTCTGAAACCAAGGAGGCCCCTCATGTTAACTTTTCTTCTGTTGTCTCATCCATTGCCATCCCTGCAGCGGAGGCTTCAGAAGCCGTGACGGACTCGGGGATCGAGGAGGTCGATAGCCGAAGCAGTAGCGACCACCATTTGGAGACCATCAGTAGTGTATCTACGCTGTCCAGCATGTCTGGGGAAGGCACAGAGCTCTTGGACACCTACATCACCTATTTGGATGGACAAGCCTTTGGGGGAAGTAGCAGCGCAGGAGGTGGAGCAGGAGGGACTGGCAGTGGTGGTAGTGGCAGCAGCACCACAGACAAGAGCCCGTTGCAGACAAAACTGCGCTCCCGACCCTTCCCGGGCCGCATGCCAGTGGCCACCCCCACCAGCTCCACCATCTCAGTTTCCGCATGTACGGAGAACATGTTCGCCCTCACGCCTGCCCCACCCTACCACCAGCAGCCGGCAGCCCCCGAGCCAGGCAAAGAGCTGCCGCAGAAATCTCCGCTGCCCTGGGAGGAGCCTAAGGCCTCCCCCTTGTCCACCATGAAGGCCAGCATCATCAGCGAGTTGAGCACCAAGCTGCAGCAGATGGGCGGGGTATCGTGGTCACGGCCACCAGATGCGGTGGCTCCCTTCGGCTCTGAGAGGCCCAGTTCCCTACAGAGGCAAAGGTACTAGGCGGCTGGAGCAGGAGGAGGAGGAGCAGGAAGCAGGAAGCCAGCCCCGTGCATGCTGCATCTCGTGTTTCAGTTGGGTTTGTCTCCTTTTCTCATTCTCCCGTCAATGCTTGGCTTTTCTTTTTTAATGTTTTTTTTACTACCATTACATCATTTGGTGTGCTTGCAGGCACAGGGCAAAAGGATCACCTCATGTGTCATTTTGATTGGGGGAGGGGGATGTACTCACAGCATACACACTTGCTATATCTCTACTTACAGACCATTCCTTGTTACTCTCACATCCACCCATAGCACATCTGTAGGAGCACATGCAGTCACATCCAAAAACAGCCCCTTGTTCATGTATGTGAAGGCTCTTTGAGTGTCTCTGTGTGTGCATTGTACAAACAGAATACACCTGGCCTCTTGTGTAATGTGTATAAACAAAAAAAATCATGCAAGTATCTTCAGAGTGGTAGCTAGTTGGAGCCTTTCCCTAATGTTGAACATAGAACTTCTCTCTGTAAGAGTGTTTTGGAACTCACATAGGCTAACCAAAAATTCCTTGACAAGTGCCTCAGGGAAAATGCACTTGGTGAGAGTTCCCTGCTGCAGCTGTGCCTCTTTAAAGGTGTGCATTTGAGTCTTGTAAACAGTTGACTGATTCAGCAAAACTGGTAGGAGCCTCCTAGATAGGTTCTCAGGCCTGTCCTTCTGGAGAGATCACATGAGAGCCTATATTCTTCACCAAGCATGGAAGCATTTTGTTTTCTTGATTCCCTCTCATTTTCAGGGAAATTCTCCTGATGTCAAAGTGTCATTTTATATATTTACGACATTCTCCCCAGATTCTCTGGTTCTCTGGCTTTGTATAACTAGAGAAGCCATCATGTTTTATTGTTGATGTGGATGAAGATGCTACTTGACAAAACTTTTATCAATCTGGGGGCTCTTTCACACTATAAAAATAAAGTATTATAGCACTTCCTTAACAGCTATGGAATCCTGGGTTTGTAGTTTGGTGAGGTATGAGAGTTTTCCAATAAGGAATTCTAAGTATCCCACACCCTAAAGTGCAAACCCAGGACTTCATTGGATGTTGCCGTGGACATTAAAATAGAATCACAGTGTGCAAATCTATCCATTTGCTCTCTCCCACATCCAGACTTTGGAAGTGTGGAAAAAGAACACTTTTTCCACACTTCCAGATTCCACACTTTCCAAATCCTTATCCATCCCTAATCTAGCGTGATGTTCTGTTTCCACAGTGGTCAACTAGATGGCTCTATGAAGTCCACGAGCAAGACATTTGATCAATTTCACAATCTCTCCCAGTTGTGTTTCCCAATAAAAGGAAATCAGAGACACACTGCCTCTAGGACTAAAAGAAATAGATTGCTACAATTGCTAGTAAATATTCTATTCACCTGTGTGTGTGGATTTCCCCTCTAAAACTTCCACCTTACCACTGCATCTTGTGGCAGCAAAGTTCCACAGTTTTTAACAACGCACTGTGTAAAGTCATACTTCTTTTGATCTGCCCTGAACCCTTTCCAATTGACATGACTGCTAAAGAAACCTCCTTTGTGCTTCTCATTCAACTCAAGAATTGTAGAAAGCTGCAGAGTACTTCTGAGGGTACTCTCCATTTTGTCAGGGTCTAGATAGTCCAGCTGGAGTTAAAGGCCGAAACATCTGGGGACCTACTGACTCTGAATGGCCCCTTCTTCTCTGGCACACCAGTGCAATTTAACTGATCTCTACCCAGTCCATATCACTGCACACAAGTGAGCGATCTGACTGAATGATGATGAGTTTGGACCCCAGATTGCTGAAGGCTAACCTAGATTTCCTTAAATACAGTCTGAGGCCCACAGATCCTAGAACAATGGTTCTCAACCTGAGGGTCCCCAGATGCTTTGACCTTAACTCCCAGAAATCATAACAGTTGGTAAACTGGCTGGGATTTCTGAAAATTGTAAGCCAAAACACCTGGGGACCCACAAGCTCTTAGAGGCATGGTCTTGGGAGATTTGCAATCTAACTCTTTCATCATCCACTTTGGTATCATGGAATCTGCGGTGCCTGGTTCATCTCCTTTTATGCTGAGGTTGCTTTCTTGTGGACATCCTCTCTGCTTCCAGAATGGGTCAAGATGGCCCCTGTGCATTAAACACTGCATGTGTACATGGTACCAGTGTGAATATAATTGTGTTGTGGGTAAACAGCCCCCCGCACTCCATTCTCAATGCAGTCACATTCCTGAATTTTATTTGCTCCATTCTTTCATTCATCTGCAGTCACATCTGTGCCGGGAGAATTTATTGCAGTTCCTCCAATGCTGTTGATTTAAGCAAATGGAAGACAGATATCTTGCACCTGACTCCTAATCAAGGCATGTTGTCTTTGGAGAGACTGCCTGGGCAACAAGACTTCTGCATTTCCTGGGGAAGAGCTGGGTTCTTAATTGGGGTGTAGCTTGCTTTCAGAGACTGATAGAGCTTAGCAAACTATAACAGGAGGAGGCATATATTCTGAGCTCTTTGAGAAAGTGGAGGGGGTTGTTCAATGATCTAGAACATGCACTGGGATAGAGAAATAGTAGCCATTGGTAGGTGAGAAATCAGTGTTCCTGAATCATTGTAGATTAAGAAGGGAGGTGAGAACAAATATCCTTGCAATCTCTTTCCTCATCAAACATTCACTGGGTGCCTGCTCAGTATCCCTTTCCCAAAGAGATACTGATTAGGCACTGAGTAGTGGATGGATCAAAGTTTTCTTTGATCCATCTACTCGAACAGACTTGCAGTGAGACCTGGAGTTACTGACTGGTTATGCCTGATCTTCCCCCAGTACCTGAAGTGAGAGTTTCATTGGTGGTGCACATCCCCCAAGAAAAAGCCATAAGGGTACACATCTCAGAGATGGGTTATTATCTTGAAATGCCTTCCTCTTCTCAGACACTGTAGAGGAGAGTCTAAAATCCCACGTGACCTGTCACTCCTGGCATTCCTTTGAAAAAGTTATTTTTGTCTCTTGATGGGCATCATCAGGGGATGGCTTTGGAAGTGCCTGTGGTGATGCCAAGGATTCCAGTGTATTTTGAGTCATTTAAAAAAAAAGGAAATGAATTTGCTTGGAGAGTAGATACAGTTTTTCATACCACATAGGTACTATGATTCCACTTTAATTTTCATTGGCTAAGAATTATTATTACTATTATTAACTTTATTTATACCCCACTTTTCTCCCCGTGGGGACTCGAGGTGGCAAACAATCCCACACAAGACAGGTTTAAAAAGTGCAATACAAGTGTTAAAAAAACAATTAAATACTAACAGCGTGAGAACACTGAAAATTCCAGGAATCCTTAGGATGCAGCCATGATAGTTACAGAATGTGTAGCAAGAAAGCCTTAATCTACATCCTAAATTCATCCCCAGTAGGGTCTATTCAAGTAAAGGCCAGTTTGACAAAGGTTCAGAGGAAGGGATAGGATACTCTTAGTATGGAGTTCTGGCTGACATTTTTCTAGTCTTCACTGGAATGTCTCTTCTGTTTCCCAATTCTGAAGACATTCCTGGCATGTACTTTTTTATATCCTGCCCTCTCCTCCAGTAACCATTAATACCCTTGGAGAAGTTTACATCTCCCCCCCCCCCCCCAGTCCTTGTTCTAATTAGGCTGTGGCATTTTCCTACGTAGAGCCTGTATGTTATATCTATCGCAATTTGTCTATCGAATCAAAGTAGAGATGGAGGAATAACAGTGGACCAAGCAAACTTTTCCTTAGAAGAGTTGTGAGCCAGATAAGATTAAAACACATCTTGTGTCAAATGCTTCAACATCTTACCAGAAGCCTCTTCCAACTTTGTGAAGGACCATGGAGCAGATGTTTTAAAGCAGCAGTGGGCAACTGGGCATGGCTCAAAGACCACATGCAGCTCTCACCAGACCTCAGAAGGCAAAACAGAACCATTTCTGCCCCAATCCCTGAATTGCCCCTAGCATCTCTATATGGGTGGGGGAGCCATTTTTTAACAGGAGATGCCATTTTCTAGTTTATTTCCAGGTTATAAAAGGTTAAAGCATGGCAAAACTGCTCCCATGTCCTTTAAGAATTCCGGGAGCATTTTTTCCGGGAAGGACCTATAAAAAATGGGGAATATGAGCCTCTCAAACATAGGCTGGGTAGGCACTTTGCACTTCATGAGATGCACTTGTCTCTCCTCTGTTCTAAACATTGCTTTGCATACTTCCTTTTTTGTGGCATTCTAGTGTAATTTGCACCATGGATCATTACTCCCCACCCCCGGATCCTAGAAAGACTTCCCATGCTATCTACTGCTGGCAGTTGTTGAAGGCTTTCATGGCCGGAATCACAGGGTTGTTGTGTTTCCCGGGCTGTATGGCCATGTTCCAGAAGTATTCTCTCCTGACGTCAGGAGAGAATACTTTTGAACATGGCCATAAAGCCCAGAAAACACAACAACCCTACTTCTGCCAGTGTTTGTCAATGGCAAGACAACTCACACGGAAGCCATATAGGCATGGAGAGCTGCTATAGAGAAATGGCTTCCATCATAGATAAAGTAACACATAGAGCAGTTAGGTAATACCCTTACGTGCTAGCCAGAGGAAATGGGAATTATAGTCCAACAACATCTGGAAAGTGCTAGGTTGAGCAAAACTGATACAGATTATAATACAATCTTTAGTTTTCCTTGTTCTTTCAAAACTAATATTGTTTTCCTCTTGTTCAGAAGGCTTATGTGAGTTAAGTTCTATATGGTGCTCTATTGTGTGAATATAGTGTTTTGTGTTCTTGCTGCTTCCTTCATTCAATTCAATGGAGGAAACAGCAATATGTATTTTGGTTTGGGGGACAGGAATTAATTTTTTTTTCTGTAGGTCTTTATTGTGGTTCAAGTAAAAATTGCTCTCACTTTGTACTTTTGCCCAGAAAAAAAAGCAGTTTGTTGCAGGCGATTCCGATAGAAGGGACCCACAAAGCAAGAGAACTTTGAGTCCATATAAACTTCCCACAGCTGCTTTGAGGTTTATTTTTCTGTGACGGTTTCAGAAGTCCAAGGCTTGCGATGGGTATGCATACAAGACTTATAGGGTAGTCTTTTCCAAGGCGGTGCCCTCAAAATGCTTTAGACTACTTGTTTTGAGATTATGAAAAGCTGCAGTACAGTGCATCTGGAGAGCACTTGGTTGGGTGAAGGCCATCAAAGAGAGTGTTGCAGGACTATAGAGAAGCATTTGTCTTGTTCTGATTGTTCCTTCTCCTGCTATCTTCCTGGAGGGAGCACTGTGGATGCTAATAAGTCTCTCCTTCCTTTTCTCCTTCCCTACAGGCTCCCCGATGAGACATCCCCATCATTGATCTCCTCCAAGCCTGTAAGCAGCCTTTTCCACAACTGGCCCAAGTCCCCACAGGGCAAGCACCCCAAAAGCGTGGAGTTTGATATTCGCCCAGCCCTGCGGCGCGCCCCCAGCCCAGCTGCCCTGCCCAGTGAGCACAAGATCAGCCCCACTCCAAGGCCTTCCTCCCTTCCCATCCTGCCTTCTGTGCCCATATACACTGGCGTATTTGATCTCCGTGGTTCTCCCACCTCTGGGGGTGAGCACCCTTTCCCGGGCTTCCCTTCTGGCAGCCGCTCCTTGTCTCCCACCCACTTCCTGCCGCCAGCCACGGACAAGCCCTTTGGCTCCAAGCCGCTGCCTTTCTGGACCAAATACGATGTGGCCGACTGGCTAGATTACCTGAAGCTGGGGGAGCACCGCGACCGGTTCCTGGACAACGAAATAGATGGCTCTCATTTACCGTCCCTCACCAAGGAAGATTTCATTGACCTGGGTGTGACACGAGTTGGGCATCGCATGAACATCGCCCGTGCCCTCAAGTTCTTTCTGGAGAGGTGATGGGGGAAACCGCCCTGCCCCGGGGAGCCTCTCACCTGAATGTACAATGGATCTCCACCACTGGGGAGAACAAAGGAGGTGGAGGGGTCGCAGCTGTGGGGCTGGGCGCAGGGGAAGCTGTAAGGAGAGACCCTGTGGGTCAGGGTAGGGTGGGGATCCCCCCCTGGCAGAGAGATACTCTGAGAAGCTCACCAAAGCCTGCCTGGGCACCCTTACAGGGGTGTGCACTTTCCTCTTTTGCGTTGCCATGTAGCAGTTTGCCCATTTCATTCATCCGACCAAATGCTGCTGACACTAGCGTCTGAATAATTGATACATGTAACCAGTTCCCAAGCTATATATACACCTACACACAGATGTATATACACACACAAATGTTTCTGTGTGTGCATGTATTATCTCTACCTATTTACATATACTAATGTGTCATTCTCCATTGGCATACCAGCTTGCTTCAACAACCTTGCAGCTCATTTAGGTCATCCAACTGTACAGCAACTTATATCTGCATATCTATGCCACCCACCATCTTGCTGATTGCACTTCCTTTGCAGCTGCTGTTTGCCCATCATTGTAAAAGCTTGCCTGCTGCATTTTCACAATTACTGGGGTTGTTAAGTACTCTGCCTTTCAAAAAAGGAAAGAAATAGACTTCCTTTCAGAAGAGTTGCATTGGCATATATTTCTTTACTTCGCAAAATGAGTTCTATTTTAGCTCATGTTAGGGAGGGCATGAATCCTATTTTCCCCAGCTCATCATAAATCTCTGAAATACTCCTACTCCCAACCTTTGAAGACTTTATTAGACATTGTCTACACTCATTCAGGCTTGCCTTCACAGCCATAAGCCAGAAGCTTTCTCCTTCAGAATGGAAACAACTCTTTGGGACGCAGAGCTTATGTAGAGTGCGTCCACAGCTATACCTCCCACCCTGCACATATTACTAGCTCACATTACTGTCTGCCTTGTCCAATAGTTTACCTTTCGATACTGCTACCGAGGGTGATTTAATGTAGCAGGAAATCTTGCAGTGCTTCTGCTGAGCTCTAAAGCAGTATCAGTGCTCTTGGGTAGATGGCTTACTGGATTTGCAGCTCACAAATCAAAGGTAGCAGTGAAAAACACCTCAGCCCTTGCTTGAGTGGTGTGCCGGCACTTCTTACCATTACCTGGATTGCATATCAAAGAATATTCTTCAAGGCCAGAATCCCTTGGGAGTAGAATTACGCTAGCATGAGCAACCCAGATCTGTGTTATGAGACAGGCAGTACCCTGTATCTCCATGCTATTTCAGCATTCTTGGGCCAACCACGAGAAAACATCAACTGTATGAGTAGAGGGGTTGGCAAAGCCTCTCCAAAGTGACCTGGACTGTGATTTATGACTTTCTGGGTGTGTTGAGAATTGCCTAGCTGTGACTTTTATTGCAGAAACAATAGATTGATACACTAGAGAAGCCACAAAGAAAATTTGGTAACCTGGAATTGAGGGGACTTTCATATGGTGAGCTTCTGGCACAGTTTATGAAGTCACCAAGTGGGAACATTGCTCTGTATAGACCACTATTGTTAACTGGCTGGTATCAGTGGCTCACCAGGGTAACTTCCTAGTTCCACCTGGAGACCCCTGGCATTCCCTTGGTGAACATGCCCAATCCTGCTTAGCATCAAATTGTGCGCATTTAAGGTAAGCTGTTCCACCCTTTGCTCATTTTTTTCTAACAAAGTGGTGTGAAAACAAAGGTGGATTATAAATGGATATTTGGACATACCGTATGATCCCTATATCCACAGAACTGAATTATGTGGTTTCACTTAGGTTCTCCTTACAAGCTATGCCCTTTATTCAATACCTCCATTGTTCATCACATTGAAAAAATAAGGGTTTGCTATTTAGTTTATGTTTCTGCATCAGTCTGGGAATGTGTTGTCCATAGATAGGGGAAGGGGTCATACTCTACATTCAAAAAAATTCACAACAAAGCAGGGCAATTGCCCAGTGGAAGATTTCATGTGAGCGTCTTACTAATTTAGCAGGGATTCCTCTAGAACAATGCCTGTTTATTTGAACCAGTGTGCTCTGATTCTCTGCCCCAGAGTGATGGAGGCTACTTCTTTGGAGGCTTTTAAACAGGCTAGATGGCCATCTGTCGGGGGCTCTTTGAATGCAATTATCCTGCTTTTTGGCAGGGAGTTGGATTGGATGGCCCACGGGTTCTCTTCCAATTCTATGATTCTGTGATTGTGCAAACCAAGCTTTGCAGTGCTGATGCTTTATACTGCAGTTGAGCAGAGGATATTATGTTGGTTCCTGCAACATTGGGTATGCTTTGAGGAGAGCCCAACAGTGGCTTTCCAGCCTAGTTACATAGGGAATGGGATATTCCATACTATACTGGCTTGGGGCTGATGGGCTCAGCAGCCAGACACAACTGAACACCAAGTTGTTGGCAGTGGTTTGCATTTGGAATACCATATTCTGCTCAAAGCCATGGTTTAATATTTGGCTACAGTTCACATATAATTCTCCTGGAAAAGGAATCCATATGTAATCCATACAGCAGCAGCCTTAGATGAATGCAATTTGTTTTCGTTTAGCTAGGCCAACTGTAGATTTCCACAGAAAAAATCAGATTTTTGATTTGAAGTAGGAACTTGTGGGTTGCACTAAATTGGTGAACTGACACTGTGCCCAAAGTCCATACACTGCCAAAGGAAATCACTCCTTCCTCTTCCAGTTTTCCAGAGTATACACAACCCTGACTTCAACTGTCTGCTTTGGTCTACATACATATGCATTGGTGCCATCATGCTTTCGCTTGCGGCTTGCATACTCAGGGTCAGCCTTCATCTTGTTTTCATGCCAGAGCCGTCTTCATGTATGCATGTTTCATGTATTTCTGCACTTCCAGAATGGAGAGATCTCCATATGAGCATTTCCCCTGCAAAGTTGGGGAATCTCTGTGTCCTTCTGCCAGAGGGGTATCTGTGGCCAGCAAGCATTTCAGCTCCAGATAGATAGATGCTATGGGGGCTGGAAAGAAGGGGCAGAAAGAAAAGGTGTGGGCAGGTGATCCCACTCCATGTCTCCTTCAGCGTCATCCCATGCTCCCACCGTCCCGAATTCCCAGGGAGAGGGGGTCTTGGATACTGACCATATCTGTGCTATGGATGGAGCGTCTGTCCCCCTTCTCTTCAATGCTCAGCTGCCAAAGAAACAAAAAGAGCCCAGCATACAAGGGGGTGCTGCCTAATGTGTCCTCCCCATTGCAGCCATTTGGACGCCAGGACCCAATGGGCGGACTCCTTTTTTTTCCAGGACACAGGCTGAGGGGGAGGGAGGCTCTTGCCGCTGCTCATTGCTGGGATCCTCAGAGTGATGCTCCGTCCAATGGGAGGGGAAGGGGGGAAATCCCTTGACCCCTTTCCTTCCCAATCTCCACATCAGGGATTACGAGCTGTGGGGAAGCGTGTGGGGACTTGTACTATGACTGTAGGCCTGTGGCTGGCCCCATTTTACCACTTCACCAGTGCTGTGACTCTTTAGATCTACAGCTAGCCACCGCCAGCCCACCATGACTGTGCCATGCAGCCAATCCCACTCTCGCGCCTCTGAAACCGTAGTTCTGTGCCATATACAGCTAAGTCCTTCCCCACCTCCCATGACCATGTGGCGTAATGCGCTGCACCTCCCCCCCCCCCCCCTATTTATTTTTGTGGAGCCACATCACATTTCTGTACTATGTGGCTCTGGTCACCCACGTGCCCACGCTCCATGACGTTGGGTAACCTTATTCACCTGACACTGTCAAGACCAGCAATGTATCCTTTCCCTTCATGACCATATGATTAACCCAGGCATGCAAAAAAAAAAGAGAAAACAAACAAAACTTTTAAAAAAAGAAACCCAACTGGTGACAGGCCCCAGGCAAATAAAATGTTTACGTGGGCAGCCAGGATATTTTCAGAACCTTAAAATTTCAGCTTCGCTTTTATTAAAACAAGGTTAATCTCTAGCCCTTGTGGTTGGGAAATGCAGGGCGGGGTGATTCACAAAAGACAGTCAAGACTGCAAGTGTTAACGGCTTATGAGGCAGAATTCTTGTAGTGGCCATTTTCTCAGCAAGCATATTGGCATCCCTAGCCCAGCTTTTAAAAATATAGGATTTGAGAAATCCATGCTGGCAACATCTTTCGAGAGGGGATGACATGGTTACTTGCAGCCAAAGTAAGAGGCATAGGCACTGGATTCAGAAGACCTCGGGTTGATTTGTAGGCAGGTGGCAGAAATCTCTACAAGAAAAAGGCAAGGGCCCATGGGGGTCAGCAGTGATTTGACTGGGGAGACTAGGCACAAAGAGCAGAAGCACCAAGGACTAAAGCAGTGGTTCTCAACCTGTGGGTCTCCAGGCGTTTTGGCCTACAACTCCCAGAAATCCCAGCCAGTTTACCAGCTGTTAGGATTTCTGGGAGTTGAAGACCAAAGCATCTGGGGACCCACAGGTTGAGAACCCCTGGACTAAAGAGATGTGAGTGTTAAAGAGTTTGGTCCTTGCACAGAAACAGTACCCAGGTGTTGTTGGGGCAAGTGGGCTATCGGTTGTGTTGAGTTGGGAGTCGCACATCTTCACCCAATTTGCATGGCTGGGTTAACCCTTCTAGTGCCCTGGCTCTGTGCCATGCGGCTTTGTGTGCCTCCCTCTCAGGATGCCTCTTGCCACGTCACTTTCGTCATCCCACCCACCCACCCACGCCTCCTGTGGTGCCCCTTCCCCATTGCTGCCACAACCTGACTGGCCACATGGCTATTCCCATTGTGCCTCCAAAGCCACAAATCCATACCCGTGTGGCCTCGCTCTGACCTATCTCCAGATGTGGCTGCTCTGCTCCTTCATACCCCAGCAGCCACCAAATGCCACATCCTAGTGCCACATGGTGAAAACTCCGTTCCCTCCTTACTGTGTGGCTAGTGACATGTGCTGCTGACACTGCACCTCAGTGCTGCTGGTTGGGCAGCCGTATTTTTTCTTTCTTTCTTTTTAAAGAAAAGGGCTCTTGACTCGTCTCGTCAGACTGGCCGCACTGGCCCCTCCCATCCATAGGCCCCAAGGAGGGAGCAAAAAGAAACTTAACAAACTTTAGAATGTCTTCCAAATGATGATGATAATGTGGGGAGGTGGGAAAGATGGTCTCTTCTACAATTTTAGGCAGGGGAGGGGGTCTATGCTGCTGTTCTCGGCTCCTCACTCAGTCAGCCCCATAGATTCATGTTCCAGCTCTGGGGAAAAGACCATAGTGGGGAGGGGAGTATGGGAAGGATCTGGGAGCCAAGTCTCTTGAGGAGCTGAGGAATTTTTAGTGATGGAGGAGGTTTCCAGGTCTCCTGGATTCTTGAACGGAAAACTTGCAGTGGGATGATCTCACAAAGAAATAATGTCTGTAGGGTGGAACAGAAAGACTCTCGAATGAATGGGACTCATGGAATTAGGCAGGAGAGGAGTTGGAAATTCAAGAATAGCAGCAGCAAATGCATGGCCAAATTTTGGGACACCATCACCAGAGCTGTCGTTTATGGGGGTTCTCTTGTCTCAGAGCAATTGAGTAATCAGTCCCGTATTCTGAGAAGAGCTCCAGCTTTGATATTGCAAGAAATTGTGGGTTGTCTGGAGAAAAGGGAAGATGCTGCACCAGGTCCAGTTTACCTCTTGATGCATGATAGTGCAGGGCTGGGCAGCTTGTGTCCCTCCATATGTTGTTGAACTGAGGTCGCCACCAAGCTTGGCCAAGGATAAAGAAGGACCACAAGATGACCACTTCTCATGGACTGGCACATTTAAGAAGCATTTGTCCATTAGTTATACTACTGTTATTTATGGATTTTCTAGTTTGAATGATGGAGAGATTTTTCCTGGGCATGTCCCATTGCTTGAAATGCAGTTGAAAGCTGGAGGCAAGACTGCAGGACCTATAGGGTGGTTTGGGACATATGAAGAGACATGACTCTTCAGCTTTCTAGAAAGGCTGATATTTTTTTAAAGTCAAAATGGGGTGAGGGTATTGCTATTCAGATTGTACACCCCATATTTGGGGAAGAGAGTGGGATTGTTGCCTTAGATGAAAGAGAACTGGAAGCTATACAGGAACACCGGTGTTCTCCGAAAAGATATATTTTGGCTCAGTGGTTTAATGTGTGCAGGGATTTGGAAGGGAGTTGGGGGGGGGGGGTAAGATTCCTGAGTTCTCCAAACAGGAATGAGGGAAAAGAGAAAAGGTGCAAATGAGATTGTCTAGGGATGAACTGGTCCTGGAAGGGTTGAGAACTGCAGCATTGAATCCTCTTGCCTTAAATGTACTGAAATGAAGTATGTAACGTTGACTTTGTGCTTCAGGGATCTGTTCCCTGGGATTGGGGGTGGGGGTGGGGGTTGGTGGGATGGGGGATGGTAATGCCTGCATCGGACAGGGTTGTGTTTCGATTTTTGTGATTGCTGGGTGGGGACGGGCTACAGGGAAGGGAGTCGGTACACTCCACCCCATTTAATCCTCTGATATAAGTCTCTGGGGAGGGATCCTTGCCTTCCCCCAACACCTGGCCTTGTAGCACCCAGGTGTCATGTATAATAGACTTTTCTCCTTTGTCCCTCACCCATCTTTCCTTCTTTTCTTTTCTTTTTGTTTTTTCCTTGGAGAGAGCTGCCAGAATTTCATTCCGTAGGTTCCAGTCTCCATCCTCGCTCTTACACCCTTTTGCAAAAAGCCAAGTTGGCTCCTGAGCCAAAAGGCAGAGCCATCCCATCTCCCATCTTCAAGGCCCTGAAGAGTCTAACTTGGGTCTTGGCCCAAGAGGCCTTAAAAGGTCCACAATCACCCATCTCTTAGGTCATCCCATTCAGTTCCCCTAGGTGTGTCACGATCCTCACTCAAGAGCCCAGTCTGGTTTTTTGCTGTGCTGGAAGGATTGGCTCCTGTCTAGAACATGCCCTCAGCTCCTACCTGCTCTATAATGCACTTCTACTGCATCCCTCTCCTGGGATTTAGGATGTTTTATGGAGGGAGACGGGAGTGCCACTTCCACTCTTAATCCCCAGAGTGACTCTTGAACCCAGGAATCCTGAACCTCCATCTTCTTCCCTATCAACTCTCCTAAAACCACACCTCTAGGAAACCTCATCCTGTGGGCAGAATCTCCCAAGATGAATGTAATGAACTCTGTCCTGCCTAAGCCCATCCTTTGGCATTCAGGCAGATCTGCCTACGTCTCTCTCACACACACATAAACTCACACACAGACACACACCCCTTATATGTTCCTCTACCGAATACCCTTGTCCTGTCTCTGCCTCCAATGCCTGTGCAGAGCAACTAATGTAATTTACTGATTTTATTTGCAAATATAAACTCTATGGGATACAGAGGTTTCTCCCCAGGTGTGTTTGCATCCATGATGTGTGTTATGTTGTGGACAAAGAAGAAGAAACAAAACTTACAATCAGATGTTCACTAGGTTTTCACTACAGATGCCAAATAATTGTCAGGTCTGCTGGGAGTTTACTGAACATTGGGATGGAAGGGGAGAAATAATGTGGAAGAGACATTTGATGACAGCCTAGCCACTTTGCTCTGGGAGTTTTGCCACAGTCATTGTCATCTGAGGTCAGCTATGGTGGGGCTAAGATTCACCTCTCACAAAATTATAGATATCGCCCTGTGCCCACTGCCTTGATCACCTGTGGGGCTTCTCCTTTTTCTTTTTCTTTTGGAAACTATGGAAAGTTGTGTAGGTAAATTGCTTCAGCAACTGGGCTTCCACGCAAAACTTAAACCAAACAGATCTCAGCTATGCTTCCGATTCAAATTTGGATTTCTCCCATCTTCGGGTAAAAAATGCACTAAAAATTAAAATATTTTTACCATTTGTGTCACACATCCGTAGATGGCCAGAATCTTCTATTGTACTTACACATGTCGTGTAGGCTAGTAAGTGGAGACTGCAGGGGTTAAGCCAAGATTAACGGAGTAGCATTGGAACTATGCTACTTACACCTATGTAAATCCCATACAGGATTCTGGCCAGCAAAAATGAAAATAATAGGAGTTCTACAAAAATAAAATTTGCAGAATTCCTTGGAAGTAAACCCATTCAATCAATAGGATTTTGCTAAGTGTTGACTCACCATTGCACCCTTGATTTAGTGGATCTACTCGAGGTGCCTTTGGTGGCGCAGCAGGTTAAACCGCTGAGCTGCTGAACTTGCTGACCGAAAGGTCAGCAATTTGAATCCGGAAGTGGGGTGAGCTCTCACTATTAGCCCCAGCTTCTGCCAACCTAGCAGTTTGAAAACATGCAAATGTGAATAGATCAATAGGTACTGCTCAGCAGGAAGGTAATGGTGCTTCAAATAATCATGCCAGCCACATGACCTTGGAGATGTCTGTGGACAACACAGGCTCTTTGGCTTAGAAATGGAGATGAGCAGCAACCCCCAGAGTCGGACATAAACTAGACTTAATGTCAGGGGAAAACCTTTACCTTTACCTTACTCTAGGTAGGATTAACCAAAAAGACTTGGGTCAAAATCAGGTGGAATAGATGACCTTTCCCTTCGCTTTGTGTTGCACCTGGCCACCTAGTTGGTTAACCAGTGAAAACTGAAGCAGATGAACAAACCTGAAACCCATTTGTGGCTGGTCAACAGTTTTCTAGAAAGTTTGGGCTGTGTTCTGCATATACACTGTCATAAATATGTGGCTGTCCAGAACAGAACAATGAGCTTACACCTCATTCCACAAGTATCGTGGCAGGGAATGGAAGCCACTGGTAACCCAGTTTTCCTAAACAATGTGTCTTTAATTGAAATTCTCTACCAGTAATGCATTTGACACATACTCTGAAGGTACATGAGGCAGCAGACAAGCTGAAACTGGGGCTCCTTCCACACAGCTGCAATCCACATTAAACTGGGTTGTGTGGCAGTGTGGACTCTGATAATTCAGCTCAAAGCAGATACTGTGGATTATCTGCCCTGAAATTCTAGGTTATATGGCTGTGTGGAAGGGCCATAAGATGCTGCTCTGAATCCATTCAGTACCTTGATGTCAGACTACCTGGGAGGTCAGCATACCTTCCCCTGAATTTTACGCTGGAGGAACATTCAGATGGACCAGAAATGAGAACTGAATGAGGGAAGAGAATAAGCACCCTTTGTAAAGCTGCGCCAAATCCAAGAGGATGGACCAAATTGACGTGTTTGCCAGAGGCTCCAACTGCACACAGAACACAAGAACATCAGAAACATCATCAAAAAAATCAATTCTAACTTTCCCAATAGTTTACTAAACCTGACGAGAGCAACCTACCAAAGTATCCTACCAAAGGTTTCAAAAGAAGTAGCCATGTTAGATCCTTGCAAGGTAAGAAGGGGGGTGGAAAGAGAAAGAGAAATATGGTGGCACATTAAAGATTAACTGGCTTTTTTATTTTTAGCTGAGCTTTCATGGATATGAACCCACTTCTTCAGATGTACTGTATCCAAAGAAGTGGGTTTATATCCTTGTGAAAATAAAAAGAAGTTAGTCTTAAAGGTACTGCCATATTTCTGGGTTTTTCTTTCTTTCTATCTCCTATTCTTAGCTCCTTTATGCTGCCCAACATTCTAGGGTTTTTTTTTACCCCGCTTTCAAATCCGACCTAAAGCCATGGGGCATTGTCCTTTGCAAGTGTAAGGTTCAATAATGGAACCAGAGGGGGAGCTTTTAATGTGGGAATTCAGGAATGTAGGAGGCTGGCAACTACAGCTGTACCTAAACTCATTCCTATAATTAAATCGACATATGGATACAAGCCAAAGGAAATGTGTGGGATACAAGTCCTGGCTCTAGCAATGCCGCTGTGCATCATCCTGCACCTCGGCATATGCCAAAGTTTCCCTTTATAAGAGATGGAGTCAGGAAGCATAAGTGGGTCTGTTCAAGACATTTTGTTGCCGGGAATAAAATATGTTCTTTCTGTGCACACAGCAATGCATACACGCAAACACATATGGATCAAGTAGAGGTGCATAATACTCCAAATAAGGAAAATTCTTGTGGAGCAGAAATACCCACAAGCACCTTATCCTATCATGTGTATCAAAATAACAACTCTTGCCTTTTCATGATACCTAAAATCACAAACTGCCCAAGACCATTGTATCACTGCCTAAAGAACAGGTGGCAAGACAAAACCACGAATGGGAAGAAGCAAGGAGAAAGAAGTTGGTGATCGCAAAGAGGGCAAGTCGTTTATTTTCTGCCCTGCCTACTCCACTTGTCAGGAAAGGAAGCTGAATTTCTGAGTTGCTGTGAGTTTTCCGGGTTGTATGGCCATGTCCCAGAAGCATTCTCTCCTGACGTTTCACCCACATCTTTGTTTCTCTGTGTAGTCTGACATTGGTTGTTAGAGTGGTCCGGCAGATATATAAACCCCACTTGCCTAATTTCCACCACACATTACAACCTCTGACGATGCCTGCCATAGATGTGGGTGAAACTTCAGGAGAATGCTTCTGGAACATGGCCATACAGCCTGGACAACTCACAGCAACTCAGAGAAGAAGTAAGTGATATCAAAGACAGTAAGTCATTTATTTTCTGCCAGAGGAAACAGGTCTGGAGCAAAGATCACAGTGTTATGTTTTAAACAGTGGGACCTGGAGTTCAAATCTGCAAAGCAAAGAAATTCTAAATGCCTTAGGCTACATTTTCTCAGCCCAGCCTACTCCACATAATTACTTCTAAGGACAAATCTATCCGGAAAGGAAGCTGAATTTCTTGGGAGGTAAACCACTTCATATCATTCTTGTCCTTTGACTCTTATAAAAGGTAATGGGAGGATTAAGCACATAAGTAATCCAGAATTTCCAAAACAGTATATCTGGGTGCCTTCTTTTGGCTTCCAGACAAAAATCTACCAATTCCATTTATGGGATGAGGAATATGATCTGTTCTTGCCATTGTGCAAATGCTGCTAAGACTGGTTATAACACTCAAAGAGCATTTTGGCCCTGTTCAATGAAACAAGTCCATTCTGCTGCAAGGAATACAAATCGGGATTCATGTGGTGCGGCAGAAACTGCAGCAGGAGATCTTTCCAAATTCTCACTCATGCTTCTAGGAAAACGATGTTGCTGGGATGAGGATTCATTTCAGCTGGATCATCAACTTCCAACATTTCAAATACAATATTTTTGAAAAGAGGCCTGCTTTGATGTCATTATTTATATTTTCTCTTAATTCTCATCGCATCTTTCACCTTTTTTTCGTACTCTGACATATTTCTTTGTCTCCTTTCTTTTCATCCATTTCCATCTCTTTTCTTTCATCCATCCCCTTCCATCTCTCACCCTATGTTATTCCTCAACCCATTTTGCGTCCTTTCCTTTCTTTCCCTCCCCCCTCTCTACAGCATTTTCTTTCATCTCCCCTCTCTCCCTAGTCTCTCAATTATTTCTTTCTCTTTCCACAGGTTCTTTCTTTTTCCTTTTCATTTCCACATTCTCTTTCATTCTCACTTTTCCATCCTATCATCTTTTTTTCTCTTTGTTCCCTATTCCAGGTTGCTGTGGGTTTTCTGGGCTGTACGGCCATGTTCCAGAAGCATTCTCTCCTGACGTTTCACCCACATCTATGCAGGCATCCTCAGTGGTTTTGAGGTCTGTTGAAAACTAGGCAAGTGCAGTTTATATATCTGTGGAAGGTCCAGGGTGGAAGAAGGAACTCTTCTGTTTGAGGCAAGTGTGAATGTTACAATTGGCCAGCTTGATTAGCACTGAATAGCCTTGCAACTTCAGAGCCTGGTTGCTTCCTGCCTGGAGGAATCCTTTGTTGGGAGATGATTAACTGGCCCTGATTGTTTTTTGTCTGGGATTCCGCTGTTTTTGAGTGTTGTTCTTTATTTACTGTCCTGGTAGACAGATTTTGTTCATTTTCATGGTTTCCTTCTTTCTGTTGAAATTGTCCACATGCTTGTGGATTTCAATGGCTTATCTGCGTAGAATGACATGGTAGTTGTTAAGAGTGGTCCAGCATTTCTGCTGACTAATCCAACCAGAGAAGTCAGCCATAGCAGAGCACTTGATGAACCAACCTTGACACAGCATATAATACGAGAACACAGAAATGTGGGGTACCCTGAATGCGATTTTCCTGCTTCTTGGCAAGGGGTTGGACTCGATGACCACTCTAAGAACTACCATGTCAGATACACAGAGAAGACATTGAAATCCACAAGCATCTAGACAATTTCAACAGAAAGCAGGAAACAATGAAAATGAACAAAATCTGGCTGCCAGTATTTAAAAAATTCTAAAACCAGGACAGTAAATATAGAACAACACGCAAAAATGGGAATTCCAGACAAGAAACAATCAGGGCCTCCTAACAAAGGATTCCTCCAGGCAGGAATCAGCCAAGCTTTGAAGCTGCGAGGCTATTCAATGCTAATCAAGGTAATCAATTGCAACATTCACACTTGCCTGAAGCAGACAAGAGTTCCTTCTCCCAACCTGGACATTCCAGACATATAAACCCCACTTGCCCCGTTTCCAACAAATCTCACAACCTCTGAGGATGCCTGCCAGAAATGTGGGTGAAATGTCAGGAGAGAATGCTTCTGGAACAGGGCCATACAGCCTGGAAAACTCACAGCAATCCAATGATTCCGGCCATGAAAGCCTTTGACAACACGTCCCCTGTTCTGTTTCACACGTACACATTCAGACGCTTCTGTTGCTCTCTCTGGTTGCTTTTGTTCATCCCCACTTCAACCCCTTTCATTCTCCCTCTTCGCATGTGTATGCACAACTGCATATATACTTATTTTAAGCAAATCCTTTAAAAAAGATTCCTGACCAAAGCAAATGTCGGTGGTGCTACCATCAGTATGACCCACTTTAGGTCAGGATATGACCCATTTGCAAATCCCAAACAGCCAATTAAAGACCAATGAGCTTAGTAGGGCATTCTGAAGAGCCAGCCTCAAAACACCTTTTGTAGTGGCAGGGCAGAGTGTTGCTGCTTTTCCTCTCCTCCCTGAGGAATGGCAAGCAGCTTGTCCCAAATTTAGAATTAGAAGGAACAGCTAGATCAAAAGGCCCAGCTTGCATTTTAGTTGCAGAACATCAGCTACGCCTCCTCTCCCCCTCCATCCACTCTTTGCTGGGAATTTGAGCTTTTTGAGTATCTAAATGAGAAAGGAAGTGTGAAGATATGCCTCCAGGGGGCGCCTTGTCCCCAAATTTGTTCTCACCAAAATAGCTAGTGTGCCTTGGACTGGATTGTTCATGCTTGAAAAGAAAATAGAGTTGGTAGTCCCCAAAGTTTAAAGTGGGGAGAGATATGCAAACAGAGGAAGGACAACAGATATGCACACATCCAGACAACATGTTTTTCTTTACTGGGGATTCGTCTAGTCTCTTGGACCTCATATCCCAGCCAAGCGATTTCCATCCCATGAATCACTGAGAGTGTCTAGGAGCCGCTGGCGTGCCAGTGACCTTCGGAGGTGCATGCGATAGTCCTCCATCACCAGATCATCCCAACGTCGCAAGACAAAGTGGTCCTCGCCCAAAGTCAGTCCTGAACACAAGAGCTGGTTCCGGGTCCGGAAATCTGCCACTGTGAGCAGCCACCTGCAACGAGAGAGAAATTGGAAGTAAGAGGAAGGAAGATTGAAATGTATGTTGAGTCTGATGCAATGATTCCCAAACTTTAGTCCCTCAGATGTTTAGAACTTCAGCTCCCAGAATTCATGACCATTGGCTAAGCTGGTTGGGGTTTCTGGGAGTTGCTATCCAAAGCATTTGGATGACCAAAGTTTGGGAATCATTGGTCTGATGGAACCATGATGCCGTGGCTGCTGTGAATTATCCTAAGAGGCCAAAAGGTTCACCAACACCAAAACAATTTAAAAAAATAGCATTGGCAGGCATGGCAAAGGAGGCGATGGGGAGAACAACTGCATTGAGCACGGATGGAGATGATGGTCAGTGGTGCATGCAGATGATTCGGATTCACACTACAGAATCATACTGCAATTGAGTTGCTGGGAGTTTTCCAAGCTGGATGGCCATGTTCCAGAAGCATTCTTTTCTGACGTTTCGCCTGCATCTATAGCAGGCATCCTCAGAGGTTGTGAGGTCTGTTGGAAACTAGACAAAGGAGGTCAGGGTGGGAGAAATAACTTTTGTCTGTTTGAGGCAGGTGTGAATGTTGCAATTGGCCACCTTGATTAGTATTAAATAGCCTTTCAGCTTCAAGGTCTAGCTGCTTACTGCCTGGGGAAATCCTTTGTTGGGGGGTGTTAGCTGGCCCTGATTTATTAATGTCTGGAATTCCTCTGTTTTCTGAGTGGTGTTCCTCATTTACTCTCCTTATTTACTTTAGAGGTTTTTTTAAATACTGATAGCCAACTACCATGTGACTACACAGAGAAGCCATTGAAATCCACAAGCATGTGGACAATTTCAACAGAAAGTAGGAAACCATGAAAATAAACAAAATCTAGCTACCAGTATTTTAAAAGAACTCTAAAATCAGGACAGTAAATAAAAAACACCACTCAGAAAACAGAGGAATTCCAGACATGAATCAATCAGGGCCAGTTAACACCTCCCAACAAATGATTCCCCCCAGGCAGGAAGCAGCCAGACCTTGAAGCTGAAAGGCTATTTAATGCTAATCAAGGTGGTCAATTGCAACATTTGCACCTGTCTCAAACAGACAAGAGTTCTCTCTCTCACCCTGAACATTCCACAGATATATAAACCCCACTTGCCTAGTTTCCAACAGACCTCACAACTTCTGGGGATGCCTGCCATAGATGCAGGCGAAACATCAGGAAAGAATGCTCCTGGAGCATGGCCATACAGCCCAGAAAACTTACAGCATCCCAGTGATTCTGGCCATGAAGGCCTTCGACAACATAGTACAATTATTCTACTCTAAGTCCCATGATTCAATCCTGTGGAATCTTGAGGTTTGCAGTTTAAAGAAAGGCATTTGTAAAGCCAGAAGGCTCCAGGGTTCCCTAGGATAATGTGTTGTCGAAGGCTATCATGGCCGGGATCACAGGGTTGTTGTATGTCTTTCGGGCTGTGTGGCCATGTTCCAGAAGTATTCTCTCCTGACGTTTCGCCCACATCTATGACGTTTTGCCCACATCCTGACGTTTCGCTCACAACCTCTGAGGATGCCTGCCATAGATGTGGGCGAAACGTCAGGAGAGAATACTTCTGGAACATTCCCTAGGATATATCCATGGCAGTTAAAGTGAAATAATTGTGCTGTAATTCTGAAATGTGAAAATGCCGTATCTAAACTTAGATATCAGGACTGTCTAAAGCCCTGATATTTCATAGCCCAAAACCTGTGATCTCAGGAAAACCTGATGTGATAACACAAGAGATTCTTACAGGAAAGATGTTACAAAGGGAAACCTCTGATGACATAAAGCATGATTTCTTAATTATCAATTAGAGCTTTATAGAAGATGCCATCCAGATAAAAAGGACCAAGTCTGATAAATTAAGAAATATATATACACACATAAACATTTTAGAGATTCCTTCTTCTTCTGAGGATTGCGGAAAAGGATCCAGTCCTGAGACATGGGCACCCAAATTAGACCAAGGGGATCTGCTCCTCCCGGGACTATTATGGCTGTGCTCCAAAGCATTTGACAACAGTATGGAGAGGAAACTGCAACTCCTGGCTTTTCTGGGAACATAAGCCAGGCATGCAATGAGGTCTAGTAGATGAAGGTAGTACATGGAAATCCAAACCTGTTCTTCCGTCCAGCAGTCCCGCAGATCACATTAATGTTCTCAAACTGAATGTTGCACAGAAGGCCTGTTTCAAAGGCATTAGGAATGACTGCCTCTACAGCTGCCAGAACTTCCGCATGGTTCATCTCCTTTTCAGGCTGAAAGGCAAAACAAACATTCAACTGTCAGCTTTCATTGCAACTACTCCCACCAACTAGGAACTACTGTAATGTAGGTTTGAAATAGCTTTCTTTAATGGCTCTTCGGCTGCATTAAACCCCACTATAGCCTTTCACAATTTGAATCATACTAAAACTGCTTGCCCATATGGCAAGGCAGAAGGCTCAAAAAGCACTCAAGCACTGCCTCAATCATCTTTCAGTGGCATCAACAGCGTGCCAGAATGCATCTAGCAAAACAGGTTGAGCCATCTTCTGCTCTTGGTCACAAGTATCCCATACGAATAGGTACAGTAGCCCTGCGTATGGAGACTCTATTTAGCTATCATGACCATGAGGATTTAATAGCCCTATTTTTCACAGAGCTTGCCTCATTAATAGGTACAGTAAAATAACCACAAATGCTATAGACAGCAATAATCTTTTCTAATCCATATTTAACCCAATCATGCTTAAGGACTTCACAACATATGGTTTTTTGGGGTGAAACATTTATTAATGCAATTGCATATATAACTGAGGGGAATATTTTTTTGTACTGCAACACGCAAAATTCCCAGCAAGTATGGCTAGTGTGGGCTCCAACTCTGAAAACCAGGGTTTGAGTGCAGAACAATCCATTCTTTGACCTTGGGCGAGTCACACATTCTCAGTCCCAGAAAACCTCAATATCAGTTCTCCTTAGGGTTGCCATAAGCTGGAGATGACCTGATGACACACAACAACTACAACAAAAACAACAATGTTGGGCAGAGATTTCTGGCATCCTAAGGCAGCTGCCAGAAGAACCTCCCACAAAGTATGACATTTTTTAAGAGTGGAGTTGTTATTCGACTTAATGCAGCATTATACTGAGGCACTGAAGAGAATTAAAATGTCAGGCTTCCACTTTAGACCGAAGCACTTGATACTACTCAAAGTGCTTCCTCTCCTCCTTACTGCCATCAGGGCACCCACATACAAAAAAGGTGGTCCATTAGGACAAACCCCCCCTGAAATGTGGTGACAGTCCTGATTCTGTCACTTCCCAGTGAGACAGGACTAACCGGACTTTCCAGACAGAGGCAAAGAGGACGGGCAGCTGGGGGTCTGGGGAACTTGCGGATGCAGGGCATCTCCATGTCCAGGGCCTCATATTCAGCAATGATGCGCTTCAAGTATTGGCGCCTGGAGAGAGAAAGAAAGCTGCAATCCTAGTCTCTCTCTCTCTCTCTCTCTCTCTCTCTCTCTCTCTCTCTCTCTCTCTCTCTCTCTCTCCACACACACACACACACACACTGTACATATACAGTAGACTCTACTGAGTAGAGTCTCGCTTATCCAACATAAATGGGCTGGCAGAACATTAGATAAGGAAAAGCCTATTAAACGTCAAATTACGTTATGATTTTACAAGTTAAGCGCCAAAATATCACATTTTGCAATTAGTCTGCCACTTGTTTGGGCGCATGGCTGCACTTGTGTTGTTGTTGGGTGTGTTGGCCTGCTGCACGTTGCTGCCTAGAAAAACTGAGCTGTTGGATGAGAGAAGGTTGGAAAAGCGAGACTCTACTGTATATACATACAGCCAGCCTTTCGCATTCATGGGGCTAAGAGTGCAAGACTCCCACAAAAGTTGAAAAATCATGAATAAAAAGCCACGTTTTCTGAGCTTGAGAGAAATCCTGTCTAAGGCTTTTTAGGTCCTCCGCTGAAACTAGATGGTCAATCTCTGCTAGAGTTGGACTAGAAGACTTTGAGATTCCTGAAGAGACTATATTAATCAAATCTGTGAATAATCACATAATCACAGAAGTTACATCTGCAAACATGAAAGGCTAGCCATATTGTAGTAGTAGTGGTTAGACCAGGCATGGACAAAATTTGGCTCACCCCGCTCCCCGGATTCGAACCACCGACCTTTCATCAGCAGTCTTGCCGGCACAAGGGTTTAATCCATTGCCCTACCAGGGGCTCCCTAATGTCAGAATAAAATGGGAAGAAGGAAAACCACCTTGAAATATCTGGGGCGATAGTACGATATAAAAATAAATAATGGATGAAATCGGGAAGAAAGAGCAGGAACAGAGAGTCAGAATGCATGGGCAGTTCTCCCAATAGAGACCCTCAACAATTTGTCCTGGCACTTATCCTTTCTATCTCCTTCATAAATATCTGGAGCTGGAGAAATCAGTGACATCACGAAGTGTGCAAACAACACCAAACAAGGCAAGGAGCGAGGCAGAAAATAAATAGCGATAATGAAGAGCTCAAAAAAGATTGCTAAAAAATCCAGGAGTGACTAATAAAATGGCAAATGCAGTTGAAGATTAGTAAAGTGATGCATACTGGCCTGAAAAAACCCCATATATTGTACACTGATGCGGCCTTAACGAGTGATATTTACCAGGAGAGGCATTTTGAGATTGTGAGCTTAGCTGCCTTTGCATACCTATACTAAATCATTTCTAATTTGCATATTTTTCTATGAGAGTTAAGGACAAAATATATTTATGATAACTTCCCATTTATTTGATTCTACCACATCCACTTGCTTTCTGCATGACATAACCTCCAGCCGTTTTTTTTTTCTCTCCCTCCCTACCATAAGATTATGTATTTGTTTATGCACAAGTTTCTGCAGATAAATCTTTTCTATATGTTTCACAAAAAAGATGACTGTTTATTTTCTCTCCTGGGCATCTTACATCTTTATACTGCCTTCCCCATTATCCATTCCCCTGAAGCACCTGAGAAAGCCTGCCAAATGATAACGTCAGCCCTGACAACACTGTAACTCAGCCCTAAAGTGTACTTACGAGGTTTTACGTGGAGGAGGGGCAGGCTGCTCCATTTCTAGGAAAAGAGGGGCTCCTGCTTCAATCTCAGGGTTCAAGGGGGATGGACCTGAAAGTAAAAGAGACAATGGAATCATTTCATGCCAGGTGGTCTAAAAAAATTTAAAAGTTCCCACCATCATGTTCTCCACTATTGTTCAAATTTTAGCTGTCAGGTGTTAGACTAAGTTTCCCAAAATTGAGGTCTCTAATTGCAATAGTTGCTGAGCTAGACTCCCTTATCTGAAGGATAGTCAGAGTGCGCATGACAATTAAGAAAATGCAATTTTTGGGGTCTAATAAATTTGTAACTAAATGTATAAGAATGGCTAGTAAATTGAAATCCTGTAGTTTTCTTTCTTTCTGCTGATTCTGATGAAATTAATTTAAACATTATGAGTGCAAAATCCAGTCAAACAAGTTGACTCAAAGTGTGCATCAAAATGTGCCATGACAAATTTTGACCAAAATTCAGACTGCAACAATTTCCATGCAAAGATAAGGATTTGAACCAAATTTTGACCAAAATTCAGACTGCAACAATTTCCATGCAAAGATAAGGATTTGAAATTTTAACCAAGCATTATGCTTGTACTGGGCATCATACAGCCAGATTTGCAACTACCCAGCGTCTATAACCGTCCTGCTGGATCTTTTCAAATTTGACACTGTCAGCACAAATGGTAAAATATGTGACGTAATGAAAAAATCAAAATGTATATATAGTCCACACACTGCTTTGCCAGAGAAAGAAGATATGTACCACGCAGGTGAACAATGAAGAGCGAGTGGTTTATTCTTCTTAAACCCAGAACAACATATGTACAATGTGTTCAGTTACATCAACTCACATAATGTCCTTTTATTTAAAATAATCTTTCCTTTGTACATGTGGATAAATTCCTTCCAGTAGCTCATGAAGCAAGAGCCCACTTCAAACTGTTTCTCTCTCTCTGCCTCACTCTTCCAACTGTCTCTGCACCTGCTAAGCTAAAGCCTGAACAAAATTGCAACAGTATCAAAAACTCCCAGGCTTAACAGCTCTCCAGCTATAGCTCAACCAATCAGCTTCAGGCATCTTATTTTGCAGTTGATGCACACGCATTAAATGATTTCTTACATATCATAACAAAATCTACCTAAGTTCTAAGCCAATTACAGTAGAGTCTCACTTATCCAACACTCGCTTATCCAACGTTCTGGATTATCCAACGCATTTTTGTAGTCAATGTTTTCAATACATCGTGATATTTTGGGGGTAAATTTGTAAATACAGTAATTACTACATAGCATTACTGCATATTGAACTACTTTTTCTGTCAAATTTGTTGTTAAACATGATGTTTTAGTGCTTAATTTGTAAAATCATAACCTAATTTGATGTGTAATAGGCTTTTCCTTAATCCCTCCTTATTATCCAACATATTCGCTTATCCAACGTTCTGCTGGCCCATTTATGTTGGATAAGTGAGACTCTACTGTATTTCAAAAGCATCTACCTGAATATGCTCGTGAATAGTATCATCTAAAAAAGAAATGTTTGCTCTACGAGACTGATATGCTTTTGTTTTGCAATGTGACCATTAAGTATCAATTTACTCAGGTTAAAGTGTGTTATATATCACATTGAAACTAGCATCCCCATTGCCACGCCCAATAGCCATGCAGTAACAAGCAAGACCATGAGGATACATAAAGCACAATGCATAAATGCACACAATATAACATATTTTGACTTGAGTAAATGGATACTTAATGGTCAACATGGTTGACTGGATTTTGCATCCATGTTTTGGGAATTTTGGGAAATTTAGTTTAACACCTGACTAGCGCTACAGCTAAAATTTGACCAAAACTGGAGAATATGATTGGGTCATGGAATGATCCAATGTTGAAGACATTAAAAAGAAAGAAAACTCTATGGTGTGATCAGTAGGCTCTGGGGGTTTTGTGGCTTCACCAGATCTCAAAATGGACCACTGAACGAGCACAAAGTCATGTCTAAATTGAAAAAGTTGCTAAAGTATGGCTGAGTAACTTTAGACTGAACCGAATAATTTTTGCCCATCCACCGCACTCCTCTCTTGTGCCGCGCTGTCATGTTTCAGTGTGTCAGAAGTGATACAGTGTCGTTTCCAGCTGTTACTTTTCCAGGGTTGATTTTGTGTGTGTGTGTGGTTTTGCTTTTGGGGAAACTGGGGTCCATGGTAGTAAACCACTCATTTACTCATTTACAAATAGTGTGGAGTGTTTGGGTCTCTTTGCTCTAGCCCACCTCTGGGCTAGAGCAAAGGTGAGAATATCTTGCTATAGAGGAGATCACAAGCAGCAAATCTTATTTTATGTCTCCATATCTCCCTGGAAAGGAAGTGGAGAATTCAGGAGGTTCAAGGAGCAGCCTAACTGCTGACAAAATGGCATTGAGATTAAAATTCAGTCTACAGGGAGTCTGATCCCCACCTTTAATCTAAGGAGAATTGTTCTATGAGACCACCATTTCATCAACCCCAGGATCCTAGCTGACTATAAGAAATAAGATCCACGTTAATTGCTAGAAGCCACTGGTAGCACAGCAGGTTAAACCACTGACCTTCTGAACTTACTGACCGAACATTCGGCAGTTTGAATCCAGGGAGCAGCCCCAGCTTCTGCCAACTTAGCAGTTTGAAAACATGCAAATGTGAGCAGATCAATAGGTACAGCTCTAGCGGGAAGATAACGCTCCATGCAGTCATCCGGGCCACATGACCTTGAAGGTGTCTATGGACAATGCCAGTTCTTCGGCTTAGAAATGGAGATGAGCACCACACCAACCCCGAGTCGAACATGACTAGACAATGTAGGGGAAAACCTTTATCTTTACCTAATTGCTAGAATACCTGGAAGATTGATGGTGTGAGGAGAGGAGTTTTCATTACTGCCACTGCATTGCCTCTCCCTTTTGCCACTGTCCATCCCCCAAGGAGAGAGGCGAAGGATCCCGTTGAAAAACATTTAAATTGAGAAGAAAACCTCTTGGAACTGAAGCTAATTAGACTGTTGTGGCCCAATTTAGAACACAGAGTCTGGAGTTACTAGATCAGGAGTATCCCAGTCCTGCAAAAGCCTGAGCTCTGGGGATAGCCTCCTGGTGATGTCACAAGGAGCAAGGCCAAGGGAGGTCACAGCAGGAAGGCCCTGCGAATGACAGACACCAAGCATGATGCAGTACACAGTTGCTCAGAGGAGCTTGGCATTCACATTCAAAACACCATGTCTAACAAAGAAGAAAAGGTGTTGTCAAAGGCTTTCATGGCTGGAATCACTGGGTTGTTGTGAGTTTTCTGGGCTGTATGGCAATGTTCCAGAAGCATTCTCTCATGTCGTTTCACCCACATCTATGGCAATTGGCAGGCATCCTCAGAGGGACCTCATAACCTCTGAGGATGCCTGCCATAGATGTGGGTGAAATGTCAGAAGGGAATACTTCTGGAACATGGTCATACAGCCCAGAAAACTCACAGCAGCCCAAAGAAGAAAATACTTCTCTAGTTGCAAATTAAGAACCTTAATTCATAAGGCAGGTAAATCTCAATTACAGCAGGCTAACTTTGGAACTTATCACAGGACTCTGTTCCTCTTCTCTTCTCCTCCCCGTGAGAGATTGCTAGAAAGTGTTTCTTGACAAAAGGAGGTCATTAAAATATACTTTTTGTGTGTAAAAGAAATGCTTTCCAAATGGGTAATTGTCAGACACTGCTATCCTGCTGTAATTGCTATTTACTTGCCTGGTGTGATAAGCTCATAACTTATACGAGCTCTGCATTAAACAGTAAACAAAACCAAGTGCTGTTTTGAATAGTAATGTAAAGGTAAAGGTTTTCCCCTGATGTTAAGTCCAGTCATGTCTGACTCTGGGGGTTGGTGCTCATCTCCATTTCTAAGCCGAAGAGCCGGCGTTGTCCGTAGACACCTCCAAGGTCATGTGTCCAGCATGACTGCATAGAGTGCTGTTACCTTCCCACCGGAGCGGTACCTATTTGAATAGAATATATTAATTGAAGAAAGAACCATCCTTTTTAAGCAAAAAGAACTTTTCTAACCCAATTCTGCTTTTAAATGCAGCTCACATTAACCAACATTCAATCGCCACCTTCTCTCCTTCCTTCCTTCCTTCCTTCCTTCCTTGCAGAGTCTTCCCTTTTCCCTAAATCATCACCATTGTAATCTACTACTGTGTGTGTACATGCACCTTCAAATGACACCGTATATTTTATAGGGTTTTCTTAGGCAAGGAATACACATAGTTGGTTTTCCCATTTACTTCCTCTGAAATGGAGCCTACAGACTAGGTATTTATTGGAAGCTTCCCTTCCAAATACAGTCCTGTTTAGCTTTCTAAACCATACATGATCTGGTTCCCTGCACTATCATCAGTCATAACTAAATATTTGTGAGGCAAGGACAAAATCTTGATTATTGTGCCCTTTGATAAAACTGACTCAACCCACATCCATTACGTAGCAACAAACGCATTGGAGCTAGAGTAGAAATATGGGAACCAAACTCCAAAAAATTTAGAGCGGCAGAAAAATCCATAAAGCATCAAACCTGCAGTACTATTTTGAAACTCCTGAGGCAGTGCATACTAAGGCATCTCAGTGTTTCCCTGTGGCGATGGCGCTCCTTTCACTGAGCCAGCTTCAGTTTGAAATACTTTTGAGAGTGACAAGAGAATTGGGGACACATGTGAGCAAGTAGCATCAAAATATGGTCAAGATAACAAACATTATTAATGAGGAAGAACAGACAAGCTAGGAGAGAATGCAGCAGTTTCGTATCAGCTTCCTGGAAAGATTTTGCCCCAATGTTCATACCAACCTTGATAGGTTGAGTGCAGACTACTTCTGCACTTCAAACTCAGTTTGTAGCAACTGAAGACAAAGACAAAGGAAGAAGGTGCAAAGAATAGATTAAAACTGGCACATTTTAAAAGTGGGACAACAGAAGATTAGTTGAGGGCCCTTCCACACAACCATATAACCCAGAATATCAAGGCAGAAAATCCCACAATATCTGCTTTGAACTGGGGTATCTGAGTCCACACTGCCATATATTCCAGTTCAAAGCAGATAATGTGGGCTTTTATTCAGCTCTATTGAAGAAGCCTGAGACTGTCCCTGCAAATTGGCGCAATTGGAGGATGTGTCAAATTCTTTCTCAAGATCTTAGGACTGGAGAAGAGGGACAGATTGTAGGAGTTGTCATCCACTCAAAGTAATTTTCTCAACTCCGCTTGAAAGTTTGATCCTGAGCGGCATCCACCCCACTGCAGTGCTGCATTGCCTCACTTTATGATTGCAGCAAGGTGTCCGCAAGAGTTCGTGCCTCCTTCAGTTGTTGTGCTGCAGCCCCCCCCACCCCCACCCCACTGGATGCTCTCCCCTTCCTCCTCTTTGCCTTTGTGCACTTCTTCTGGCATGCATTTTAACTGAAGTGCATTTAGAGATTGGATAATTACGTTAAAAGCTGGAACTGGCAACTTCTTCTGATAGGCTGCCACAGGATAAAAGATGGGAAAGGGAGTAGGGAACGGTTAGGCATCAGAGACCCCCAGTCTCATAGATCAAGAAAACAGTGCTGTCATGGTCTTCCTTTGGGCCCTTACCTGGATCCCATTGGCTGCTGGAACCAGTACGCAATTTGGCACCTTCATTTTCATCCTCCTGCATCCTTGGGACAGAACAAAGATATTGGTTCCAACTATTTGGTAATAACATCTGAATCTCTACCTTTATCTTCCTTCCCTTCAAGAAACATTTCCTTAAATTTGATAAACTCCCAGCATTTCACAGGTGAAGGCCAGGGCGTGTGTGGCCAAGTGTGATAAGATAGCAAAAGTTATTTATAAAAAAGAACATACAACCGAGTAAAGACTGCAGCAGTTTGCTTTTGACAGCCTATAGAGCAGGCATGGGCAAACTTCGGCCCTCTTGGTGTTTTGGACTTCAACTTCCACAATTCCTAACAGCCGGTAGGCTGTTAGGAATTGTGGGAGTTGAAGTCCAAAACACTGGAGGGCCGAAGTTTGCCCATGCCTGCTATAGAGAGACCCCTATCTCTCTTTTCCTACTCTTGAATCATCTGGCTGCAAACTCTGAGCTTTTTTATTGTGTCAGAAGCGACTCAAGAACATATTGCATGTCACTTCTGTTGTAAGAGAATTGGCCATCTAGAGAGATGTTGCCAAGGGGATGCCCAGATATGTTACCATGCTGTTGGGAGGCTTCTCTCATGTCCCTGTAAGCTAGAGCTCACAGACGGGAGCTCACCCTGTCTCATGGATTCGAACTGGCAACCTACAGGACAGCAACCCAACCTTCAGGTCAGCAGTCCAGCCAGCACAAGGGTTTAACCCATTGTGCCACTGCGGCTCCAATAACTTTGAGCTGTAAACTGCGTTGAAAGTGCAAATGTAGAAAGGAGAGAAGGGAGCAAAATCTTTATCTTTCCTGTAGATACAGGCAAAAGGCCAAATATTGTAGTTGCTCCCAGCTTGCGCGTTCTTTCCTCATTAATAAGTTTTGCTATCTTACCACAATTTGACTATGTGTCCTGAGTTTCTTCTGTTAAGCGTTGAGAACTCAAGACCTTGCCATTGTCCATCATGACATAATGCTGGTGCATCTTAGAGGGCATAACAGCTGGCAAACATGTGGCTATTTGGGGATTGTCACTCCAACCATATAGTTGCCAGGCCAGGACTTTCCAAGGCTCTGAGTATTCAGATCTAGAAAACTGAAACCAAGGAACTGGTTATGGTTTCACAGGGAATGATCCTTGGTGATGTCATTGGTTCTCATTCTGTGCACAGAGTCAATGAAAAGCACCAAGTCTAGCCATTTTTTTTCATGTTAGGAGCGACTGGAGAAACTGCAAATCACTTCTGGTGTGAGAGAATTGGCTGTCTTCAAGGATGTTGCCCAGGGGACGCCTGGATGTTTTACCAATCTTGTGGGAGGCTTCACTAATGTCCCTGCATGGAGAGCTGGAGCTAACAGAGGGAGCTCACCCGCTCTCCCTGGATTGAACCACCGACCTGTTGGTCAGCAGTCCTGACGGCACAAAGGTTTAACCCATTGCACCACTGGGGGCTCCAGTCTAGCAAATGAGGAGACAATATTTAGCCATGGTTTTCAAGATAGCAATTTTACACAGAGATTCCTTCCCCTCACCTTGAGAACTCAAGAAAAGGATCAACGCCCTAGGACAGAACTCTCCAAACTCTGTATCGTGACATGTTAGTGTGGTGGCTGTAGTGGGTAGTCATGTTGCTCAAATGTAACAAAAATAACAAAAATCTTACAAATAATCTATCCTTTAAAAATATATATAAAAGGTTTCCATGTGATCTGTTTTGTCCCCTTATATTTTGTTATTTCAATTTATGTATGTGTCTGCATCTCCCATAAGGAGTAGGTTTAACCTCTGGTTTGCCAGTAAATCTAAAATACTCTGTTGTAAAATAATGTATGTCTAAAATGTATGCAACTAACATGAAATGTCTGGAAAGCTCTGCTCTAGGATATAGATCCAGATCCTAAAATATGGTAACCCTTCACTTTGGTTCTAGCTGGCACTGTAAATGAGGGAAGACGACAAGGGCTGTAGCCATGGTAGAGCCATGCATTCTGTGATCCTGACATAAGCTACGAAAGGAAAGCTCCAGAAAATCCTTCCTCAGATCCCACCCTATAATCCCCTGCTCCCACTCACCCCACTCCCGCTCCAATTCAAGCCTTCGTCCTATGCCAGCTAATCTTCACTTTTGTTGGTCTGGGTGCTTTTAACCTCCCAGTAGACCAACTGCAAAGATTCAAAGCCAAGATTCTGGAATCTTGATTCCATAAGGAAGATGGAAGACATGCTTCCTGCCAGAAGGACTCTCAATTTGTTTCCTCACCCCAGTGGGGTGCATACAAACCCCCCACTTCCTAAAGAAAGAAGAAATGCATGGATAAATTAAAAATACAGATTTTTTTAAAATTACACATCACAGTTCATATTATAAATGCAGGCACAGAAATGATTACTGAGATTTAAGTCGGGAGGGAGGTGTCTTCTCTCTGGTGCATCTGCACTGTGGAATTAATGCAGTTTGACACAACTTGAACTGCCATAGCTGAATGCTATGGAATCCTGGGAGGTGTAGTTTTAGAAGATCTTTAGTTTCCTCTGCCAAAGAGTGCTAGTACCGCACCAAACTACAACTCAAAGGATCCCGTAGCACTGAGTTCACTCATTCGGTGGGAACAAGGGAGAGGGTCTTCTTGGTGGTTGCTCCCAGAACTTGGAACTCCCTTTTTGAAGAGTTCTCTGCCACCAGGCATTTATAAACTGATGAGAGTCAGGCTATTGAAGGTGGTGTGGTTGGGATTTTAATGTGAGTATAACATTTTAATACATTTTAATATTGTTAATGTTCAATGTTCAACCATGCCATGAATTTTCATTACTTTTTTATTTCCTACTGGCTTGGGTACCCAGCATTGCCTGTGTTATTTGAAAAAGTCAGTTTTTTAATTGTAAAAAATGCATAAGGTTGTAGATTAACTACAACTGACATCACGCCAGGTTACCCCAAGAAATTCCATCAGTACTTAAAGTTTGTTATGTTGGGCAAGTTTGCTCTAGATGCATCATCAGTGTGCTCTGTGGCTGTAGGGTAAACTACAACTCCCACTATAGTGAGCCAGTCCCCTCAAAGCCCTCCAGTAGGTTGAGTTAGTCATGGGGGTTCTGTGTGCCAAGTTTGGTCCAGGTCCATCATCAGTGGAGGTCACAATTTCTCTGGTTGTGGGTGAACTACAACTCCCAGAAAGGAAGGCCACTCCCCCTCCCCCCCAAAAAAAACCCTACAATAATCAAATGTTGACATATCAGGCATGTGTACCAAGTTTGGTCCAGATCCATCAGTATTTAGGTTCACAGTGCTCTCTGGATGTAGATGAACTATAACTCCCCTAAGTCAAGATGAGTTTTCCCCAAAGACCTCCAGTATTTATTTGCTGATCATGGGGGCTCTGTGTGCTAAATTTGGTCCAATTCCATCTTTGGTGGAGTTCCGAGTGCTCATTGATTGCAGATAAACTATAAATCCTAGTACTCACAACTCCAAAATGTCCAGGCCAATTCCCCTCAAAACCCACCAGTATTCAAATTTGGGCATATTGGGTATGCATGCCAAGTTTGGTCCAGTTTCATTATTGTTTGAGTTCATAGGGTGCTCTGGATGTAGGTGAACTACAACTCCTACAAATCCCTCAAAGACCTCCAATACTTTTGTTGGTCATGGGGGTTTAGTGTGCCATATTAGTTCCAAGTCCGTCGTTGATGAAGTTCAGAGTGCTCTTAGATTGCAGGTGAACTATATATCACAGTACCTACAACTCCAATACATCATGATGAATTCTCCTCGAGCTTCTCTAGTATGTTCAATTGCTGATCCATTTGTCTGTTTGCCCTAGAAAAGAATAAGAAAGAGTTATGGGAGCGGCAGTGGGCAGGGTCATGCAAATTCCACACCAATTGAGAGAGTAAGAAACAGAAAATGGTTGAGGAAAAACTGAAAATGTCAGATGAATTTGTCCCCGTAGGAAAGCCTTCGCTTGGGTGGTGGCCAGTATGGTGTTTGTGGAGGATATTGGCAGGTCTCCTGGACATGTTCAGGGTGTTCTCTATAACCTGCAATGTCACTGGAGGGAGGTCCGTTGATGTCTCCTGAGTAGTGGGAGCTATAGTTGTTTGAGGAAGTGGGAGCTTGTCTATGTAAGTGGACACCCCAGCCACATACACACACACATATTTTAACTTTTATTATGTGTATAGATGCATATTTCAATGTAACAAGGGAATTAATCCTCTGAAATAATGGTTTGGCAGAAATTGATCTAGACTGCTGCTGTCAAATTGGGACAATTTGTGGATGCGGTTAGATATCTACCCAACCTGTTGTTTGCTAATTTTTGGTGGACAAGTCATGGCTGCTTTCAGCTCATTCTTCATTTCCCTTAAAGGAACATTGGGCTGATGGATCTTCAAAAACAGAATAGTTTTCTATTGGTTTGGATATGTGGCCATCCTTATTTATTTATTTATTTATTTATTTATTTATTTATTTACATCATTTCTATTCCACCTCTCTCACCCGAAGGGACTCAAGGTGGCTTACAGACCTGGCAAAAATTCAATGCCAATAAAACAACAATACAATCCAGTAAAACATAAAGCAGTTAAAAAAAAACAATTTATATTAGGCATTAAAACACATGAAACAGTATACAAAATGTACAAATATGAAATGCATAAATCCATTCATCCAAAGACTTTGCTCATAATCCTTAGTTCTAATAGCATAGAAAGAGAAAGTGAGCAGGTGGGGAGAAAGACAGAGCAAGAAGGAGAAAGAGAAAAATCCAGCAATAACCTCCAGCTATTCCCTGCCTTGCCATTAACCAAGGCTGCAGAGATGTTAATTAAGTTGATTTTTGGAAGGGTCTCATGCCACAGCATCTCCTTACAGAGCTGAGAAGCACAATAGTGAGATTGCTGTTTGGAGACCCGGTTAATATTTGCCGTTCCGTGCGCCAGCAAACTCATCCTCTGTGCCAAAAAGGAGCCAATAGCAAAGGATTGCTGGGAAACAACTTTTAAAAAACCCAACCATGCCAAAAGCCATAGGGATACTTTAGATTTCGGAATGGTCCTTGAGATGCATTAATTCAGCCCAAAGTGAGAGGTTGTTTATGTAATGATTTTTAAAGGAAAAGGCCAAACAAGCAAAAGGACTGTCCTTCCAAACAGCCATTGATTTATATTGAGAAGGCTAAGGAGACTGAACAATTATCTGTATAAAACATTGGCAGAAGTACCATCTTTCAACAGGCATCTATAAGATGCTCCCTTCCAGCAATAAAAAAGACTCACTGGTGCTTATTTTTTCCCCACTCTTCCTTTGTCACATTTTATTCCTGAGTGTTGACTGAATGATCCCAGTAATTCTCACAAATTTGTGCGACTGGCCAGTATTCACTGTTTTATTGCATTCACATGTATGCTTGATGTAGTGGGAAAGTGAGTTCGGACAGTAGTTTTTTTCAACTGCTAAGTTGCTTTAAATAAATATCTGTATTGAATACAATTCTACATAAATAAAAATTATACAAGATCTACCATACAAATATGCTATACACTATGGAGGAACGAAACACAATAAAAGAATGCTTAAACACATATCTACACTACCTAAATATATATTAAACACTGTAACAGAATAAAAAATTAAATGACCTCCAACTATCCTTTCTGTAGGCATAATTGTAAACTTCTACCTCTCTCAACTTCAAGTCACTCTTCTATATATTGCATCGTGCTTATTGATAATAGTAATCATATCACCATATTTCTGTTTCAAAAGGTTCATCGGGAGTTTCTAGTTTTTCCAAAATGTGAATGTTCTTTCTTTCTTCCTTTATTTATTTCTTTATTTATCTTGTCAGAAGTGAATTAAGAATACAGTTATAATGTATAAAAAAACCCCACAAAGTTAAAAACTTAACATTATACTAAATGTCTTTTGACCAGAAGCTGGCCACTTGGAGTGCCTCTGTTGTCACTATAAGAAGGTCCTCCAATGTGCATGTGGCAGGGCCCAGGCTGCATAGTAGTAGTAGTAGTAGTAGTAGTAGTCGTAATAATAATAATAATAATAATAATAATAATAATAATAATAATAATAATAATAATACTCAGGGCAGGGCAGTTTCCAACATAAGTGCTAAGTGGTCTGTGGTTTGCTCTTCTCCGCACTCGCATGTCATGGACTCCACTTTGTAGCCCCATTTCTTAAGGTTAGCTCTGCAGAGCGTAGTCTGTTCAGCGCCTTCCAAGTCATCCAGTGTTCTGTGTGCCCAGGTGGGAGTTTCTCATCCAGTCTCAGCCACTGTTTGAGGTCTGGGTTTTAACCTGCCACTTTTGGACTCTCGCTTGCTGAGGTGTACCTGCGAGTATCTCTGTAGATCTTAGAAAGCTATTTCTTGATTTAAGGCATTGGCATGCTGACTGATATCCAAAGAGATGATGGGCCAGGGACGTCACTGCCTTGGTCCTTTCTTCTTTTTCTTTTTTTAAAGAATTTTATTAAATTTTTTATACTACATCGAAAGAGTGAGAACAACCAAGGTATAGAAAAGTAGGGAAAAGAGAGAAAGGTAAAAGTCTACAATCTACAAAAATATACCCACACACAAAAAAACAAAAAGCAAAAAAAAGTCTTCCATTCCATCTTCTTGGATAATATTTTCTTATTGTTCAATAATATTTTTTCTTGCTAAGGAGAAAAAAAAATAGCAAAATTGTCTCTTGTAATCTTCATTTTCTCAAATTATCCAGATAGTCCTGAAGATCATCCCAATTCGTTCTTTTCATTATCTTGCCTGTATTTTTCTTCAACAAAAAAGTCAGTTCGCCCATATCCTTTATTTCTCTTATCTTCTCCACCCACTCCTCAATTGGTGGGACTGATTTCTGTTTCCATTCTCTAGCGAAAACAATTCTAGCGGAAGTCGTAATATAAGTAAAAAGTTTATCTTCTTGTTCCGTTACAGATTTAGATTTACAATTGACGGAACAAGAAGATAAACTTTTTACTTATATTATGACTTCCGAAAAGAACATTTATAAGAAAACCAGAGTATTATCTATTAGGATTTACAGATTTAGATTTACAACTGCCTTGGTCCTTTCATTACTGACTGCTACTTTCCAATGGATTTCAGGTAGTGCGATACTGGCTAAACAGTATAATTTCTCCAGTGGTGTAGAGAATAGACATTCTGTGATAATGCAGCATGTCTCATTAAGAGTCACATCCACTGTTTTAGCGTGGTTAGGTGTATTCCACACGGGTCATGCGTATTCAGCAGCAGAGTAGTAAAGCGCAAGGGCAGAAGTCTTCACTGTATCTGCTTGTGATCCCCAGGTTGTGCCAGTCAGCTTTCGTATGATGTTGTCTCTTTAATCAAAATGGATAGTTTGCTCATTTCTCATAAATCATTAATTTTCAGTGATCAATCCTCATTAGTAGGAAATAAATCACTCTTCCATTTCGTAACGTATAATATTCTAGAGGTTGTTATCATGTACTGAAATATTCTTCCATGGCTCGTTTCTAATTGGTCATCCATCAAACACTGAAAGAAAACTTCAGGTTTTAATTTAACATTAATCTATTTTTAAAAAAAATAGAATGACACTATGTGTTTAGCCTTTTCATAAGTCTGCCACATGTGATTAAAAAACATTTCTTGTTTAAGATATTTCCATAATGCATCCTTTAAACATCTTAGCCCAGGCATAGGCAAACTTGGGCCGTTCCTCCAGGTGTTTTGGACTTCAACTCCCACCATTCCTAACAGTCTCAGGCCCCTTCCTTTATCCCCTCAGCTGCTTAAGCCAAATTTTTTCACCCATTTGATCATACAGTCTTTCACCTTTCCCTCCTCCATCTCAAATGTTAATAAAAGCTTATATATTTGACTTTCCTTGTTTGTCATTTGTACATAGCTGAGTTTCAAATTCAGGCTTTACTGACTCAAAGCCATGATTTCTGTTATGAAGTTGCATATAGGAGAATCACTGAAATCCTAATGTTTCCATAATAACTGTTAGTTGGTTTTCATATTTTATTCTCCTTGGCTATTTACTACCATATCTTGATATCTTAACCCCTTTTCTTTACCAGTATTTCTTTTCAATACAAAGCTTTAAGTGTTGAAATTCCTAAAGTTGTATATGATTGGTCAAGGTCTTTTGTCTATCCAGAAGTAGACTACCAAAGTCATGGTCTGTACCTGACATTCAAATACTGTATATATAAATGGAACCGGCAGCAAAATGTGGCAGTGTGAGATGTTCCTATTATCTACTCCAGTCACCAGCCATACCCTCTTTCAGGACATAGTCATCCCTTCAAAAATAACCTATTTTTATTTCCTGAAAGGGCATCTCTCTAGAAATCTCTCTACCTTCCAATGTCAGTCTGTTGAGGGATTTCAACTATCCATTAAGGTTGGGTTTCAGAACCCAGCATGCTTTGCAACTCCAAAGGTCAGATTAAGATATAAACCTGGTTTGAAGACAACAAGAACAGTGGTGTATTCTTTAGGGCCCAAAAGGAGGTCAGAATAGAGTTTCAAACATCTAACCTAACCCACTGGAAAATACAGAGTTTGTTTATTCACCTTGACAGCTATTCATAATCCCAGCGCTATCCTCTGATTGGCTGGAAAATGGAATAGCTAGGATCTGAGCTCACGTTGGCTGGGAATTCCCTCTGATGTCATCACAGGTTGGTGGTTCCCCATGGTGGGAAAAATAAACAGCTGCCATTAGTTGGTTTGAAGTATGGGTCCATTTCCGATTCTGCCCCAAAAAGGGGCTCAACCCCCAGGAATGTGGCTGGCAAACAGGTAAATGAGTCCCTGATTGGTTTAACTATTTAAGTTGCGTGTACACAAAGTAAAAGGTCTTGTAGAACATTATCAAAAAATTGTGAGAGACAAACAGTACAACAGATGAAGTTATGTGGACCTTGTCAGCGGACCTTGATGGGAAGCTGGAAAGTGCCCTAGCAACAGGAAGAAACATATCAACAACATCTTTTTTCAATGTGCTTAGTATGATCTGCAACTGTGATAGCCTAATGTGCCTAGAGCGCTCCTCCCTTACACCTCTGCTCTCATTGTGATAGAATTAGGCAAACTGAGTGTGCTTGCACAGATGTTCTCAAGATACCTTTGGTACTGGGATCAGGTACATTGAAAATATATACATACTTTCCCAGGTTATAGGTTAGAATGTGAAAAGCTATTTGTACCTTTTTGGTTTCTCTAGACTGGTGACCTGCTAATGTTGTGAAATCTCAGAAGAAATATTTAAAAGGATTTGTGAATGAGCCCTTTTAGATTTATGAATGAAACAGGGAAGACTTCTAGAGGTTTGTGAAACTGAATTTTCCTACGGACATGACTATCTCAGACTGATGGGGTATTTAGCCATTTCCAATTCTGCTGAATTTTCTGAGGGCGATATGTTTACTTAAGAAGATTGTGTAAATTTCTTTTTGTGTGTGGCTGGTCTGCATTCCAGGGTGGGTAAAATGAACAAGGAAAAATGTGAAACAGGGTGAACAGATCCTTGGCCATTTGAAAGGCCAATTCATAATAATAGTCCCATATAATTTCACATAATTCATATTTTGGGGATATGATTTCTTGATAACAAGTGTTTGATCAACTGTTGCCAAAAGGTGACCATGGAATTAACCTGGAAGACTTATAAATGCCAAGAAAAGTGTTCGTGCTAGACGACCCAGATGATTTACGGCTACATGATTTATATTGTTTTAATTGGATTTTCATTACTGTTTTAATTATGTGTAGGCATCGAATTGTTGCCAATTTTGTACGCCGCCCTGAGTCCCTTCGGATGAGAAGGGAGGGATATAAATGTTGGAAATAAATAAATAAATAATTAAATATCATATCACTGTGTTCAATATCCTATAGAAGTTGACCATAGAATTGTACTGAAGGACCTAGAGATACCTAAAAATTCCTGGAGAGAACATGAATCCGCAAATAATGAAATCTACAAAAATTAAAACGTGCAAATATGAAGTGCTGGCTGTACCGTCTCTTTTTCTGTTTCCCCATTTAGTCAAATTTTCCATTGTCAGTCAGCATTTCATGGCCACTGGGCATGTTCAGAACTCACATTGCATAACGTACACACACACACACACAGAGTTATTGTTTGTTCTGTTGTATTTTGCTACTTTTATAAACAATAGGGATTCACATGTGCAAATGTCTGTTGTGCATGCATTCTTTTATTTGGACTAGGTAAGGATTAGCACTCAGAATGTGTTTACTATTAATAGACATATGGCTGCTGGTATACATGGAGGTTCCATTAGCAATCATGTCTAATTGACGTGATGGATTAGATCCCGCACTTCCCTCCATGAATCCTTTCAAAAAGCCATCAAAGCTAATGGCTTCCACCACCTTCTTGTCATAGTACATCCCACCTATTAATCGTGCATTTTATAACCAAGTCAGCTCTCAGCTTTTTGCCAGTTTGCTTGCAGTGTCTTAATACAGAAAATGGAAGAAGGTTACCTTGACCTCTAGATGGGAAGGAGTCAAGAGTTCTTGGATTTAGCCCAAGTGGTAGAAAGTACTTTAAGAAAGTGTCTATGAATTGCTGAGGAACCTAATAAGGCTTTCTGGGTATTGTTGAATTCCAACTTCCATTGTCCCTGGCCACTGTCACTAATGATGAGGAAAGAGCTGGAAAGTATTATGTTTTCCGACCAGAATACCCAGAACACTGTGGTTACATTGGTTAGGTGATAATGGGAATTGTAATCAAAAAGTATTTTTTCTGAGCTCTGGAGGGGTGATAAGAATTCTGCTCCAGTCAGTAACAACTAAAGGTCTAAAAATTGGTTTATCTGTATCCTAAAGTAACTGGAGTACTCTTTGTACCAGGAATACAAAAGGCAAAGGAAAAGGTTTTCCCCTGACATTAATTCAAGTTGTGTCCGACTCTGGGTGTTGGTGCTTATCTATTTCTAAGCTGAAGACCCAGCATTGTCTGTGGCCAGCATGACTGTATGGAGTGCTGTTACCTTCCCACTGAAGCAGTACCTATTGAGCTACTCAAATTTGCATGCTTTCAAACTGCTAGATAGGCAGCAGCTGGAGCTAACAGCAAGAGCTCACCCCGCTCCCCAAATTCAAATCACCAACCTTTTGGTCAGCAAGCTCAGCAGCTCAGCAGTTTAACTCACTGCGCCAGCAAGGGCTGCCCAGGAATACAAAAGTAGAGAGATCTGTCATTGATGCAGACCAGAATCAGAATCCTCTCCAGTCCTAGTAGAGATGGAAATAGTATTTGCAAATATTTAAGTCCCAGATGAAAAAGGAATGTCCCAAATGTCAGGACACCCCGATCAAAAGAATTATCCATGGACAGAGCTATGCACAGAGATACAACTTTCTATGCAGAAAGCAAGCTCTTTGTGTCAAAACAAACAACAACAAACCCAAACAGAAGACATGATTTTATCTTTTAAAAACAACATCTGTACAGATTTTTGTTTGTTTGTTTTTTATAATGCTATTTTCTATGCAAAAGAACCGTGTGAGGGGAGCTTTCCATCATAGAATACATTCTGAATTGTGAATTGTCAAAAAAAAAATATTGCAGTTTTCAAAGATTTTCTGATAGGAAGTAGAAATTGCTAAGTTGTTCCAAAGACTGCAATTTATGAAGCTGCACATCCCCCTAAATCCACCCAGTTCTGGCTCAAAGGATTAAACATTTCCTTGGGTGGATCGGGTACCTGCCTCTGGATGGAGCAGCTTCTTTCACTCCTCTAGGCAAAGCAACAGCTCGTCCTATTGATAAAGTATTATTTCCTGGAACAGGGTCCTTTTTTCCTCTGCCAAGTCTTGTCTCTCTGTGTTCGAGCCAACTCACATATCCAAGCCAGTGCCGCACAAAGGTGGCTCTGCAAAGAGACGCCGCACACGCTGAGACCAGCAACACGCATGCGCCTGTTCCCCTTTGTACATTCTTCCCACAATTTGGTTTCTAATAGTGCAGAACACTATTTAGCCTGCTTTGGAAGAACCTTTACTGTAATGCAATAAATAAGTGCAGCTTTCTATGGCATCAGGGCTCAATAGCATCAATCCAATTAATCCCAGATAAGATTAGACCAGGGTGAATCTACACTGTGGAATTAATGCAGTTTGACACCACTGTAACTGAATGCATATAACTGCACCATCCCTGTATTGATGATTAAAGGTTAAACTTCCAAAATAAAGGGTTTTTTTTAAAAAAAAGAAACTATCTATTTTAGAACCTTTAAAGCCCAAGGCAACAAAATTATCTCTGGACAACTTGGATGTGTGTATGTGCCATATGGATTTCTGAGTGTCGTGTTTAAATGTATTTTTTTTTCTAATTTGGAGTTTTTATTATAATGAGTATGTTATAGTCTTTTTATACTTTTGATATTAAGTGAAGTAGTTGTGGCATTGACTGTTTGCCGTTTAAATGTATGTTAACCACCCTGAGTCCCTCTGAGGAGACAGGGCGGGCTAGAAATAAAGTTTATTATTTTATTGCATGACACAGCAAACAAGATAGACATGCTGGATTTCATATCACAAAATCACAAGTCGAATACTTCCCAAGCGTTTAGGACTGTGTGATGTATTTTCGGATGATGCGCGCAGATCCCAGTAGGGTGGCCTTTTGCAATTGGCAGATCATAATTTTGTCAATGTCTATTGTTTCCAAATGCCAGCTGAGATCTTTTGGCACAGCACCCAATAATAATAATAATAATAATAATAATAATAATAATAATAATAATAATAATAAAATTGGGTATGGAATACACAGAAGTGTATTTGGCACACTGGGTGCCGTGCCAAAAAATCTCAGCCGGCATTTGGAAACAATAGGCATTGACAAAATTTCGATCTGCCAACTGCAAAAGGCCACCCTGCTGGGATCTGCGCGCATCATCCGAAAATACGTCACACAGTCCTAGACACTTGGGAAATGTTCGACTTGTGATTTTGTGATATGAAATCCAGCATATCTATCTTGTTTGCTGTGTCATAATAAAATAATAATAATAAAAAATTGGGTATGGAATACACAGAAGTGATTTTGCCATATCCTTCCTCTGAAATATAACCTATAGGACATGGTATTCATTGGCAGTCTCCCATCCAAGTACTAACCAAGGATGACCCTGCTTATCTTCCAACACATGTTACCCCTTTAGGGCATTTAGGCTTCTGGTGTTGGAGAGGATACTTTCACAACACATTAAGTCCCTCCACATTTTACAATTACAGTGTAATTTCTCTTCAACTGCCATGGCAACATCCTATGGAATCTGGAATTTTAGTTTAAGGATCTTATCACATGGAAGTTCCTCCCATTTCCACACACTTCTAAAACAATTCATACATGAAGCAACATGAATCCCATAACACAATGCAAAGGGACTTCTACCTCTCACCCATGCTGCTTTGTCTGTGAACTGTCCCTGAAGTGTCATCATCGGTGATCACTCGTGTCAAAGTATGATTGTCTCCCAAGTGTAGCATCCATAGGTGACTGTAGAGACCTATTCTTTATCCGCATGTTCTTCGGCAGCAAGGACATCGATTTCCAGATGGAAGGCGGTCACAGTCAGCGTTGGCTTTCCTCTTGACACCTTTCTCCCTTTCGCCCTCTATTCGTGCCTCTTTAAATTCCACAACACTGTTGGTAACAGCTGACCACCAGTTAGAATGTACAAGGGCCAGGGTTTCCCTGTTCTCGGTGTCTATGCCACAGTTTTTAAGGCTGTTTTTAAGCCCATCTTTAAATCTCTTTTCCTGCCCACCAACAATCCATTTTCCATTTTTGAGTTGGGAGTAGAGTAACTGTTTTGGGAGACAATGATTGGGCTTTCAGACAATGTAACCAGTCCAGCAACTTTGATGGCGGAGGATCATAGCTTCAATAAATGAAAGGATAACAAAATATATGAATGGTCATCCAAAGGAGAACTGGGAGTTGAAGTGGAAAGAGCTTATAGCCAGAGTGAAAGGGAAAGAAAAATATAAGGAACTGAACCAAAACATCTTTAAGATCAAACAAATAATATACATCAATAGTCTCACAGAGAGAGGGGGTGGGAGAAAGAGGGAGGGGGAAACTGATAAGTATAAGTAATAGATGTATTGAACTGTAAAAGGTAAAATATAATCAACAGAATGTGTTATGAGGTAAAAAAAATAATAATATATTGTTGTGTATTTTCAATTGTGATAGTGTTACAAATTACTTACGTACGTCTAACCAATAATGATATAAAACAAATAAAAAGAACTGCTATATGTATTTTTCGAGCAGACACCTCTCTGGGACTCTGCTGGACGTTTACCATAGCACTGCACTGGAGGATCTGGGTATTCCTAGAAATGGGTTCTCCGTAGGAATCTCTGAGCCCTCCAGTGTGATTCTGTGGTCAGTTTCTGATGGAACTGGGGGACCTCGAGATTTCTAAATGGGACGTCTTAATAAAATCTGCAAATAATCAAGTATGCAAAAGTCAAACCTGCAAAGGTAGAGAACTACCTGGGAGTGCTCCAGGAAATATGCCAACCAGCCCCTACCACCATTTTCAGGCTTGAAAAACTATGGTTCCTAAGTGGGTTGCTGTGAGTTTTCTGGGCTGTATAACCATGTTCCAGAAGCATTCTTTCCTGATGTTTCGCCCACATCTATGGCAGGCATCCTCAGAGGTTGTGAGGTACATACATATTGAAAGCTAGGCAAGTGGGGTTTATATATCTGTGGAATGTCCAGGGTGGGAGAAAGAACTCTTGTCTGCTTGAGGCAAGTGTGAATGTTGCAATTAATCATCATGATCAGCTTTGAAAAGCCTTCTAGCTTCAAGGCCTGGCTGATTCCTGCCTGGGAGAATCCTTTGTTGGGAGGTGTTAGCTAGCCCTGATTGTTTCATGTCTGGAATTCCCCTGTTTTCAGAGTGCTCTTCTTTATTTACTGTCCTGATTTTAGAGGATTTTTTTATACTGATAACCAGATTTTGTTCATTTTCATTGTTTCCTTCTTTCCATTGAAATTCTGAGGATGCCTGCCACAGATGTGGGCAGAAGAGAATACATCTGGAATAGGGCCTTGCAGCCTAGAAAACTCACAGCATCCCAGTGATTCTGGCCACGAAAGCCTTCAATAACACAATGATTCCTCACTTTCTCTGATTCAAAGATCAAACCTTGTTCTCCTTTTGTTTCCTTTTTCAGAAGGCTGTATATAGATTCTCTGCGCCGGGAAGAGGTGTCCTCCCTGCAGGTATTTCCTAGCCATTATTGCAGAAGGCTTTTGAGAGTCATCAACCCATTTATTTCATTCCCATGGCAACACTGCTCCTACTATAGGAGTAGTGGAGCCAGGTCTTGCAGGATTGGAGCTCCAGCATTTTTTATTGGTTGCTATACAGATACACACATATAGCTTTTGTTTTTTCTCTAAGGTTGTCTGTAATTTTCACTGTAGCTGGTGGGGACAATGAATGGGTTCTCTGAGCGACGGTATAGAAGTATCCCTGTTGTAATGAAGAGTCTTGGTCTTGAACACGCAGTTAAGACCCATTAACTTTATATAAGCCCTGCTCCTCATTGAGGTCAACACTCCTGGAATTGGTTTGACGATTACATGGGCCTGCCAAATTGAGAATCATTGATTGCATTAAATTAGTACTGAAATTAGTAATGGCATTTGTGAAAGGGCTGGTATGATATTGTGTGGGAAGCAGTGATCTAGTCTCACCTCTCCCACCCCAGTTTTCTATCTTTCCTCCTGGGCAGTGTGATATGAGAAGGAAGGTTAGGTAAAGGTAAAGGTTTACTGGGCCGGGCTGTGGCGCAGCTGGCTAGTAACCAGCTGCTATAAATCACTACTGACCGAGAGGTCATGAGTTCGAAGCCCGGGTCGGGTTAAGCCTCCGACCATTAATAGCCCCGGCTTGCTGTTGACCTATGCAGCCCTGAAAGACAGTTGCATCTGTCAATTAGGGAAATTTAGGGACGCTTTATGCAGGAGGCTAATTTACAACACCATAAAACTGCCAGCAAAACACAAGGAAAGGAATGAGGAAGTACAGCCACTACTGGACGGTGAAGCAACAGCTCCCCCTGTGGCCAGAATCGTGAAAATGTTAAAAATGCCTCTGAGTCTGTCTAATGTATGTTGTCTGTCTGTTGGCATTGAATGTTTGCCATATATGTGTTCATTGTAATCCGCCCTGAGTCCCCTTCAGGGTGAGAAGGGCGGAATATAAATACTGTAAATAAATAATAAATAAATAAGGTTTTCCCCTGACGTTAAGTCCAGTCGTGACCAACTCTGGGGGTTGGTGCTCATCTCCATTTCTAAGAGCCGGCATTGTCCGTAGACACCTCCAGGGTCATGTGGCCGGCATGACTGCATGAGAAGGAAGGAGCAGAATAATTAAAGCTTGGCATCAGAGTGCTGGATTCAACACTCTGAAAGTATTATGTTTCCCCCAATCACCAGCGTATAGCTCTAACACTGCTCATGTCTATCAGGAGCAGGATTTTGTAGGGCTAATGGGTCTTCATTGCCCATGTACTTTTCATTAAAATATTACTAGGGAAATCAATTTCCTTACTGCTGACTGAATTATTATAGTAATTTTAATCTGCACTATATAATCTGGTCTCTGAATGTGATACAGTAGAGTCTCACTTATCCAACATAAATGAGCCAGCAGAACGTTGGATAAGCAAAAATGTTGGATAATAAGGAAGGATTAAGGAAAAGTCTATTAAACATCAAATTACATTATGATTTTACAAATTAAGCAGCAAAACATCGTGTTTTACAACAAGTCTGCCACTTGTTTGGGAGCATGGCTGCACTTGTGTTGTTGTTGGGCGTGTTGGCCCGCTGCGCGTTGCTACCTAGAGAAGCAGCTTTGGATCCCGGCGGGAGTCAGACTGCATTGGATAATACAGAACGTTGGATGAGCAAAGGTTGGATAAGCTAGACTCTACTGTTTATGCAGTAAGACCACCTGAAAAAAGAACTTTAAAATTCAAACAAATTAAAATCTCCAAAATGATGGACTGAAATCCAATCTACGATCTCTCTAGGCCCAGAATGTGTGCATGAATGTCCAGGTTTTATTTCAGTGCCAAAGTAAAGCAAATATCGCGAAATGAAAATGGCATCAGATGGTGTTCACACAGTGTCCCTGCCAGCTGCCCATATTGCATTCACTGCAGCTTCTCTATTGTCTTCGACTGCAGCCTCGCAGAGGATACACTGCAATAATCTAAACAGACATTTATCAGGAATGCAATAACTACCGTGGCTAAATTGTTCCTGTCCAGGAATGGTTGCAGCAGGCAGCCAAACCGAAACTGGATCTGGATAGCATTGGCCACTTTAGTTGAGAATGCAATGATAAACATGGATCCAGGAGTACTCTCCAGATTTGCACCTAATTCTCCATAGACGGGAATGCAATGGAATCCGGGAAATTCCAGTTTTACTCTGCCAAAGAATACTGGTGTCTCACCAGACCACAACTCCCTTGATTGCATAGCATTGAGCCATGTCAGTTAAAGTGGTATCAAACCACATTAATTCTATAGTATAGATCAGGCATGGGCAAACCTCTAGATGTTTTGGACTCCAACTCCCACCATTCCTAACAGCCTCAGGCCCTTTCCTTTTCCCCCTCAGCCGCTAAGCGGCTGAGGGGGAAAAGGAAAGGGCCTGAGGCTGTTAGGAATGGTGGGAGTTGGAGTCCAAAACACCTGGAGGGCCAAAGTTGGCCCAAGCCTGATGTAGATGCACCCAAAGTCCTCACTCTGCCCAATAGTGGCCCTAGCTATAATTTTTGACTCCAACAGGTACTGAACCCAAAGCCTTCTGAATGCAAACCTCCTCTGCTTGTGGAAGGGAACCTTTCTCTCCCATTTCAGTGGGGTGCTGGCTGCATTTCCCCCTTCCCTTCACCCCATCCCTTCTGCATCAGGACTGCCAGATGTGGAGGGAGAAGTGACGGATTGGTTGGCCTGTTGCCATGGATATGGTTGCCGTGGCAATAATGGTCCATATTCCGGCCCCGGCCCCTTTCATTCAGAATTCTTCGGAGCACGGACTCTGGTTTAGGAAGGTGATAAGATGAGGAGAGTGGTGTCAAACTGCATTAATTCTACAGTTAAATGTCTAAGGATCCACAGGACATTGCCTTGGCATTTAGAGTGGAATCGTAGCACTATAGAGTGCCATAACATTATATAGCAGTTCTGCGGTGTGAAAAGGTCCAGGAGAGATGCTGGAAACAGAGAAAGGTCTATGACACATCCCATCATGCATAAGGCAGAAAGGCAGCCTAAGGGACAGAGAAAAGGCAGCATGGATTCCCATCTTCCGTAAAAGGGATGGATGCATGTCCAAAAGCACTCTTCTTGGCATAGCATCCATCATTCCCAGCAGGTGCAATGCTATGGTGGTAAAAAAAAGAAAATGAGCATACATCGCCGCAGACGTCGGAGACTGTCCAGTTGAGCCCAGCTCCCTTCTCCTGCCCTTATTCTCCTCCTGGATTTCCCCGCATGCTCTGAGTAATTGCTCTTTCCTGTGGTCGCCTCACCCGTCAGGCCCGGTTGTCGGACGCGATTAGCTTACGATGTGCTGAAAGGGAGCCAGGCAGCGGTATGACAGCAACGGACAGTGACAGGCAGGTGCCCATGGCCAAAGAGCGGCCCATCGCCCCCCTCCTTCGACAAAATGGTCCTCTCTCAGTGCATGCCCAGAATGATGTGTGGATACATATACATAGCCCTTGCGCACTGGAGCAAGTGCATCCAATTGGCATGCTCGCATGCGCCGGTCTTCCAAGTGTGTGCAGGCAAGCAAGGCGCTTAGCCTTTGCACTCTTGGATCATTGTATCATCCAAAGTATTTTCAGCATGGTTTTAAGAGTGACCAGGACACTTTGGAGATGTGCTTTAGTCATTATTTCCACGCATGGCAGGGGGTTGGATTGAATGACCCTTGTGGTCTCTTCCGGGTCTATGATGCTACAATTTCACATTTCAGTAAGCTTTACAACAATACTGCAAGGCAGTTCTGTGCAGTGATCATTGTCCATTTTGCAGGTGAAAGAAAAAGGCTGAGACTGAAGGTACATCTATACCAGGCATGGGCAAACATCGGCCTCCAAGTGTTTTGGACTTCAGTTGGCAGGCTGTTAGGGACTGTGGGAGCTGAAATCCAAAACACCTGGAGGGCCAAAGTTTGTCCACGCCTGGACTATAGTGTCTAGAATCCACTAGTTATGCTGACTGGCAGAGTCTGGAAGTTACAATCAAAAAGTTGCTTTTCCAAGCCGTGAACGTTCTTCAGAGCATTTACCTTTGTCAAAATCAGGATCAACGCTTCCTTTATCAGGTCGATCCATCTGTAATGTCATTTTCCTCTTTTCTTACTGCTTCTCCTTGTCCCCAACCTTGTAGTTTTTCTTAGTAAGACACGTTTTACCATGATACATCCAAAGTACATTTGTACTTTCAATGTATCAGTGTAATCATTTAATGTATAATGATAATTCAAGCTTTATTTGTGCTTGGGCCCATTCATCTGCCCTTTTGGAGATCCACAGTGTGTGTATTGTATTTAATTCAATAAAATAGTCTTTTTTCTAATTTCCTTACTACTGTCTCAATATGATTGCTGTCTAAGCCAAGGATGGAAAACCTTTAATCATTTTAAGGTCTTCGCCATTACCTTATGAATTTTATTCATTCATTTATTTATTTACTACATTTATATCCCATCCTTCTTGCCTCTAAAGGGGGGCTCAGAGCGGCCTTACAAAATGGCAGCAATTTGATGCCATGCATATACATACATGCAGTAAAAATAAACATATACATTAAAACCAAAAAATCAGCAGCAATATTAAAACAATTATTAAAATCACGTCATCCAGAGTCAAATCCAAGGCCGTTCCATTAGTCATTTCACAATTCTATATACTCATATTGCACTAACTTGCTAGCCAAAAGTTTGGTCCCATAACTAGATTTTTACTTTATTCCTGAAGGTCAGGAGGGAGGGGGCTGCTCTGATTTCACTGGGGAGGGAGTTCCATAGCTGAGGGGCCACCACTGAGAAGACCCTGTCTCTTCTCCCCACCAATCACACTTGCAAGGGTGGTGGGACCAAGAGCAGGGCCTCCCCAGAAGATCTTAATCTCTGAAGTGGATCATAGAGCGAGATACATTTTGACAGGTAAGCTTGTTCCCAATGAAGCTGAGATAAACTTTCTGTGGTCATTATTTTTATCTTCTTTATTTCACCAGTCACTCTATTTATTTATCGTGTCACAAGAGAATTGAGAATACAATTACAATGTATAGAAAAAACACAAACAAAGTCAAAAACTTGGCATTGTACTAAATTTCTTTTGACCAGAGGTGCCTCTGGTGTTGCTGTGGGAGGGTCCTCCACTGTGCATGTGGCAGGGCTCAGACTGCATTGTAGCAAGTGGCTTGTGGGGACTCTGATTTTGCATCTTAATTCTTAACTATCATTAGCATGTATTCCAAGCGTTTCCTATTTTGTGGTAGTAATATGGTATCATCTGCATATTTTGCCCTGGCATAATTTTATACTATGCAACTGGTAAATAGGACTTTAGCTAATGTTTAATGTAGATTGCAAAACTTCGACACTATAAAAGCTGGTGACTCACCACAAAACTTTGAGAAAATATAATGTCTTTAAACCCAATTTGCCAAGCAAACAAAACATCCAATGGCCTCATTCTGTAGGTTTAGAACTAAACCTCAACAAACTCTTTTGAGCAAGGGTGGGAAATGTCTGGCCCACTGGCTGAATATAATTACAGAGATTCTCTAGCAAGCTTCCAACACTTTGCAAAAAAAGTCTTCCCCAAAAAATCTCATTATCCCACTTGATTTTCTATGGTTCAATAAAAAAATGCAACTGCTGATATCAGAATTGTATCTTTTTTTCTCTGATCAATGATTTCTCTGAGATCAATCTGAGCAAAACTGGGAGATAGATTGATTCCCAAGTGAAATCTGACTCCCAGATCTGAAAAAATTCTCCAAGCATGTCTTCCATTCAAAGCTTGTTCCCAATCCATGGCTCAGTCTTGATTGACACAAACAGCATAGCTTCCTGAGTGTTTGGAGATTGTTTTCTGTTTTAGGTAAAGTAAGAAAGACCCATCTTCATAATCAGGATTTTGGATATATAGGTTTGCAGATAGAAAAATAATTTCTAGGCAGACTTGTGCTCTGGCTGTTCTGGTATTTGAAATCACATACACACAAACCCACATCAAGGAGGTGGCCTGTGGGCACATGAGTGAGCTTAGTCCTATTTCCCAGTCATCCTGATTCATATTCGACTCTATCTTCTGGACGTTGCAAAGCGCATGACTACAGAGAGTGGCCAGGCAAGAGAATGGCCATATGTTGCAAGTCAGCAGAGCCCAAGGGCTGTCTTTGCACAGAGACAGGGCTAGTATGAGCAAGAGACATCTCTGTTGAGTCGGATCATGATGAGAAACAAGGGGATGTATAGAGAATGAGGCTGGGAGGGTACGCATGGGCAGAGCATGTGTGGACTCTGGATGTGCCTAACAGTGCAGTAGGAGTCCCATTTTAGAAACCAAAAATCCAAACTGCAGATTGGAGAACTGAACTGGAAAGACTGCAGCAAACATACATCTCCAGCTTCCAATCTCCAGCTTTCAAATTTGCCATTTTAATAACAGCTGTCCACATTTTGGGCCCCACAATATCTGGTGGATGAACCAGTTTTAGGGACCAATTTTGTCTGAACATTTAAAATCCAGATAATTAAGAATTGAAATATTCATACATCATTAACTTCAGATTGGAGTGAAATAATTTAATTTTGTGTGATTAAGTTTGGGAATCTAAACTTGAACTTGCTCTTTGTGCCTTTATACAACATGTGCACAATGGATACATGGCAAAGCACAAGGAAGCATACGCATGCGTGTGTATATCTAGGTCAGTTATTTCTGAATTGTTCTGGAAACTTTTATTGTGAGATTATACCCTCCATATGTTTTTAGATTACAGTTCTCAGCATCTATGAATAATTGGGGATGTTAGCTGTGGCTGATGGGGAACACAGTCCAGATCATCTAGAAATCCTCAGGTTGTGGAAAACTAGAAAATTTCACAGTTCTTGAGCTGAAAACAAAACAATTGCAATCATAGATCAAAACTGTATATATTTCCGATGATCTCCTTGTTATTTGTCTCTCTCCCCCATTAGCTCCCACTGTTATGCAAGACTATCTGAAAGATCACGAAAGCACCAAGTTTAGTTTGAAAAGCAAAAGCTTAAGTTTATCACAGGAGTTTCAACCACCTGATTCTGAATGCTGCAATAAAATCTGAACTTGATTTCATTTGAATTTCAAATGTTAAGATATTCTAGCAGTGTTATACTGAAATGTTGGCAGTCCTAAAAATAAACTTTCCCAGCTCTGGTGGGCATAGAAAAAGAAATCACGGATATTCTGTTGGAAATAGCAGCCTTGTTATGTATATAATTCAAATTGCTTACTGTATTGTATATATGTGTGTTGATATGCAGTTTTCCTTAACTCTATTTTGTGGGAGGGGCTGCAGACCATGTGATCAGATCTGGGCCTGTTCAGGACTCAGATTCCATTTTAGAAACAGTATGCTTAGAGACTTTAACAGGAACTGTATGCTTTAGACTTCAGTAGGAACAGCATGCTTAAGCATATAGAAACAAATGTATGCTTTTAGAAGTTAGTTGAAACAGACTATACTCTATTAGACTCTCTGAACAGAAAGATGCTTAGGTTATGGTTTGTTGATTATGAGAAAAATGTCCTGTGTTATCTACACAGAGAAACTACATCAAATCCTATCTGTAACTGGATTCATATGGAAAGTACCTGTATGCTGATTACATGAAGTTTGTGAGTAAACCAACTATGTTACTTTTAAAGAAGTCTGCTTATTTTTATCTCTTGATAGCATGATTCAAACCAAGATGTTTTAAGAGAGAGTAGATGCTTTTTGAGCAACAGAAAGAACACTTCTGAAACTCTGTTATATATGTATGTATGTGTTTTGTGCATTGGCATATCTTTGTCCCTAATAGTTCAAAGAGATATCTAGGTACATCAGTTTAATGGCAGAGCAACCTGATTGCCTTGCATGAATGCCATTTTCCCAAAGGGTTATGACTCTAACAGGTTATGGTATTTACCAAAAGGCTATGGCTTCTAACAAGGTCATGCCTTTCCAAAGATCATAAAATCTCCAAAAGGTTATGGAGATTTCCATTTTCCAAAATATTCTATAGAGATGTGGAGCGTATCCTCCAAGAATATATGTGTGTAAACCAATATATTGAAAAACTCATTAACCGTAAAAAAAAGTCTGATTGCAGAAATAATAATAGTTTTATCTGTACTTAGTAGGGGCGGTCTAATGAATTATGAGTATGTCTGAAATATGTACATATGTAAGTCAGTAGAGAGATTAGTATATGGAGAGATGGATGGATGAATGGATGAATAGTGAAATTCTACAAGGAGGTGCGCAGGTATGCAGAGAGAGATTAAACGACATAGAAATAAGACTGATGTGTCTGTGGATAAAGGCTGATGGCGCCTGTAAGAGAAGGAAAAATGTATACTGCACATGGATATATAAACACTTTGAAATTGAAAATGGCCCCGTGTGACTCTGCTAGATAAAAGAAAGGGAAATCATATGCATGTGCATTAAGCAACACAAAATATCTAATGTGGTTTACAGTGTATACTTACAACAGATTAACATATTGTGTATAACTAAAAATGTATTGGGTTGCTGTGAGTTTTCTGGGCTGTAAGACCATGTTCCGGAAGCATTCTCTCCTGAGAAGAGAATGCAAGCATCCTACATAGCAAGCATCCTCAGAAGTTGTGAGGTCTGTTGGAAACTAGGCAAGTGGAGTTTATATATCTGTGGAAAGTCCAGGGTGGGAGAAAGAACTCTTGTCTGTTTGAGGCAAGTATGAATGTTGATTAACATTGAATAGCCTTACAGCTTCAAAGCTTGGCTGCTTCCTGCCTTGGGGGATCCTTTGTTGGGAGGTGTTAGCTGGCTCTGATTGTTTCCTTTCTGTAACACCCCCTTTTTTTTTAGTGTTGCTCTTTATTTATTGTCCTGATTCTAAAACATTTTAATACTGGTAGCCAGATTTTGTTTTGGAACATGGCCATGCAGCCTGGAAAACTCACAGCAACCCAGTGATTCTGGCCATGAAAGCCTTTGACAACACATTAAAAATGTATCGTTTACTCACTGTTTTCATTCTAAGCATAGTTAGGTTACACATTGCAAAGATATGTCATAGAACAAGCTAGTGGTACTAGGCAGAGTTCAAAAATGTCACTTTTTGTGACAATCATAAGCATAACCATTTTAGCTGGGGAACCTGGACATTATAGCCTAAAAGTAATTTTATCATAGCTCATCTTGTCTCCCTCGGACACAGATTCAGACCTGAAACGGTGTTTGAACATGAACATGAATTATGTTGCTGACATGTCCAATGACCTTCACTCTGATATTTGAGTGTGTGTTTCCAAGACAATATATTTTCTTCTTTTGCCTCCCCATCCCATTTGGAAATGAGAGGAAAGATCCAAACCTTGACTAGGAAATAAAATAATACTAAATACTTATATTAGAAAATACTAGAAAATTATACTATATGTAAATATACTAGATATACTGGAGCCCCCTATGATGCAGCGTGTTAAGGCGCTGAGCTGCTGAACTTGCGGACCGCAAGGTCGCAGGTTCAAATCTGGGGAGCGGAGTGAGCGCCCGCTGTTAGTCCCAGCTTCTGCCAACCTAACAGTTCGAAAACATGCAAATGTGAGTAGATCAATGGGTACCACTCCAGCAGGAAGGTAACAGTGCTCCATGCAGTCATGCCGGCCACATGACCTTGGAGGTGTCTACGGACAACACCGGCTCTTTGGCTTAGAAATGGAGATGAGCAACAATCCCCAGAGTCGAACACGACTGGACTTAATGTTGGGGAAAACCTTTACCTTTACCTAGATATACAAAATCCCCAGATTTTGTGCCCCCTCTTAATATTTCCAGCTTCTTTAAACATGGATGCAATGTTGAAATCTCTAACCAAGTTGTAGTTATGGAAGGGACAAAATGAGGCCATTGCCTAACTAAATAAGAATGATAGCTCCTGAATTCTTCCTTCAGTCCATGAATTGAGCATTGCAGAGACACTGATATTGGCTGTATTTGCGTCATTCCTTCAAATATTCTGCCGGCCCCTTTTCTTTTGATCCTTAATTGGCATCTCTGAATGCTTAACAGAAGCTTTAAGTTATTATAATGCTAGAAATTTGGGGACTGAAGGGGAAAAAAAACACAGGGAGCTTTTATCTTTATTGGATTTTGCCGCACTTCACCACGTGCCAATTCCGCACACCAACATTGGTTCTAGAGTCCTAGGGCCCTTCCACACAGCAATATAACCCAGAATATCAAGGCAGATAATCCACAATATCTGCTTGAACTGGGTTATCTGAGTTAATACTGCCATATAATCCAGTTCGATGTGGACTTTATGCAGCCTTAGTGATCATGGAAACATGACATTGAATTGTATTCTGAATCATTATTCTTCCTGATAAATGAGGGCAGAGAGTAGTTATGCAAGCCTGAAACAGAGAATGGCGGTCTGAACATGTGTACAGCATTCGGGTATCTCAATTTGCTATGGAGCTGTGATGTTACACAAACTGACAAAGAAGCCAATATAAACAAATGGAAGGCCATCCATGTGTTTTAAACCAGACTTCAGGGTATCCTTAGCATAACAAAACAAAAGTTGAAGGATAATGAGCACTGTAGTCTTAGGCCCCTTCTACACTGCCATATAATCCAGATTATCAAAGCAGATGATCCATATTACCTGCTTTGAACTGGATTATATGAGTCTACAATGCCATATAATTCATGCCAGTTCTACACTGCCATATAAAATCCAGATTGCCTGCTTTGAATTGGATTATATGAGTTTATACTGACCATAATGTGCAGTTTCAAACTGCATTATATAGCAGTGTAGATGGAACCTAATATAACAAAGACAGGCAAGAAAAAGGACTATTATGATGTGAAATTGGTCAAACACAGTATTTTCAGCCACTTGCTCTTAATATTATAGGCCTCCTCACTACCTTTAATGCTGATCATATTGAGGTAAGGGTTTTTGCAGTTATAGTCCCAAAAATGACACTTCCAAGCGCTAGGAAGTGTGATTGCTTAGGCAAAATCCAATTAACTGGATTCCCAGGAGGGCTGGTGTTAAGCTCGGCTTTCCTTCTTTGTCTCCTTTTCCTACCAGTGAAACATCTACTGGGGAAGCTGGGGAGAAGCAAAGCGCAAAAGAGCTGGCTTCTCAGGGGAGCAATTGAATTTTATGTCCAGTCCCACATCCAACATGTTCCTTCTGCTTCCTACAGCCCAGCTTTGTAGATTAAGGCCAGTGATAGAGCTTCAGTCCTAGCAGGGGATTCAATGTGTGCATGAAGGCTGGGGATGGCCATCTGTGCTGGCACCACATGCTCGCGTTTTATGGTACATTGGGAAGCCACCTGGGTGTTTTTGCACCATGGAATAAGCAACTGCTCGACTGTTTGCATTTCAGTATGGACAGAATTTATGCGGTGGGAGACATCTAGGGTACAGTAGGGGAAAAATCAGGACCCCTGTACAAGGGCAGGGAAATCTTTGTCCTTTAAGTTCTTGGATTGCATCACTCAGAAGCCCCAAACAATACTGACAATATGTTGTCGAAGGATTTCATGGCCGGAATCGCTGGGTTGCTGTGAGTTTTCCAGGCTGCATGACCATGTTCCAGAAGCATTCTCTCCTGATGTTTCACCCACATCTATAGCAAGCATCCTCAGAGGTTGTGAGGTCTGTTAGAAACTTGGCAAGTGGAGTTTATATATCTGTGGAAGGTCCAGGGTGGGAGAAAGAACAAAATCTGACTACCAGTATTTAAAAACTCTAAAATCAGGACAGTAAATAAAGAACAATACTCAAAAACAGAGGAATTCCAGACATCAATCAATCAGGGCCAGCTAACACCTCCCAACAAGGGATTCCCCCCCCCCCCCCCAGCAGTAAAGCGCCATATCTTGAAACTGAAAGGCCATTCAATACTAATCAAAGTGGCCAATTGCAACATTCACACTTGCATCCAACAGACAAGAGTTCTTTCTTCCACTCTGGACATTCCACAGATATATAAACTCCACTTGCCTAGTTTCTAACAGACTTCACAACCTCTGAGGATGCCTGCCATAGATGTGGGTGAAACGTCAGGAGAGAATTCTTCTGGGACATGGCTATACAGCCCGGAAAACTCACAGCAACCCAATACTGACAATGGTAAAGGATTATGAGAGTTATGATCCAGATCATACCTTGAGGCTATAGAATCATAGAAATTGCAGTTTTACAAGGTCTCTACTTTTTCTTTATCAGAGTGTGCCTCTGCAAACTGCAAATCCCAAGAGTCCATCGCACTGAGCCCTGGCAATGAAGGTGGTATCAAACTGCATTACTGTATACCATAAAGTGGTATCAAACAGCGTAGATACACCCTTAGTATATTTTACATTCCATAGCAGATCGTAACACAATTTCATTCAACTGCATAATTGATTTAAATTTTAATTAAGAGCTACGATAGCAGCAAGTGCTTGTCAGTCATCCCTAGATTGTTTGCAATCGGAGGCCAGAAAGCTGGAAAATAGGAGCAGGCTCATTTCTTAGTGAGTAATTGGACGGAATACAGCTCAACCACAATTTTTTTCCTTACACTCCCATAAACAACAAAGCAAGATATGAAAAGAAGGAAGAATGAATGAAGTCAGAAAGGTGCAATGTAGTCTCCCAGATTTTGACAAAGATATGGCGCTGTAGCTCTTTATCATTATCCTGGATATCCTGAAGGGATATTGTTACAGGAGGAGCAAAATAAAGTCATTGCCCATCCAGATGAGAAATACGTCCTACTCAATTGAATGCTAACTCAGGTCCCTTCCACACAGCTGAATAAAATCCCACATTTTCTGCTCTGAACTGGAATATATGGAAGTGTGGACTCAAATAACTCAGTTCAAAGCTGATATTGTGGGATTTTCTGGATTGATATTCAGCTATATGGCTGTGTGGAAGGGCCCTCAGTCTCCAAATTTCTAGTACTGCAGAGAGGGTCCTTTCACACAGCAATATAACTCAGAATATCAAGGCAGATAATCCACAATATCTGCTTTGAACTGGATTATCTGAGTCCACACTGCCATATAATCCAGTTCAATGTGGATTTGATACAGCTGTGTGGAAGGGGCCATAGTGAGACCTTGGCGCCTTCCCACTTCCTACCTTACAATCTTACCAAAGAGGCAAATCCTTTACCAAATTATAAACCTTCTCTTGTGTTGAGAAGAGAACTCTTCCATTATTAGTGGTGCTTTGCAAAGACATGCGCAACCCAAGCGGCATGAACATCACCTCTCACATCACATGGTGCCTTCACTTCTAAAGCACCTCACGCCTTACTTAGTCCAGCCTGTCAAAGCAAAAAACAGTGGTCAGGTTCTTCCATTACGCACGGCGTGTGTTGTCATTCCGCATGTATGTCACAGCATTGTGGTAATTTTTGAAGTGGAGGCAGTCATTGTGACAATCCCCTGTAGCCATGATCCCAAGAAGCATCTAAAAATACTGGTCGCTGTTTTTGTCCTTAAACAACAAAGCAGTTGCACCGTTTTCACCTCCATCAAGAAGCAGAGGCCCTTTCACACAACACAGTTATAATGCAGTGATTCTACTTTAACTGTCCTGGATGCATCCTATGGAATTCCAGTGTTGGTGCAATTGCTCTTACTAGGTATTATATTATTTTAAAATGTTGGAATTTTAAACATGTTTGCTAATTGCTGTTATATTGGTTTCTTGTATTTTGTATTATGTATATGTATTTATTGTTTTTATGATGTGTAAACCGACTAAGTCCTAATCGGAGATACAGAGGTATATCAATAAAGTTTTGTTGTTGTTGTTGTGCATTTGTGAGGCATTACAGTTTTCTGTTCTGAGAATCAATCAAGCACCTTCTACACTGCCACAAAAAATTCAGAATATCTGCTTTGAACTGGATTATATGGCAGTCTAGGCTCATATAATCCAGTTCAAAACAGATAATCTGGGGAACAGATCCCAGGATATCAGGCAGTATAGATACAGCCTTAGATCCCATCTACACTGCCATTATAATGCAGATTAAACCGCATTATATTGTCAGTGTAGACCAGTGGTTCCCAAACTTACTTGGCCTACTGCCCCCTTTCCAGAAAAAATATTACTCAGCGCCCCCTGGAAATTAATATAATTTTTTTAAATAGCAATTAAACAGAAATATATATGTATTAATGTTTCTACTTTTTAAAATAAAATATAGTAAAGAAAGGTGTAAATTAGAAACATTGAAGTTTGAAATTATGAAACTATTTTTTGAACTCAGAATAGAAAGGTAATACAAAAAAAATGCACCTGTGGCCATCACCGACCCCCTGGATCGCTGCAGCGCCCACCAGGGGGCGGTAGCCCCGACTTTGGGAATCACTGGTGTAGACTCATAATCCAGTTATGCAGTTAAACTGCACTATATAGCTAGTGTAGGGCTATATAATCCAGTTAAACTGCATTATATGGTTAGTGTAGACTCATGTAATCCAGTTCAATGTAGTTAAACTGCATTATATGGTCAGTGTTGACTCATATAATCCAGTTCAAGACAGTTAAACTGCATTATATGGTCAGTGAAGAATCATACAATCCAGTACAAGGCAGTTAAACTGCATTATACAGTCAGTGTAGACTCGTATAATCCAGTTCAAGGCAGTTTTGTGTGTGTGTGTGTGTGTGTGTGTGTGTGTGAGGAGCAACTTGAGTCGCTTCTGGAGTGAGAGAATTGGCCGTCTGCAAGGACATTGCCCAGGGGGCGCCCGGATGTTTTGATGTTTTTACCATCCTTGTGGGAGGCTTCTCTCATGTCCCTGCATGGAGCTGGAGCTGATAGAGGGAGCTCATCCGCACTCTCCCCGGGTGGGATTCGAACCTGGCAGCTTTCAGATCAGCAACCCAACCTTCAAGTTACGAGGCTTTAGTCTACTACGCCATCGGGGGCTCCAGTACAAGGCAGTTAAACTGCATTATACCGTCAGTGTAGACTCATATAATCCAGTTCAAGGCGGTTAGAATGCATTATATGGTCAGTGTAAACTCATATAATCCAGTTCAAGGCAGTTAAGCTGCATTATAGGAGTCTACACCAGGCATGGGCAAACTTTGACCATGCAGGTATTTTGGACTTCAACTCCCACAATTCCTAACAGCCTAGGAATTGTGGGAGTTGAAGTCCAAAACACCTGAAGGGCCAAGGTTTGCCCATGCCTGGTGTAGATGCACCTGGATGTTGGAGTCTCATCAGCCCAGCCCTTAGAAGAAGACAATCCTTCTTTCTCCTGGGAGGCCAGCTTTTGCATCCCAGACCCCGCCTCCAGCAACGGCGGCGGCACTCCCCAGCCTCACGCATTCCCAGCGGGAATCGCCCTGCGTGGCTGTTTGTATCAAAGCGTCCCCCCAAAACAAGACCTCCCCCCCCCCCCACGAGCCTGGGTTTCGGGGTCCCTGGCTGCTGCAGCGCTTCTTGCGCCCCCCGTCCCCATTCTCGCGCGCCCTCTAGCGGCGGCGCGTGGCACAGCAGCGCCCGCTCTCAGAGCAGCCAAGCGAAGGAAGCCGAGAGGGAAGGAAGGAGGCAAAGCAGGAAGGCGAGCCCGCTTTGCCTGGCTCTCTCTCCTTTACAACACAGCACAGCAGCAACAACGCCTGGCGCCTCCGTCCTGCCGCAGGTAAGCCTTGGGGTGGGAAGAGAAAAGACAAAAAGGGTTGCAAGAGGGAGAGCAGAGCCCACTATGAAGATTGAGGGAGGGGAGGGGGGAATAAAGGGGAGGGATACAGGTTAGCAAGAAAGATGCAGGAAAAGGATGGGAGGAAGCAAGGATGCTCCTGCTGGAAGGCTTGCAAGGGGAGAAAAAGGTCCAACTGGGGAGAGGCACAGGTGGGGGGTCTGAGAGGGGAATATGAAGCCAGGCAGGTAAGGGAGGAAGGTGGGTGGTGGGCAAAGGGGTGCAGGAAACGTCTGGGGTTGCCTGGCAGGAAGAAAAATGGGGAGCTGCCCCTGCAAGGATGGGCTCACTCAATGGGCATCAAGGATCTTGACTGCAGCTGCATCCGAGCAGAGGAGGGTTGGGGGGCATCCTTTGATCTTGGCAGCACCCAGCCCCATCCCTCCCCCCCATCCGCCCTTTGCCTGGCGCAGGGTGCTATTAGGAGGCGGTTGGCAGGGCTCAGCTCCACAGGGCACAGACAGTGGGCCAGCTGTTGTGCCAACACGCCGCTAATGGGATTAGGGGAGCACCCTCGCAGGCGGAGGGTGCCAGCCTCCCAGGGCCTGGCTGTGTGTGTTCACAAGTGCAAGGCAAGGGTGGATAGTGAGTGTGCAATAGGGGGATGGAGACGCCGGAGGAGAGAAGGGGCCTGGGTGCCAGGCCAAGGAGGGGTGCCAGGGTGGAGGGAAGGTCAGGGAAGGCCCGTGTCCCCTGTAACTCCAGAGTGCTCCAAGGACAGGACATTCATTGAATCATAGGCTTGGATTCTATACAAGGGCCATCCAGTCCAACCCCCTTTATTTATTTTCAAGTCAGGAGCGACTTGAGAAACTGGAAGTCGTTTCTGGTGTGAGAGATTGGCTGTCTGCAAGGACGTTGCCCAGGGAATGTTTTGGTGTTTTTACCATCCTTGTGGGAGACTTTTCTCATATCCCTGCATGGAGCTGGAGCTGATAGGGGGAGCTCATCCATGCTCTCCCCAGGTTGGATTCAAACCAGCAACCTTCAGGTCAGCCACCCAACCTTCAAGTCATAAGTCCTGCCATCACAAAGGTTTAACCCACTGCGCCGGAGCCTCTGGTGGCATAATGGGTTAAAGCCTTGTAACCTGAAGGTTGGGTTGCTGACCTGAAGGCTGCCAGGTTCAAATCCCACCCAGGGAGAGCGTGGATGAGCTCCCTCTATCAGCTCCAGCTCCATGCGGGGACATGAGAGAAACCTCCCACAAGGATGGTAAAAACATCAAAACATCCGGGCGTCCCCTGGGCAACGTCCTTGCAGACGGCCAATTCTCTCACAACAGAAGCAACTCAGGTTGCTTCTGACACGAAAAAAACCCACTGCGCCACCAGGGGCTCCACAGTCCAACCCCCCTGCCATGCAGGAAAACACAATCAGGAACACCCGACAGCCTCTGTTTAAAAACTTCCAGAGAAGGAGGTTAATATAGATTATCTGGATAATCCTTTACCATTGTCAGTACTGGGTTGCTGTAAGTTTTCTGGGCTGTATGGCGATGTTCGAGAAGCATTCTCTCCTGGCATTTCTATGGCAAGTAATCTTAGAAGTTGTAAGGTCTGTTGGAAACTAGGCAAGGGGGTTTTTATATATCTGTGAAATGTCCAGGGTGGGAGAAAGAACTCTGAAAGACATTTGATGCAAGTGTGAATGCTGCAATTGATCACCTTGATTAGCATTGAATAGCTTTTCAGCTTCAAATCTTAGCTGCTTCCAGTACTAAAAAAAACACTCTAAAATCAGGACATTAAATAAAGAACAACATGCAAAAACGGGAATACCAGACAAGAAACAATCAGGACCAGCTAACACCTCCCAATAAAGGATTCCCTCAGGCAGAAAACAGCCAAGCTTTGAAGCTGAAAGGCTATTCAGTCCTGATCAAGGTGGTCAATTGCAACATTCACACTTGCCTCAAATAGACAAGAGTTCTTCCTCCCACCCTGGACATTCCACAGATATGTAAACCTCACTTGACTAGTTTCCAACAAACCTCACAACCTCTGAAGATGCCTACCATAGATGTGGGTGAAACGTCATGAGAGAATGCTTCTTTTTCTGCAGTTTGAATCCTGGTCTTTAGAGCAGCAGAAAACAAGCTTGCCCCTTCCTCGTTATGTATACTTTGTTTGCAACATCGATGTGCATGTATGCACACACTCACATGCTCCTGTGTATAATGCATTTGTGTCTACCTTTGAAATGGTAGGTACGTCGTGTGTGTATATATATATAAATACACATTCATATATGCTGTTGGAAAAAGAAGGAGTTGTAGCACACAATTGGAATGTTGGTGTGCATGCACACTTATGGGAGCACTGTTCCATACACAAACTGATGGCAACCGCCTTGTACGGAAGGATGTAACACCATCCCACCTTGCACCGGGTTTGTGAGCACGCCACGAATGTGACGGAGCAGCTGTTGGCCTGGGTGTCATAAATAGAAATCTAGTAACACCCCTCCCTTGTGTGCCGCAGCATCTCAGTGCACGCCTAGTGAGGTGAGAAGTTAACGTGCATGTAGACGGGTGAGCACGTTGAGCATGACTGTGTGCTAGAATGGAGATGTGGCTCAGGGATTGGGACCTTGTTGTATCCATAATAAGAGAGGGCATTGAGTAAAATGTTGCTTATTTCCAATGTCTCCTTGCATTTAATTTCCATGAAGGAAGTGCTGTGTTGCATGATTGGGTTGATGGACATTTTACTATGTGTCCATCACAGTGGGACATCAATGGAGACCACCAGATGCAAGCATTCCTCATCTCTGCTGGTATCCATCCAGTACACATAACATTTGGGTTGCTGTGAGTTTTCCAGACTGTATGGCCATGTTCTAGAAGCATTCTCTCCTGGTGTTTTGTCCACAACCTCCTCAGAGGTTGGAAACTAAGCGAAGTGAGGTTTATATATGGGTGAAAGGTCCAGGGTAGGAGAAAGAACTCTTGTCTGTTGGAAGTGTGAATGTTGCAATTAATCACCTTGATTAGCATTGAAAGGCCTTGCAGCTTCAAAGCCTGGCTGATTCCTGCCCAAAGGAATCCTTGTTGGGAGGTGTAAGCGGGCCCAGATTGTTTCATGTCTGGAATTCCCCTTTCTTCTGAGTGTTGTTCTTTATTTACTGTCCTGATTTTAGAGTTTTTTTTTAATACTGGTGTCAGATTTTCTTCATGGTTTCCTCCTTTCTGTTGAAATTGTCCACATTCCTGTGGATTTCAATGGCTTCTCTGTGTAGTCTGACATAGTGGTTGTTTTCCTGCTTTTTGGGGTATTCTGTTTTATGAGTCCTGTGTGTGATTGTGAGCTGCAGAGAACATTAGTTTGGGACAAGGCCAGCTCGAGACTGAACGATCGGAGGCTGCATCTATACTGTAGGATTAATGCAGTTTGACACCACTTTAACTACCGTGGCTCAGTGCTGTGGAATCTTGTGTGTTTTACAAGGCATTTACAAGATTTTACAAGGTACATCACCAAATTACAATTCCCAGGATCCCATAGCATTGACCCACAGCAGTTAAATTGAGGACTAACTGTACCCTGTGTCAAAGCAGGTAATGACATCTTCCATAGAAAAGCACAGTATAATCGAGAGGTTTTGGCACCTGAGACAGAAATCCTATAAAATCCTTTCTCTTAGGTATCTGTAAACATACAATAGGGGGAAAAAATAAAATTTAAAATTAAGATTTGCTGCTCTTTCACGACATCCCAAATTTGCCTCCTCAGGCAGCTGCCTCACTTTGCCTGATGAAAGGACTGGCTCTAGCTTAAGTGAAACCGAATTTTGGTTCTCTTGATCTTTTTGCCACATCAGACATGCCTAGGAGAAGCTGGCACATCACTTTTCTTTTTAAAAAAATAAGGTTTGTTGGACCAATAGGGCAGAGAAGACTATTACAGGATATATAATATTGGACTCCATTGAAAAGGTAAGTTATCACCTACACAAAAAAATTCCACAGCCAGCCTTGGAAATGTTCTCACCCGAGGCAAAGCAGAAAATGCCAGCCTGAGTTAAAGTGCACAGCATACGCTGAGCCCAAGGCTTTTTGCTGCCTGAGGTAAAGCTGCAAACTGCAGCTGTCGTGGTCCAGCAGCCAGGTTATTTTGACAGAAAAACCCACAAATGCCTTTCCCCATCCTTAACAGTAAAATACAATCATAAGGTTTAAAAATAATAATAAACAGCAAATCATGTTGTTGAAAGCTTTCATGGCCAGAATCACTGGGTTGCTGTGAGTTTTCTGGGCTGTATGGCCATGTTCCAGAAGCATTCTCTCCTGACGTTTCGCCTGCATCTATGGCAGGCATCCTCAGAGGTTGTGAGGTCTGTTGGAAACTAGGCAAGTGGGGTTTTTATATATTTGTAGAATATTCAGGGTGGGAGAATGAACTCTTGTCTGTTTGAGGCAAGTGTGAATGTTTCAATTGGTTACCTTGATTAGCATTAAATAGCCTTTCATTTTCAAATTCTGGCTGTTTACTTCCTGGGGGAATCCTTTGCTGGGAGGTGTTAGCTGGCCCTGATTGATTCATGTCTGGAATTCAAACAGCAAATCCCTGTTCTTCTGTGGTGCCCAAATCTTTTACCCAAATCTTTCAGTCTTATCAGCAGCTTTTTATTTTAAGTTTAGATCAGGTTTTCCTCTAGATGCCTTTCAGCTGTAGCACCTAAAGACCCTTGTATTGCCTATGCTGACCATGATAAATGGGAACTGTAGGCCAAAATACATTCTGAGGGCCTCAGGGTGCATCTGCACTATAGAATTAATGCAATGTGACACCACTTTAAATGCCATGGTGCAATGTGTGGAATGAAAGGAGCTGTAGTTTACCTCTTTTGCCTTTCCCGCCAAAGAGTGCTGATGCCTCTCCAGACTACAGCTCCCAGGATTCCGTAGCATTGAGCAATGGCATTTAAAGCAGTGTCAAACTGCATTAATTCTACAATGTGAATGCACCATCCAGTACCCATCTCTGGTTTAAAGAGGTATCTTTTCCAACGCAGTATTCTGAGCCTTTAAATTATCCACTAGGAATCAATATCACTTCTCCCTGCTCTTCACCCCCAGATCCTACGTAGAAATCCATGCTCTGAGGCCAAACCCAGCCTGCACTTGCTCACAAAATTTAAATGCTCCCCCCACCTCCTAAAATACTTTGAATTCTGAATTAGTTCCCAATTCAGCCATACTTAGACTTATGGATTTCAAAGCCCCTCCTCTAGGTATGTTGATGTTTAGATCCAGCTCTGTATTTTGGATAGACCTGATATATTTCACTAAAATTATTTGGCACTAGTAGCAACAATAATTTTAAAAATGAGGGAAATGATGTACGGAGCATCCTGCCTCCAGTCCTGTTGGAGCTGGGCAACCCTTTGTACCCGCTGGGCCTTGTTAGTGGGCCTGTGTTCCATTACGAGGATGCCGGGAAGGTTTGTGGGATGGAGGTGGAATCCCTCATTCTGGCAGCGACAAGGCATCCTATCGACCCGACATGGCTGTGGATGCAACAGGGCTGGGTCATGTTACTCAGAGATGATCACTCAGGAGCAAAAACGGCGGCAGACTTTGGAGGGGAAGATGCAGAACTCCTGGTGAACAGGGGATGGGATTAGGATCAAGTGAGTAAGAGAGAGAGAGAGAGATGCTTGTGGGCTGGGTTCGATAGTAGGCTGCCATGTGGAACCGTAGGCTCTGTGCATAATGTTTTTAAGAGATATGGACTTTTCTCATATATATTGCTTCACTTACTTCAATGCTTGCTGCCTGGGCTTCAATTATTGCTGCTGGGCTTCAGTTATTTAGTTAATTAGTTAAATATCCCACCTTTCTTTCAATATGGAACCCAAGGCTTCAGTGCCAGAGTCTTGATCTGATGATGTCAATAACTGGGAAGAGTGGGAAACTCACATTTTCAGGATGTGGTTTTAGATCTAATAATACATCAATTACATGAACAGTCCTGGGCCTATAAGAGTTGCACGCTAAAGGTTGGAAATCATGTTTTTTGCCAGACTTTGGAAGGAACATGTTAGAAGTACGTGAGCAGAGTACTTTGGGGAATTGTAAAAAGAGCAATCGGAGTCATCCGAGACATGGTATTTTCTATTTTTCTGTATGGTTTTGAAAGCTGGACATTGAAGTAAACTGACAGGAAGAAAATCGACTCTTCTAAATTGTGGTGCTGTTAAGAGGAATCTGCAGATACTATTGACTACTGAAAAGACCGATGAATGGACCTTAGAGCAAATCAAGCCTGAGCACTTGATGGAAGTGGACCGAACTGAGTCTTTTGTGATTTGGATATATCAAGAGATGACATGCCTTACTGAAAAACAATCACAAAGCTTAGTAGAGTGGAAGGCAATAGGAAAAGAGGAAAATAGATGGGTTGATTCAGTGAAGGAAGCTTAAGAGTTTGCAAGATCTGGACTGGATAGTTACTGACCACAGCTCCTGAAGGTCTCCTCGTATTGACATAAGTTGAAGTTGACCTGAAGGCAAATAACAAGAAAATGAGAACAAAATTACATGACTTGCTGTGAGTTTTCCAGGCTGTATGGCCATGTCTCAGAAGCAGTCTCTCCTGACATTTCACCCACATCCTCAGAGGTTGTGAGGTCTGTTGACTAGGCAAGTGGGATTTATATATCTGGAAAGTCAAAGGTGGGAGAAAGAACTCTTGTCTGTTGGAGGCAAATGAGAATGTTGCAATAGGCCACCTTGATAGCCTTTCAGCTTCAAAGTGTGGCTGCTTCCTGCCTTGGGGAATCCTTTGTTGGGAGGTGTTACCTGTCCCTGATTGTTACATGTCTGGAATTTCTCTGTTTTCTGAGTGCTGTTCTTTATTTACTGTCCTAATTTTAGAGTTTTTTTTAATATTGGTAGTCAGATTTTGTTCATTTGCATGGCTTCCTCCTTTCTGTTGAAATTGTCCACATGCTTGTGGATTTCAGTGGCTTCGCTTGTGTAGTCTGACGTGGTGGTTTTTAGAGTGGTCTAGCATTTCTGTGTTCTCAAATAATATGCTGTGTCCAGGTTGGTTCATCAAGGGCTCTGCTATGGCTGACTTCTCTGGTTGAATTAGTCTGCAGTGCCTTTCATGTTCCTTGATTCGTGTTTGGGCCTTGCTGCGTTTGATGGTCCCTATGTAGACTTGTCCACAGCTGCATGGTATACAGTAGACTCTTGCAGAGGTGAGAGGATCCTTTCCTTCACTGAACGTAACATTTGTTGGATTTTCTTAGTGGGTCTGTAGATAGTTTTTAGGTTGTGTTTCTTCATCAGCTCTCCTATGTGGTCAGTGGTTCCCTTGATATGGTAAGAACACTTTTCCTCTGGGTGGATCTTTACTCTCATGGCTTGTTCTTGGTCTTGCAGTTTTTCTGATGTCTGTGGTGGAGTCTCCATTGCCCTGTAGAGTCCAATTTAGGTAGTTCAGTTCACCTTGGAGGAGATTACATGCCTTTCACAAAGGTGTATAGCAACTGGTAACCTTATTTCTTATGGAATGAATAATCTTATTACTTTTGAGGCACAAAAATGAACTTTTCAAATTTAAGGCTGTTTTCTAACTTTTAGTGTGGATTTCCTTTTTAAAAAAAGGAGTAATAAAGAAAATGCAGATAAAAGGGAAAGTGAGTGACAGTAATGGTTCTCTATCTGATTCTTTGGACAGAGATCCAGTGACAGTCTCCTTTAATTACAAAATGTCCATCCCCACCAATAGGTGAGAATGGGAGAGAACAGAGACCTATCATTATTCCTACCATTTCTTCTATCCTTTTTTCCTTCAAAACTATATGTTAGAAAAAAAGTGATGGAACTACTGTATAATTCGTTTATTAGTTCGAGGAACCATCTCTCTGGAAGCAACCTGAGTGTCTAAAGAAGTTAACATCCTTCCCAATAGGCCTTTTCTGCCATTATGCTTGATGTATGTCCTTTTGATTTATGTTAAAAGCAAAGGCCTTGCCTTGGAGTACCTTTCCCCAGCCAAACTCCCTACATATATTTTGGACAGCGATTCCCGTGAGCCTCAACTAAGTGGTGAAGGATCATGGCAGTGGGAGATCAAAACAGTTGAAAGGCACCAGCTTGGGAAAGGCTGCTTTAAAGTTTACTTTGTCTTGTAAGTTTGTATGTTTGTATACAAACATGCTTATACATTTCTGGAGGGCAGATACTACACAACAGCAGCTGTAAAGCATTAGTTGCCATTTTGAGGTACAGTAGAGTCAATTATCCAACATAAACAGGCCGGCAGAACGTTGGATAAGCGAATATGTTGGATAATAAGGAGAGATTAAGGAGAAGCCTATTAAACATCAATTTAGGTTATGATTTTACAAACTAAGCACCAAAACATCATGTTATACAACAAATTTGACAGAAAAAGTAGTTCAATATGTAGGAATGCTACGTTGTAATTACTGTATTTACGAATTTAGCACCAAAATATCATGATGTATTGAAAACATTGACTACAAAAATGTGTTGGATAATCCAGAACGTTGGGTTAGCGAGTGTTGGATAAATGAGACTCTACTGTACATACCTTGAATACGATCAGTTGTAGTTAAAGGATTACTAATGGTATTATTGCTGTGATGTGGTGTTTCTCAGCCTTTAGCTCTCCAGATGTTGTTAGACTTTAGTCCCCAGAAGGCTTAGTCTGGAAGTCACGGATTCTAGAAGTTCACAGTTTGGTTTGCCAAAGGTTGAGAACCAGTGGATTTGGGGGCATTTGGTCAAGGTCTGGTTCCTTGCAGTAGTCAACCATTGGGAGTCTTTGGCTACAAAATGCTTGATGGCTTCTAGTTTTTGTTGTTGTTGTTGTTGTTGTTGTTGTTGTTTGCTGTCAAGTCAATTTTGACCTATGACTATTCTATGAATAAGAAACCTTCAAGTCATCAACTGCTCTGCTTAAGACTTGCAAAATCAGTGCCATGGCTTTCTTGATTAATCAGTCCACTTGTGCAATTTCTTTCTTTTCTTACTGCCTTCCATTTCACCAAGCGTAATTATATTTTCCATTAAGTCATGCCATGTATGATGTGTCCAAAGTATGACAGCCTCAGTTTAATCTAATGAGAGTTCAGGCTTAGATCCATTCGTCTTTCAGTGGATTTCAAAGGGGGTAAGAAAGGGAAGTAGGCTTTCAGCAGCAAGCTAAATGAGACCCCTACATAGCCAGATGAAATATGTGTTTGTTTTTGTTCCCCAGGTCAAAACCAAAGTTTTCTGACATTTGGGAAGCTTCACAGGGTGGCAGCAAGATTCCTCACAGTTTGAGAAGCTTTTCAATGCTATTTGTTTGTGCAGAAATGCAAGTGGGTTTTCTACATTAAACAAATGTTTATATAGAAATCATATTTTCTAAACAGGAAACTATTTTGCACAGACAGCATTGCCTCCTGTGCAGAAAACACATTTTCTACACATATTCCATGTTTTTTGTACAGAAAGTTATATACAGTCCTATGCAAGCAAATTACCCAAACAAAGAGTGTAATGGAATGCAAACCTGGAATTGTTTCTCCATGTGAGGATGAAATAAGTAAGGATTTGCAACATTTTCATAAAATACTAGTTGCTGGGGGCAACCGTGCAGGAGGTCTATTGTCCTCCATGCTCTCCTTGTGTTTTTTTGGAAACCAGAGAGACATTGTGGTTAGAATGTGGTACTGGGACTTGGGAGATAAAAGTTCTCATCCCCATTGAGGCAAGAACATTGGGTGCCATTGACTCTCAGCTGTGTATGTCACCTTGAGCTCATCCAAAGAAAGTCAGGGTCTACATTGTGGTGGTGGTGGTGATGATGACGATGATGACTATAATAATCATCATTCATCTCACAGGGCACAGTCATTTTATGAGTTACTGCTAAGAACTTGTGGAGAGAAAGTCATGGTAGATGGACCACTTGGTATATTCTTCTGGGTACTTTAGGACAACCAATTATTGTTCTTGGTCCTCTGGTCATGGAAATAAAGATTGGAAGGTGGGACTAAAAAACAGAAATCCAAAGATCCCTTTGGTCACAAAACAGAGCAAGATTTGCTGATTAGGAAGACTACAAATTGTGGCCTTGTGAATTAGACAGGTAGAATTCTCAAGATGTAGTATTTGGTCACCTTGAAAAGTTCATACACTCCAGGTTCTTTCCAGTGTATGGTTTTGTGGGTAACAACCTGTTAAGTAAGAACAAGCCAGTGTGAAAGGGAACAATTAAAATGAGGTAAGGTTGAGGAGCTGCAAGCAATAGTGCGGAGGAGCCAAGGCTTGTGGGATCAAAGCATAAGACTTTAAGATTAGCAGGAATATTAATAACTCAACTTTCTCCCACCAATCTTTCATGTCCCCTTTGATCTTAGCTACAACTTGCATAGCAGCTGGGCTGGGACACAGGAGGTAGCATGGTTTTGAAGAAGCAATTATGATGCTTTAGCTTTGCAAAAGACTGAGTGGTGATGTGAAGTGCTTTACAAGGTTTGTTAATATGGATCAACACTCTCCTAGTGGCACAGTGGGTTAAACCCTTGTGCCGGCAGGACTGATGACTTAAAGATTGGCTTGCTGACCTGAAGGTTGCCTGTTCAAATTCAACCCAGGGAGAGGAGGAATGAGCTCCCTCTATCAGCTCCTGCTCCATGCGGGGACATGAGAAAAACCTCCCACAAGGATGGTAAAAACATCAAAACATCCAAGCATTCCCTGGGCAATGTCCTTGCAGATGGTCAATTCTCTTGCAGTTGCAGTTTCTCAACTCGCTCCTGACACAAAAAAACACTCCTGTGGGTTTGTGTGGGTTATGGGGACTTGCATGTTGAATGTACAGACACCAGAATTTATCCACATGTGCAAGGAACTTGTGGTTTTGAGAACAGGGGCTTATACCTTCCCTTATTTGTTCTTATCATGTCCACCTGCCTTCACCCGTTTGCTTGTGAGCAGATGGCAGCCGATTCCTGCGGGCGATGCGCTGGCCACTGTTCACCTGCCCATTGCCTCATTAGCGCAACTGTGTCTCTATTACGGTACAAGCGATGCCCTGCTTTCCTTGCCTCTCCCCTCCCTGCCAGGAAATATAGATCATGAAGGCAAGGCCTGTCTGGAAACCCAAGATCCCAGAATTAGTCGAGTCTCTTTGATACAGCACTGCTCCCATGCTCCTGGCACACAGCCGCCGTCGGCGTGGGCAGCCGTGGAGCTAAATGAGAAAGACAGCCTTCATGTTTTCACTGTCTCCTCCTTCTCAACTGCAAGGCCTTTGGGGCAGGGAATCCAGCCCTTTTTAAATAAAACCAATGAATGTGCTGTTTCTGGCGCACGGTTGTAGCCGGAGACCTGTGAAATCTTAACATCCTTCCATCTTGCCTTCTCTACTAGCTGTGTGGGAGAAAACGTGTTCCTTCTTTTCATGTGTAAATTGGAAGCTGTATTCATACTCAGTTTGGTTTCCATCAATCCCTGCCTTCTTTTCCAGCCTCCACAAGCTGTGGAGACCCTATCACAGTGGTGGGAGGGGAGAGATTATTTTGCTCATGTGGGTGTGTGCGCTCCTCTCTTTCCCTAGCATGGTGGCGGTACTAACCAGCACACGCAACCACCTTCCAGGAGATTCCCCTTGAAATCCCCCCATTCTCTTGTTCTCCTCTCACTCAATACACCCAGTGACTCACTGCATGCGGGGGTGGAGGGTGGCGAGTGATTGAAGCCGCGTTGGATCAATGTGGGAGCCAAAGAGAACTGAAATCCAAGTGTTCCCTAGACTCCTCTTGAGTATAGAGCACACAAGCAACACCTTCACAGTCCTGACTTCTTCCCTTCTTTGTGGCCTCTCGATGGTGTATTGGGAAGCCACAGTGGCAGGCAAACTTGGGGAAAGTGTGCCACAGGTGTGTGCCTCAGTGCTTGCTTTGGGGGAAAATGTGCATGGATATCCCATTGCCTGCCTACGCTTTTGCCTTGTCTACCATGTGTACCTTCACAGGGGAGGTTGAGTGTTTACAGGAAGGTTGAGTGACTCTTCTTCAAGTTCATTGTGTCTTCACAGCAGGTGAGATTCAGTCTCGCATTCTGTCGTTCAAGGAACTGATCGGTACAAATGTCATGAGAACAAAGTGGTTGTCTGGGCAGATTTCTTTTGATGTGCCACTGAGCATATTGCCGAGAGCAAAGCAGGAATGTCAAACAGGTTCTCGGAGGGTGTCCTATTCATGGCAGGCATTGTCTGAAGACCTCAGAGAAGCAACTTTTGATACAGCAAGCCTCCAGACAGTATGATCCGAAAGATTCTCAGCGTTATTGTCCACAAAACAGGAATGTTTCCAAGCTTTGGTTCTACATGTGTTTGCATTTGCTCGGAAAGCTCCTTACTCAGTGTGTGTCCCAAGAAAGTCACATTGTTGATGAGACCGAGTCAAGCTCTATTATAGTTGTGTATATCTTTCAAGTCAGGGATGTTCCTTCAGGTTGCTTGTGGACTTGCGGCAGTCCCATGAATTTCATCATGTTTTCTGAGCTAAGGAAGTCTTAGAGGTGAGTTGCCCTTGCCTTCCTCTAAATTACAACTTACTGAACCTGGCTATATTTCAGAAGAAGGACCTAGCAAAGCCACCTCTGCGTATTCCATGACATGGGATTCATGAGATCATAATAAATTGACAGATGACTTGAGGGCATGCATATATGGACACCTTGACATTCCTTGAGATTCTTTAACCATCCCTCTTCCAAGTACAGTAGAGTCTCACTTACCCAACACTCGCTTATCCAACGTGATATTTTGGTGCTAAACTCATAAATACAGTAATTACTACATAGCATTACTGCGTATTGAACTACTTTTTCTGTCAAATTTGTTGTATAACATGATGTTTTGGTGCTTAATTTGTCAAATCATAACCTAATTTGATGTTTAATAGGCTTTTCCTTAATCCCTCCTTATTATCCAATGTATTTGCTTATCCAACGTTCTGCCAGCCCGTTTATGTTGGATAAGTGAGACTCTACTGTACTAACCATGCCTTCCCATGCTTTGCTTCCAAGATCAGAGAGGATCTGTAGTCTTCGTGGTATTTAGGCACATGTGTGTATTTATACAGTGTCCTAAAGATATTGCCCAGTAAATAACTATGTGGCGTGAAGGTCAGAAAATGCACAATAGCTCAGTAACGGGTGCATGGTGAGTTGGATCTATATGTCTGCTGCTGGGAATAAGCATCTGTGGATCAGGGCTGGGCATTTTGGGAAAGAAGTCATTCCTCCATCTCTTTGAGTGGACCATTCCTCCTACACACACACACACACACACCACCCCATTACACCGTAAGCATTTCAACACAGCAGAGTAACATTATGGTTGTTGTTTTGGCCAGTTTTCACAGTTTGGGGCTGGTCCTGGGGGGAAGATGGTCTGAAAATTGTCATTTTCAGGAGGCATAGGGACTATATTTTGGTGTCTTTAGAGATGCCCTTTTCCCACCCCTGCAGTAGGTGGTAGCCAGTCATTCATGCAGGGTTTATCTGACCATTAACTGCAGTGAGCTGCCACCATACAGAGACGGTGGAGGTGATTTAGTATTTAAGAGCACCAGGCTGGGACTCAAAAAACCCAGGTTCTGGTTCCCCCCTGCGCCACTAAACCCCTTAGGCTAGCAACATTCCCTCCCGCTCCCTCCTCCGACTTTCTGCTTGACCTACCTCAGAGGTTTGTTGTGTGGATAATGTAGGGAAGAGGGAAGCCGTTTATGTACGCTTCCTTGCGCTCACTGGAGGAAAAATGGGATATAAATGTAATGAATAATAATCCACCTCGGGCAGCAGATTTGAGGGCCGTGAAAGGGCAAGGAATTGTTAGTTATTCAATTTGAGCGTATTGTATTTTTAACTGCTGGAAGAGGCGCTTGTGAGATTTTCTGCCTCAAGTGCCAAAATAATTTGACTGGCCTCAGAATGACTCGTCTTGATTCGGGGATGGGCCAATGCGATTTCGCGACTCTGCCTCAGGCATCACAATGTCTTGGGCTGGTTATGCCTCTGTGTGCTGTTTTGGAGCTCATGGACTCCCTGGTCAACCGCCACTGGGAATTAAATGCTTCGTTTCGCTTCCCACAACTCTCCATCCTCCAGAGGTGTTGGCCTACAAGTCCCATAATTCCTAGGCAGCTAGGTACTTCCAGGTGGAGATTTCTTAGTGCTGCCATGCCATAGTTATTTCACACCTATTCCATCTTTATCCACCTTCATAAATGCCTCTAAAATGGGGTAGGTGGATGTCATGTGGTATAGCGGCATGCTTTTGTGCTGCTGTGCATCCATGCTTGTATGTAATGAGACCATACTTGTCGTAAATATGTGAAATTCAGAGCTGGGGAACAGTCCTTTCTAAAAAAAAACATTATAACTCCCATTATCCCCCAGCCAGCATGATGATATAGGATAATGAATAGGAAATTGGGGAGTTGCAGTTCAAATGAAGTAGGTTTTCCAAACTTCGGGGGTGACCAATCATATTTCCATCTGGTGCTAAGATGAGGTTGGATCTGATTTGCAACTCAATTTTCAAATAAAGTGCTGCAGTGTTCTCTCCTGGGACCAATACTTTTGAATATTTTAATGAACAGTATAGGATGGAGGGAACCTTTTTTCAAATTAGCAAATAATACGGAGCTATGGTGCTGCAATGGGTTAAACCGTTGTGCCTGCTGAACTGCTGACCTAAAGATTGGTTGCTGACCTGAAGGTTGCCGGTTCAAATCCGCGGAATGGGATGAGCTCCTGTCTGTCAGCTCTAGCTTGAGGGGACATGAAAGACGCCTGCCAGCTAACACATCCTGGCGACCCTGGGCAATGTCTCTGTAGACGGCCAATTCTCTTACACCAGAAGCAACTTGCAGAATGCTCTCAAGTCGTTTCTGACACAATAAAAAAAGCAAATAATACAAAACTGAGAGAAGTAGATAATGCATTGGAAGACAGGAGCAAAATTCAAAGGGATCTTGATAAATTAGAAAAGTTGACCAAAATTAATAAAATGAAATTCAAGAGAAATGAGTGCAAGATTCTACATTTAGGACACTAAAATTAAATATACAGGTATAGAATGGAGGATACATGACTCTTCAGTATTATGTGTGAAAGGGAGTTTGGAATTATTTTTTTTATCTTGAGCCAGCTGTGTCGTGCTGCAACAAGGAAGACCAGTGCTATGTTAGTTTGTGTTAATAAAAACATAGCTCCCAAGCTAAGAACCTCATTTTAAATAGGAGTTCCTTATCTGTGCTGCTACATGCTGAGCGTGCTCTAGCTCAGGCACGGGCAAACTTTGGCCCTCCAGATGTTTTGGACTTCAACTCCCACAATTTCTAACAGCCTACCAGCTGCTAGGAATTGTTGTAGTTGGAGTCCAAAACACCTGGAGGACCGAAGTTTGCCCATGCCTGCTTTAACTTTAGATCTTGTATTGAGCAGCCATTGGACCTGATGGCCCATTGAGCCCCTTCCAACTCTGTGATTCTATGAATATCACTTTGGTGTTTTATACGCAGCCTCTCAAGATGACCTTATGCCAGTTGCTATATCTCAGCATGCTCTACCTGGCAGGATTGTAGTAAGCGCGAAAGTCGTGTATACAATAGAGTCTCACTTATCCAACATAAACGGGCCGGCAGAACGTTGGATAAGCGAATATGTTGGATAATAAGGAGGCATTAAGGAAGAGCCTATTAAACATCAAATTAGTTTATGATTTTACAAATGAAGCACCAAAACATCATGTTAGACAACAAATTTGGCAGAAAAGTAGTTCAATACGCAGTAATGTTATGTAGTAATTACTGTATTTATGAATTTAGCACCAAAATATCACGATATATTGAAAACATTGACTACAAAAATGCGTTGGATAATCCAGAACGTTGGATAAGCGAGTGTTGGATAAGTGAGACTCTACTGTACTTCCTTAATCTCCTTGGAGAAGGCAAGATAGAAATGCAACAGAGAGATGAATTCACTGGAATAATTTGCATATCCAAATATAAACCTGCCTCTGAGTTATTTCAGATCAGGGATTTGTTCCAGCAGACTAATTTAAACCTAACATTTGCTATTTTTATTCATTTGGGAATTGGTTGAGACCTATGCGGATCTCCTACAAATCTACCAATTGATTCCATTCTACCATCTACTGACCTCTGCTGCTATAGAACGATTAAATCTGAATCACAGTTTGGAGCATTTATGTTTTGCACAACCAGCTAGAAAATTCTGAGCATTATAGTCCCAAAATGTTACTTTCCTTTACTGAAATCAAGCATATCTTGATTTCAGTTGGGCCTTTGACAAGATCCCCATGATCTTCTTACCAAAAAAGCAACAAGTAAAATGTGTACTAGGCAATATTATTGTTAGGGGGATTTGTAATTGGTTAAGCAACTGAACCTGGGACCAGTGCTGTTCAGTATCTTTATTAATGACTTAGATGAAGGTTTAGAGCAGTGGTTCTCAACCTGTGGGTCCCCAGATGTTTTGGCCTTCAGCTCCCAGAAATCCTAACAGCTGGTAAACTGGCTGGGATTTCTGGGAGTTGTCGGCCAAAACACCTGGGAACCCACAGGTTGCGAAGCACTGCACTAGATGAAGGTTTAGAGGACGTGCTTATCAAGTTTGCGCATGACACCAAATTAGGAGGGATAGCTAATACTCTAGATCTGAATTCAAAATGACCTTAACAAGATTAGACAGCTGAGCCAAAACTAACAAAATGAATTTCAGAAAGGAGAATGGAGGATACTACACTTAGACAGAAAAAAATGAAACTTTCCTTGCTTAGTTTCTCCATACCTCCCAACCTCTGAGGATGCCTGCCACAGATGTGGACGAAACGTCAGGAGCGCATACATCTGGAACATGGCCATACAGCCCGGAAAACACACAACAACCCTGTGATTCCGGCCATGAAAGCCTTCGACAACACAGAAAAAAATGAAATACAAAGATACAGGATGGGCAATCCCTGGCTGAACAACAGTCCATGTGAAAAAAGATCTTGGAATCTTCATGGACAACAAGTTGAACATGGGCCAAAATTGTAATACAGCAGCTAAAAAAAGCCAATTGGATTTTGGGCTGCATCCAAAAGAGTCCAGTGTCTAGATCGAGGGGAGTCATGGTGCCCCTCTATTCTGCTTTGGTCAGAACTCACCTAGAATATTGTGTCCAATTCTGTGCACCACAATTTAAGAGAGATGTTGACAAGCTGGAAGGTGTCCAGAGGAGGGCAACTAAAATGATCAAAGGTCTGGACACCATGCCCTATGAAGAGCTCAGTATGTTTATCCTGCAGAAGAGGAGGTTGAGAGGAGACATAATAGCCATGTTTTTGTATGTGAAAGGATGTCATAATCTTATGTCAGAAAACATAAGCAGACATGTTTTCTGCTTCCCTGGAAACTAGGACTCAAGCATTGGGTTCAAATTAAAAGGAAAAGAGATTCCATCTAAACATTAGGAAGAACTTCCTAACCATAAGAGTTATTCAACAGTGGAATTCTCTGCCTTATCGTCTGGTGGAGGTTCCTTCCTTGGAGGCTTTTAAACAGACTGAATGGCCATCTGTCGGGAGTGTTTTGAATGTGTCTTTTCTGCATGGCAGAGAGTTGAAATAGATAGCTCATGTGGTCTCGCCCAACTCTGTAATTCTATGTGCACACTCTGCTGTGCATATCTTCATATGGAGTGCCACAATGAGAAACTTATGCATATGTGCTGTGTGGGCAGTGCTGCAACAATATGTTGTGGTGTACATATTCATGTTCTGATACTGCAGTCCTGGATTCCTGAAACCTGGGTTCAAATTCCTGATAAAGTGGGAGGGTTCATTGGATGGTTTAGGGTTTAGGGGGAAAGCACAGTTCCTCTAAAATGGGCATATCACCACTCTTTGCCAAGTATCCCCTTTAAGAGTAAACTATATAGATTTTGTTGTTGATCTGGAAAGAAACATATTGTCGGTAGTTTCAACTCCTTGCTTATAATGACAAGAAATTTACAAGATATCCAAGTGCCAAATCTTGCATTAAGAAGAAAAAAGAAAGAACATGGAAATTTGCCAACGTGAGAAATAATTCCTTTTCTGCCTGCTGTTAAAATGATACTTAAATTGTTTTCAAGTATTGATGTTTCAAATATGGTAATTTATTTGCCTATTAACTTTTTAATCATTAGGGTTTTTTAAAGATGTACCCTGTTTTAATTCATGATGCGAGCTGCCTGCACCCCATGGCAGGAGAGGATATTAATTAAGTAATCACTTGAACCATAAATTAAGGAAGTAAGCAAACAATTAATTAATGGGATGCATCCTTTTAAAGTAGTTACTCCCAGAAAAATGGCTGCATTCATCTGTTGTAATGCAATAGTTGAGGGATAGTAAGCCTCTCAAGCCAAAGACATTCGTGATACTTTAAGGTTAGGATGGGAATCCTTTAGCCCTTCAAATATTGGACTGCAACTCCCAGCATTTCTTCCCACTGACTGTGCAATTGGAGTCCAACAACATTTGGAGGGCCACATCACACCCACTCCTTCTTTAGAGACTTAAGGTTGCAACCTACTTATCTGAGGCTGGAATTACACTGCCAAATAATGCAGTTTGAATTGCATTATATGGTCAGTGTTGTCCCATATAATGCAGTTTGAACTGCATGATATGGGTCTACTGACAATATAAAGCAGTTCAAACTCCATTATTCGGCAATGTAAACCCAGCCTATGCCATATTTTTTCACGATTGCAGATCTTTCGCACTGCAGTCTCGTAATAAGTCTACTCTGAATAAGTCTACTCATAATAAATCCCATTAAACACACTGAACAGCTGGGGTAGAATTGCATCACATAAATACTTTTCAAAATTAATTTGGCCTGATTTGGTCCTTAGTGCATTCCATTCTCATCAAATTCAAACTTTGCATTATCCAGCAGTTTTAATAGTATTCCTTTAACTTCCTAATCCATAATCTCACTTATCCATATGACAAAAAATATTCTCCCCCAGAAGTGTTTGTAGGCTTCCCAAAGTCTTCCAGTGCAAGTCTGTGATATGCTTCTTGCCCAAGTAAAGCATAGTCAAAATACAGAGTTCACTATCCAGTTTCAGGTATCTATGGGGAGTCTTTCAATGTATCCATCATGGATACAAAGTCGTGCTGTATGTACACACATCCAATTTCTCTTTTTGCTTGTGTGGAGATATATCTCTGAAAAGCAAGCTACCAATATGATGGAGTACTCACTCAGTCAGTCCTGAGCAAGAATGGTGTAGTGGTAAATGTAGAGATCCATACATTAACTGTGACAGTCCTCCCATCTGATTCCAAAAAGAGTCTGCAAATCCAAGTAGCTTGTGTTGAATCAGTCCAATTCTTGGAATTTTCATCTCTACCAAGAGTAGGCCTTTTGTAGAACTAATGGTTCTTAATCTCCTGTGCTAGATCATGTATATTGATGTAAACTATCTGATAGTTTACACCAGAGGTCCCCAAACTTTTTAAACTGGGGGCCAGTTCACGGTCCCTCAGACCATTGGAGGGCCAGACTCTAGGGTTTTTTTAAAACTATGAACAATTTGCCATGCACACTGCACATATCTTATTTTGAAGTAAAAAAAAAGGGAACAAATACAGCCTCAATGTTAATAATAATCATAATCATGATAAAAAATAATAAAGAGGGTTGGATGAGACCCCATGGGCCATTTAGTCCAACCCCCTTCTACCTTTGTGCACCAAAAGCACAAGCAAAACACCCCTGACAGATAGCCACCCAGCCTCAATGTTGTTAATAATAATAATAATAATAATAATAATAATAATAATAATAATAATAATAATAATAAATCACACAGTCCAAGACACTTGGGAAGTGTTCGACTTGTGATTTTGTGATATGAAATCCAGAATATATATCTCGTTTGCTGTGTTATGCTGTGTACTTCTGTCAATAATAATAATAATAATAATAATAATAATAAAGAGGGTTGGAAGAGCCACCACCACGGCCATTTAGTCCAACTCCCTTCTGCCTTTGTGCACCAAAAGCACTAGCAAAGCACCCCTTAATAATTAATAATTAATTAAATAATAATTAAAATACCATTATAAACAAGCAAAGAGGAGGAGGGAGCCACCACCACGAGGGCCGGATAAATGGCTTCAATGGGCCGCATGTGGCCCCCGGGCCTTAGTTTGCAGACCCCTGGTTTACACCAATCTACAACTGTTGGGAAAATCCATATCCTTCAAAATTATGCTGAGGGTTGCAGCTAAACTCAGAAATGTTGGATATTTTAAGAGGAGAGGCCAGTGACACCAGAGTCCCTGATAAGTTCAAGTCCCAGCATGCTGACTCTGCAGAATTGTGGATTATGGCAGCTAGGTCTGATGGGAATTGCAATTCAAGAGCATCAAGGAGAGCACACCTTTCCCACTGAGGGCACTTTCATGGGATTAAGTGTTCTTGAGGCTCAGCATTGTGAAATGGTTTGACATTAGATTGCAACATCTGGAGAGCAGTGTTCAGATCCTCACTTGTCCATGGAAACCACCTGGGTGACCTTGGGCAAGTCACATTATCTCAGCCTCAAAAGAAGGCAAAGGCAGTGTCTCTTGGTTTGCCAAGAAACTCTTATGCTAAAGTGGCCGCCATAAGATGATAATAGGTTGAAGGCAAACAAAAACGAAATGTCCTTGAGCACTGTGGGACTTTCTTCTGAGCAAGCAGAGATCTCACTGCAATTTTTCAAACACCACAGGACTCTCCCTTGTCTGTAATAGAAATCAGTGTTCCTCCGATTTGTCTTTCCTCCTCACACTGAACAAGAACAAATAAATCAGAAACATCAGGCGCATTACCTTACTAGCAACTTTCCAAATAACTTTCATGGCCCAAAGCCAAGCTAAGCGCTCATGAACATGACTTCAGAAACGCTATCTCTGCCATATCAGATCAATATCCTGTCTATGCTGGGAAGAGATGATGATCACAACTATTATTATCATATCCTTACTAAAATAGGACTTAAATGGCCATAAACAAAGTGTCTTCCAGGAGGCCTGATGTCCAGTCCTGTATCTATAACAATAGCAAATAGATAAACAGTATTATATGTATAATATGTGCTACATTGTAGTGCATCAGGCACCTGTGGGAATTTAACCTGGAATAACCAAATTCAAATCTTCACTTAGCTGTATAACTCACTGGATGTTCTTGAGCCCTGTATCTATAACAATAGCAAATAGATAAACAGTATTATATGTATAATATGTGCTACATTGTAGTGCATCAGGCACCTGTGGGAATTTAACCCGGAATAACCAAATTCAAATCTTCACTTAGCTGTATAACTCACTGGATGTTCTTGAGCCAGCCACCCTTAACCTGGCCTGCTTCACAAGGATGTTTGATTGAGAATACAGTAGAGAAGAGAGCCATATACATCACCTCGGGCTTGTTAAAAGACAGTTGGATCCGAATAATATATAGACACCAGGTCTGATCTTGGAAGCTAAGTAGGGTCAGCCCTGGTTAGTACCTGGATGGGGACCACCAAGGAATATTAATGTTGTCACGTATATTTCAGAGGAAGGCATTGGCAGACCTACTTCTGAGAATTCCTTGCCTAAGAAATCCCTGACAAGTTTTTTTTATTGTGTCTGAAGTGTCTTTAGAACACACTGCAAGTTGCTTCTGTGAGAGAATTGGCCATCTACAGAGATATTGCCCAGGGGACGCCTGGATGTGTTACCATCCTGCTGGGATGACAAGTGACTTGTAGGCACATACATATAGAATATCAATATAACTCACAAAGAAGTAGCTAACTAACCCATACCCTGCAATAGTTCACAAATGAAAACTGACTCTCATCTCCATTTAATCAAACCTGTGATGCCACATGAGGCACAACTTGCATTTAGTATGCAAACTCTTGAGGGCCCTTCGACACTGCCCTTTATTCGAAGATCTGATCCCAGATTATCTGCTTTAAACTGAAATATATGAGTCTCCACTGCCAGATAACCTGGGATAAACAGATAATCTGGAATCAGATCCTGGGATGTAGGGGCAATGTGGAAGGGCCCTGAGTCTGCTTCTGGAGGGCAAAGGAGTTAGATCAGGCATGGGCAAACTTCGGCCCTCCCACAATTCCTAACAGCCTACCAACTATTAGAAATTGTGGGAGTTGAAGTCCAAAACACCTGGAGGGCTCAAGTTTGCCCACGCCTGCGTTAGATGGTATATGGAATGTCTAACTTTGATGTTATATCTATCTGTCATCAAAATGAATAGAACTGTGACGCATGGAGAAAATCCCATTTACGCAAAGCCTCTTTGATACCCAAAGGGGAGACCATAAATCAGACATTCCTTTGTTTCCTAAGAGGAATGAAAGGAGTTTGGGTCAAAATGTAACATGCCTTCAGCATAATTTTGTCACAGAAAAGCATAATTAATGTGATTTTTTCCCATACTGGCACACTTGGGCTTAGTATTCCCATAAAAAAGATGTTCCGATTATGATTTATTTATTTATTTATTTATTTATTTATTCCCATTATTTATACCCCGCCCTTCTCACCCGAGGGGACTCAGGGCAGCTTACAAGTGGCAGTTGATGCCGTTACACTGGTATAAAATAAACTAAAATGATTAAAACAGTTAAAACAATCATAAAATAGTCATAAAATACAATATACAAAGTTTAAAACAATGCAACGTGCTTATGCCAAGCATAATTGATGATGATGTGCAAAGAATGGATTTCTGGACAATCCATTCTTTGATTCAGACCAGGCCTTCTCACAGGTGCCAGGCAAATCCAAACACTAGGCATCACCAGTGAGAAGGCCCCCACTTAGATATTTAGTTTCAGACTGTGGAAAAATAACCAGAAGGGTCTCCAATGGAGACCACAATGTTTGAACAAATTTGTATGGTAGGAGTTGAGTTTGACAGAATAATCCAAAGTACCTCAATCAGGCTCGGGGTAGAACACCATCTTTCATGCAAGTGGTTCCCAGGTTGTTTGTACTGCCTTCTTTTCACTTTATTTGCAAGAGAGGAATCTGCCTTTGATCCTGTGCTGGTTGTCTTTCTTTCCCACTGAATGACCATGTTTATTTATGTTCACAATTCAGTTTACATCAAAACAATAAAAGAGTGATATCATGTGTCAAGAAAAACTGCCTGTTGTCCATAATGATATCTTGCATCTCCAGCCCACTTCCTATAAATTTTGTCCATCTTTTATGAGGGACTATCTCATGCTGAAGTCTAAATATTTATTATATTTTGATATTTATTATGTTTTATGGCCTTCCTCAAAAGTGTAACCTTCAGCATTCCACTATTGGAAATAATTGTACTCAGTCTCTGGGCACATATCCCTTTGGAAATAAATGGCAATCATAACCTTATTGAAAAAGAAAAATGATGTCATATCCTTTTGGCAAATGTGAATCTCCATGAACAGGTGGAGACCACCTTTTGAAAACCACTAGTCAAGAAAAGCATAACCTTGTTAGAAGTCAATCCTTTGATCAAGTGATATTCATAAGCATTCATGTAATGGCACACAGGTAACTCAACTGTTAAACTGAAGAACCATGTCTTTGAATTTTCAAGGACAAAGACATGCCGCTACAAAATATATATATATGGTTAGCAGAGGATGGTTGTTTCTTTGAAGTTGAAATTGTAGTTGCCCAAAAGATATACACTCCCTTGAAACCTCTTAGTTTAAAATATGCACTCAGAGATAAAAACAAAGTCTTCTTTGAAAAATAACATAATCTTGTTTACTCACAAACATCTTGTATTAATTCACTGTATAGACACATTAAAATTCATCTATAGATAGGATGTAGTTCTCTGTTTGTTGAGTACACAGGGCATCATTCTTAATCAATAGTCCATAGTCTTTAGGTGTAATTGTACTCACTGAAGTTCATAAGTCATACTTCTGTACTGAAGTCCAAACAGCAACACGCATCCACCTCCACTGAGGTGTTAAGCACACACATCCACCTCCACTAAGGTGTTAAGTAGACACTGAATACGAAATGGAGTCCTGAGTCTGAACATGCTCAGTGCAATCACATGTCTGTAGTCCCTCCCACACCAAAGAGGTACAGTCAAACTGGCAAATCAACGTACACATAGAATACAGGTTAGCAAATACATACATTAACAAATAAATAGCAAAAGGCTTGGGAGGTTGCTATTTCCAACATCCACAGTATCAACTATGCTAGCTGGGGATGACAGCAGTTGTAGTCTAATAACATGAATGTTTTCTATCTTAGAGGGATATATGTGGTTCTTCCCCCTACCCATCTCATGTTGTACTCACAGCATCCCTATACAGTGGTCTAGGCTCCAGAGTCATGCACCTGTTCAATTTTGTGGCTGAACAGGGAATCCAAAGCCAAGCCTAAATGCCACACTGCACTGGCCCTCCATAGATTGCTCCCGTACCTTTGACTCATAGCCTAAGGGCATGGCTTTTGAGACAAGGGACCTGTTTAACAGGCAGACCTTAGCCCCAGCAATCCTATCTTCATACAAAATTAAGCACTTCTGCTCACAGAAGCGTGCTGAAATTAATTTCCCCCTGTAAGCAGCTTTGGATAGTCAATGTGGTGGCACAAATATGCTTTGATGTTCTGCTGGTTTGCATGACGTATTAGTGTCCACACATGGGATATGGGAACCTGACACAGACCGGGTTAGACTCTGTCTGGTTAACCCAGGATTGTGTGCTATAATTCACTGTCGTTCTCCAAGGGGTCAGATAGATAGAGGAGGCCTTTCCCATCACCTGAGTGCCTTCTGAGAGGAGGTGGCAGGAACCCAACCTGGGACCTTTTGCGTGGAAAGCGTAAACCGTACTGCAGAGCCATGACCAAAGGCACATGTTGAGAAAATCTGAATGGAGAAAAATGACTGCTTGCATTGGTTGCTGCTTGGATGGATTTTTGAGCAGAGCCTCACTATGTTTTGGAAATAAAGAGAAAGATTCCCCCACCCACCCACACAGTGGCTGAAAAAGATCTCACATATTGAAACATGCCCACGATAAAGAACAGACCATGCAGCTCTTTTCTTTGTATGCCCCCAAATCACTGTTCCTCCAAAGTTGTTCCTCCTCCTCCTCTCACTCAAAAAAGAACATTTGCAAGTATTTGCTGCAATGGATGATTTCTCAGAAGACTTGCAAAATCAGAACAATAAATAAAGAACAATACTCTGTAAACAGAGGAATTCCAGACATGAAACAATCAGGATCAGCTAATCACCTCCCAACAAAGTAAGGAATCAGCCAGGCCTTGAAGCTGCAAGGCCATTAAATGCTAATCCAGGTGGCCTATTGCTACATTAATACTTGCCTCAAACAGACAAGAGTTCTTTCTCCCACCCAGGACTTTCCACAGATATATAAACCCCACTTGCCTAGTTTTCAACAGACTTCACCACCTCTGAGGATGCCTGCCATAGATGCAGGTGAAACGTCAGGAGAGTATGCTTCTGGAACATGGCCATATAGCCCGGAAAACTCACAGCAATCCAGTGATTCTGGCCATGGGAGCCTTCACCAACACCTTGGGGTGAAATTGTTTAGGTGCTCATAATGTCATTGTACTGCAGCTTCCAACATTCCCCACCATTGACAGTGCTGGGTGGAGATGATGGGTATTGAAGTCCCAACAAAAAGGCTGCACAGTTCCCAATCTGGATTAAGGCATCTATTGTCTTCTCTGTAACTGTTTTCTGGGGATCATCACCTTTAATGTTCTCATTTGCTAAATGGTAGCATGAACCTGCAGAGAAGGAGCCTGTGACTGATATATTTTGGGAATACAAGCATGGCTGTTGAACGACTCTTGTTTGTGCTCATGCTTGTTTTTGCAAATTGTAGCGTATCTGCTTCAGCCCTGGAGGCAGCTGGCTCACTCGGCGCACTTTTTCTCATGCTCCCTCTGCCCGCCGTTGTCCCCATGCGGGCTGGCAGAAGGCTGGGCTGGCGCCAGCCTTGTTTGCGCTGGGTTCCCTAATGTGAAGTGGCAGGGAGCATCTGGAAGCCTGGCATTGATGGGGTCCTCCTGCCAGTGCTTTGACCCTAGTTATGGGGCGGCAGGGGGAGGGAGAAGGGGTTTTCCAAAGCTGCACATAGGCCAGGCAAAGGCCCTGTTCTTTCAGAAAACCAAGCCCTGGGACTACATCAGTCAACTCAGTGCCATTTGAACATCCTTGAGGGCCATCTCTAAGAACTCCTCATTTCTCTCTTGTGTCTTGGGTGGAAAAATATAACTGAAAACATAAGATGTAATGGCAAAACCATCCAAATCTGTATCCAATTTACAAGTGCCAGCTAGAGGGCCAGTGATTCACAGCATTGCCTGGGATTTGAGAGGACTAGTTTCTGGTCCCAATTGTGAAACTCTTGGAGCAAACCTTTGCCTAGTATTTGAATGCACTTCCACTCAGGTTTCGTTGCCTTGTTTGCTCTACATCACAGGGTTTTTTTTTTTTTTGTGAGGATCAATATATTTTTATGTGCTTTCAAGTCAACTTTTGATGTGTATTGATACAATCATACATGAATTGACACACATTCAAAAGTGAAAATAATTCTGAAATAAAAACAGCAATTTCCCTATATTCGGAAAAATTGCATGAGTTATGTGCCCAGAACTGCTCAATCTGCTTCTTTTCAGGTGTTCACTGTTGATGGAAAGTTGTAGCTGTTTTCCTTTTTAATGATTCATTAGTTTTCAATCTAACTTGGGTTGGGTAGCTCTTCAGACGGAGGACCGTCAAACCATGAAGCAGACACATGGCAATTCGACTGCCCTAAGTCCCTTTCTTCTTCCAATTACATAATAGAATTGGCGTTTCAGTTTCCCACTCCCATCCCAATCCTACTGACTAGAAAGATCATTTGTGAAGAACTTGCTATTGTGGGCATTGTACTTAAAGAACAATTCCAGCAAATAACCACATTTCCATCCCAAGAAGATTGCTCCATGGCTGAGCTTAACAATTACTTCTGAGGTTGGTGATCAAAAGATTAGAAGGGAGGATTTTTGGCTATAAGTAGGCAAGGCAGAAAAGCTGGGTGGCAGCTAGTTGTTCTGCCAAGTAGAATGCAATGCTTATGCAAAATATGTTTTTCACAAATTCATACAGAATTAACAATGGCTTAGGACAGCAGAACTCCAAAAGTCATGGTCCCTGGACCACTATTGATCCTGGGCCACTGACTCCCAATCCCTGATTACCATATATACTCAAGTATAAAATGAGTTTTTCAGCCTTTTTTATTAGTATCTATTTTATTTGTATTTTTGAAATTGACTGTAGCTACTGCATTTCCCATCCTCATCTTATACATGAATCAATAAGTTATCCAGTTTTCTGTGGTAAAATTAGTTGTCTCGGCTTACATTCGGGTCGGTTTATACTAGAGTATATACGGTAATTTCCAGGAATGAAATAAGAAATTGCACCAAAGGGGAACTAATGTAGTGCTAGTTCCCATTTTAACTAGTCTAAGAAGCACTGACTTAGGAGGCAGGACAACACCGTTACATTAATGAATCAATTATATTGTTGTTACTATTATTATATATTTAGTAGACTTTAAGATAGATCTGGACTTGTTTTAAAAGCTAGGGTTTTCCCAAAAAGGAAGGGGGAGTGTTATTCAGAGCGATCTGTCTGGAAGAGCAAGGAAGCAAGAAATTAATATGGAATAGTCAAGGATGGGGAGCACTGGTATCAAAGTGATATTACTAAAGATGATATTACTAAAGAAGTCTAGACAATCTGAAGCAGAAGATAGTTCAGACTGAAAGCCTCTGGGATCAAGCCAATCTGTAGCAAAGGAGAGGCTAAATTGAAAATCAGAGACGAGAGAATTTAGACTACAAAGACTGCTTCTTGCAGTGGGGGCACTGTTAGAATTTCTTCTCCATCACCCTCCACATTAAAATGCTAATAACAGACCTCTGCGTTTGAAAGAGAATGTTTGTACAGGTGGTACAAAGAGGAAGGAACACTGGTATAGGTAGGGGAGAGAGAAAAGCAAATATTTTTGAGAATGATTTTTCCCTGGCTATGCAGAACAGACCAGCGGGAAGGCAGGGAGGTATATGCATGTGCCAGGTATATGTATGTGAGCGAGACAGACATAAAGAGAGTGCAATTACAGTGGCAGTCAGGAGGGAGAGATGTGCCGTGCCATCACGCAGCCCTTCATACTTGTTATTCTGGGCGGGAGCTAATGCTGGTGACTCCAACAGGGATGCAGTGATACCAGCGGAAGAAGCTGCAGCAGTCTTTAGGAGGAGGGGAAGCTCTGAACCTATGTCTCATCTACTCCCCCGATGCTCCCATGACTTGCTTTTTCTCCTGAGGAAAAGGAGAGCCTCATGACCAGCCGTGGACAGTCAACTCCCTTCGTAGGAAAAAAAATGGGGAAGGAGAGAGGGAGAAAATATGTATTTCTTACATTTATAGCCTGCCTTTCCTCCAATGAGTTCAAGGCTGCATATTTGCCTCTCCTCTTTCCCGTGCAAGTGGTGGATGATGGGAGATGTAGTTTGATACCTGGTGAGCCACATGTTCATTTCATGTAGGAATTGCAGTGCGAGGAGTGGCTATTTGGGGTTTGCTTGTTTGTTTATTGTTTGCATGAATGACATAGTTGGGAGGCAGGGCTCACGGTCTCTGTTCCTTCTGATGAAGATGAGAACAGAGAGAAGTGATGGAATGCAATGAAGTGAAGACCTGGTGGTGTCGGCAGGTTTTTGAGTAATTACATTGGACTACCGCCGATTTCTGGCCCTGAATATATTGCACAAGATTTCCCTAGCCTAAAATGATACATTTTAATATATTGGTTTTATGGTTCCCGTCCCCTTGATCTGGTCATGTAAGTGTGATTTATTGTTATAATTGTATTGTTTTACTTTTTTAATAATGTATATTATGTTGTTATGTAATGTTTGTGTTTGCTTTTATGACTGTAAACCGCCCTGAGTCCCATCCGGGAGATAGGGCGGTATATAAATAAAGATTATTATTATTATTATTATTATTATTATTATTATTATTATTATTATTATTAGTGCATTGGATCTTTCTCTAATGTATTTTTGTATCTTTGCAGCTCCCCAAGTAACTCAGAAGGGTGGAAACTGGACAAGTTCAATATCCGGTGAGCAGTTTTGATAAGGATTTAGAAAACAATCTTTCTCCCACCATGAAGAAACCCCTGAAAGATAGCCGGAGATTTGACGACTTCTCATCCAGGTATTGGAAAGCCATCCAGAACCACTGAACCTCTTTGGTGGGAGGACGCATTCCGCTCCGGCAGTCGATTCCCTCGGGATTTCAGCAGAGACCACCGCTGCCCTCATCCTGCCACCCCTGCTTTGCTACACATGGACCCAGCAATACCCTGGATGGCAGATTGGGTGCCCTACTTCCAACTTGCTTCTCCTCAAGAGCGGACTCAGATCCCTGGGGACTTGATGGTGGTATCATTCTACGCTGCTGCTTGGCATTGACCCAGACTGGTTGGCATCCTGGATCCAGCAATACAGAAGAAACCTGATAGCCATCCCTTGAACCAGTGTGTTGACCAGGTGAGGATGGTTTGGCGGCGTAGTGGGGAGGCACCAAATAGGAACATTCTTTGTAAGAAAAGCCATCTCTGGGCTTCATGATAGAAAGAAATGCCAGCTTTATGAAAGTTTCACTGTTATGATCAGGGAAGGTGGTGCTGCTGAAGAATTTACCTGCCCACATGTGTAACCAAAGATCTGAGAAGTAGTAATTGTTTCCATGGTGTACTAGGACTGAACCTGTAACTAAGGATATATAATTGATATGATTGTATATAATTTTATATTCTAAATTCCTTGGAGTGGGAACTGTTCGTTCTCTTGCTGTAGCGTGCTATAAAACACAACATAATAATATACGAAGGTTTACTGAAAAGTAATGCCTCCACCTTTGTAACACCTCAACAGATGGCATTCCTGGTTCGCGGCAGGTACTGGCTTGTTCAGTAGACTCTCTACAGTTCCATTTGGCGGGAAGCCTTAGCATTGAATGGTTGTGTTGTTAAAATACAAAGTATGGAACTTCGCGACGTAAGCAACGTGCAGTCACTGAATTCTTGACAGCAGAAAGTGTCCCAGGATGCTGATGCCTGAAATGAAAGCACACAGGCTTGAAATTTGCCAGGAACTCCTGTCGCGTGATGAGAATGAAGGTGACACCTTTCTCCTTTGGGGTGACACCTTCTGCTGTCAAGAATTCAATGACTTCACGTTGCTTAATTCACATTGACAGACAGTCTGCGCAGGGTTCCATACTTCACACTTTAACAACACAACTGTTCAATGCTAAGGCTTCCTGCCAAAGGGGACTGTAGAGGAGAGTCTACTGAACAAGCCAGTACCTGCCACATACCAGGACTGCCATCTGTTGAGGAGTTACAAAGGTGGAGGCATTACTTTTCATTCAACCCTCGTGTATGTACAGTCAGCCTCCAGTATCCACAGATTTTGCATCTGGGGATTCAACTAGCCATGATGTGTGTGTGTGTGTGTATTTTCCAAAGCTAAAACATTCTGTTTCCATTTTGTATAATGGATGCTATTTTAGTACACCATTGTATATAATAAGACTTGAGCATCCATGGATTTTGGTGTACATGGCGGTCCAGGAACCAAACCCCAGACGATCCTGGGGAGCCACTGTACTATATCCCTTTCTTCCAGCTTTTTACATTTTCCCTTGCTTTGTCCACAACTGATTTTTAAATCATGTCAGAAGTGATTTGGGAGCATACTACAAGTCACTTCTGGTGTGAGGAAATTGACCGTCTACAAAGACATTGCCTAGGGGATGCCTGGATGTGTTACCATCCAGCTGGGAGGCTTCTCTCATGTCCCCGCCTGGGAAACTAGGGCTGACAGATGAGAGCTCACTCCGTTTTGCAGATTCGAACGTCAACCTTCAGGTCAGCAGTTCAACTGGCACAAGTTTATGCCACTGCGGCCCCTAGAGGGCTCCACAACTGATGCAAATTTGCCTTTATTTTTTTTCTTCCCAGTCAAAATGGGTAGTCCTCCTCTTAATCTTTTGGTTCCAAATACGAATGCACAGAGGTGCCAGCTGCATTGTGCTGTCAGAAATGCTGAAAAACCTTTCCCATCTCTGAAAGTAAGACTGCCTGGACACCGTTGTCATTGAAATTATATGAATATTCACACAGATCTGTAGTTATAGGCAAAAAGTGTGGAGAAGTCATTTTGGAGGGCCCAACTCCTAGAATCCATTGAGTATGATAGCCATGCTACCTGTGGCATCCTGAGAGTTACCATTCAAAGCAGATACTTTTTGGAGCGCTTCTTAGAGAGGTGGTCCATTTGTCTTCATTATGCTCAATTAACAGTCGAAACCTTGCCTTACTTTTGTGCTTTTGGGATATGCGGGGCACTTGTCAACTCAGACAAAACAAAGGTGACTGAGGCCTTGGACTAAAAAAATCACACTCACTTTATAAGTGCTGCGATCCTGACATGACGTTCTTGATAATTCACTTGCATTTTGGCTCATTAGGCTTTCATGTGGTTCAGAAAAATCCTGTCTTTTAACTTGCAGTTTAACAGAAAATCCAGATTTTGGGGTATGTGGTTGGTGAGTGATGGATAGAACTGCTTGGTGAAAGATTATCATTCCCTCCAAGAAGTGGTTCCCTTCCAGGTTGATTTAAAAAAAAATCAAGAAAGTATATATTTGCAGATACTTGCGTATTAGAACAGAGCTACTGGATGAATTACTGAATAGAGAGTCAACATTTCCATGAATCCTATTGACTGAGTAGATATTAGTGAGGTTAATTTTTGAGGATTTGATTATCCATGGGCATGATTAAACTATTCTCTTTAGGAATTTCGTGTCCTTCAGTGTGACTCTATGGTCAGCCTTCTTCTTCTTCAGGACCTCGAGATTCCTAGAAATAACACTATGTAACAAAATTTGAAATAAGTCTGTTCCTGGTTTGAAAGTTTTATTTCCTGTTTAATTGTGCGGTACTTACTTTGAAAATAGTTGTTATACTCCAGAAACTTTGTTTTTGTGGCTGCCGCAGACTATGTTAAATTGGTTGAGACTCAGTGAGGTAGTCATTGAAAAACTATAGCAAAATGTGCTGCAGGATGTCTTGCAAAAACAGAGTTTAATAAACTTTATCCATATTTTTATGATAGAACCAATTAGGAAATGAGATTTATAACCCAGCAACAAAAATCAAGTTACATAGTGTAATCACTCTCTAGGAATCTCTAGGTTTTCCAGTGTGATGTTATGGTCCGCTTCCAGTGGATATTGAACATAGAGTTATGCTGGAAGATGTGGAAAGTCTTTGAGGGGTATTCCTTCGGGTGAAAACATAGTGATTTCTTTATTTGCAGCTTTTCATTTTTCATGGGGGTCCCGTGCCCCAAACACCAGTGAATGTGGAGGGCTGACAGTACTTTAGTTGAGACTAAATAATTAACAGTTGGTCCCACGTTGTCAGAGGAGTGTGTCCTTCAGGTCTAAACCACCCGCTGCCTCCAGCCTCCTTTACAGATCCACCACCTCCCTCCCACCTTTTAGCACATTAAAATGGCTGACTAACAGATTTACTGTGGCATAAATTTTTGCGGACCAGAGGGCACTTCATCACAATTAATCTGCTGGGCTATTAAGGAGCTGCAGCAAGCGATGGCTCCTTTGTGTTTGCTTTGACAGACAAACACAGCTGCCCTTCTGGAAATATTTTTAGAACAGAATTAGGAATGAGGGGTTTTCAGATAAACACTTGACGGGAGAGAGGGCTAGACAGGCTCCCTTTTTCATGATGAATCGGCTGGCCACACACCAAGCACAAGCCACGCTGTTTGTCACTGTTGCAAAAGGTTGCTGTTGCAAAAGGTTGCCCTTTCGCACTGCACAGGCATAATACTCTGATGCCACTTTAATTGCCATGGCTGCGTCTTAGGGATTTGTAGTTTGGTGAAGCATTGGAGCTCTCTGGTTAAGAATGCTAAAATCCAATAATAGGGAAATCTTAGTGCTACCGTTATCTAATGTGAAAGGGCACAATCTGGGAAGTCCATGACATTGTCCTACCTCTGCCAACCTGGTCTGTCTGTCTAGAGCAGCCCTGCACAACTTGACAGTTGAAAAGAGCTAACTAATATTAAAATAAATCTTCTGCAAGGCATTCGTCCTCCCTCCCTGTCTCCCTCCCTGCATTAAAAGGGCCGGACAGTGAAGAGGAAGCCCAGTCCTTTTCGTGGGACACAGAAAAGCCCTTTGTGGGCCACATGTGGCTCACGGGCTGTATCTTGTTGTGCAGGCCCGATCTAGACTCAGAGTTGGAAGATTAGAGAGATGGGTCAAAACTAACAAAATGAAATTCAACAGGGACAAATGCAAGGTACTCCACTTAGGCAGAAAAAATGAAATGCCAAGATACAGAATGAGGGACTCCTGGCTCGACAACAGTATGTGTGAAAAAGATCTTGAAGTACTCGTGGACAACAAGTTAAACATGAGCCAACAATGTGATGCAGCAGTTAAAAAAGCCAATGGGATTTTGGCTTGTACAAATAGGAGCATAGTGTTGAGATCAGGGAAGTCATGCTACCCCTCTATTCTGCCTTGGTCAGACCACACCTGGAATATTGTGTCCAATTCTGGGCAACACAATTTAAGGGACTCTAAGCTGGAATGTGTCCAGAGGAGGGTGACTAAATTGATCAAGGGTCTGGAGGAGCGGCTTAAAGAGCTGGGCATGTTTACCCTGCAGAAGTGAAGGCTGAGAGCAATGATGACGGCTATGTATTAATATGTGAGGGGAAGTCATAGGGAGGTAGGAGCAAGCTTGTTTTCTGCTACCCTAGAGACTAGGACGTGGAACAATGGCTTAAAACTACAGGAAAGGAGATTCCACCTGAACGTGGAACAGTGGAACTCTCTGCCCAAGAGTGTGGTGGAGGAGGATCCTCCTTTGGAGGCTTTTAAGCAGAGGCTGGATGGCCATCTGTCAGGGGTGCTTTGAATGTGATTTCCCTACTTCTTGGCAGGAGGTTGGACTGGATGGCCCACGAGATCTCTTCCAACTCTATGATTCTATGATTCTGTGATTCCTTCCTTGGAAGCTTTTAAACAGAGGCTGGATGGCCATCTGTCAGGGGTACTTTGTGCTTTTCCTGCATATCAGGGGGTTGGACTAGATGACTCATGTGGTCTCTTCCAACTCTATTATTCTATGATTCTATGTGCCCCCCCCCCATCCAGTCCATCGCCCAGGACAATAAAATCAAAGCACTCCTGACAAATGGCCATCCAACCAGAAAAGGAGATTCTACTAGACTCTGAGGCTGTATGTTCCACATTTTTGCTTATCCAACATTCCGCCGGCCCGTTTATGTTGGATAAGCGAGACTGTACAGTATTATCATTGTTATGTGCCTTCAAGGTGACTGATATACGACAACCGTATCATAGAGTTAATGGCGAGATCTATTTGGGAAAGATTTGCTATTATCCCCTTCTGCAGAAAGACTATGACTTGCCCAAAACCAACCAGTGAGTTTCTATTGCTAAGTGTGATTTCAAATCCTAGCCTTTTTGTCTAACACCCATGCTAAGTTTTTTATACATTCTATACATTCAATGGTTTAATAAATGCCTAAGCAATAGCGTTGTGTTGTTTTCATAGTCCTGCCTTACCTTTATTTTGTTCCTGTCCTTTCCTGTCTGGTTTGTTATTTTCTGCCTGGAATAAACTAAACATAATCTGACAGCATTCAGCGCTTCTGTCAGGGTTACCGGAGGGAAGTGCTTTCGTTCTACGGTGCCCTGCTTCACACAATGCTTAAATGCAGGATAAATACCCCATATGTCCCCTACTTTCCTTCCTTTTATGTAATCCCTGACTCAAAAGAAGATATGGTTTTTTGGTGGTGGGCTGCATCAGAAGAGGATGGTGGTGTATATTCTGCGAATTCTGGGGAGGCAAATTCTCCTATCGTCCCCAATACTAGAGTGACACACGTATTCATTTACAATTCATCTACAGTGTGCCCATGGATCCTCTGTGGATACTGAAATCCATGGTTACTCAAGTCTGGATACTATTACTTATAGTAAAACGATGTATTATATAAAATTACAAAATCAAGATTTGTTTTTTGGATTAAAAATATTTTCAAGACATAAATACTTGAATCCATGGATGCAGAATCTGTGGATATGAAGGTAATGACTGTAATTTCATTATCTACCATCTTTGCCTCCAAATGATATGTTTCTCTCCTTCCTCCAAGGCCTTACAACAATCTTGTGAGGTAGATTTAGCTGAGAGATAACAGTTGAACCCATGTTATCCATTTAATTGAAAAGATAGTGAGTGAACCAAGGTCATGGCTGTATACCTCACTTGAGCATGAATCTTCCCAATTCTGATCCAGCTTTTTAAGCCAGCTTTCACTGACTAGATGCCTATCAGATAATGCTGTACTGCAATTCCCGCCATCCCTAGCCAGCTAAGAAATGGCTAAGGATATGGGATTCTGCTCCTAGTAAACATGCATAGGTAAAGGTTTTCCCCTGATATGAAGTCTAGTCGTGTCCGACTCTGGGGGTTGGTGCTCATCTCCATTTCTAAGCCAAAGAGCCGACGTTGTCCGTAGACACCTCCAAGGTCATGTGGCTGGCATGACTTCATGGAGTGTCGTTACCTTCCTGCTGAAGCAGTACCTATTGATCTACTCGCATTTGCATATTTTCAAACTGCTAGGTTGGCAGAAGCTAGGGCTAACAGCAGGAACTCACCCCGCTCCACCAATTCGAAATGCCGACCTTTCGGTCAGCAAGTTCAGCAGCTCAGCAGTTTAATCCACTGCGCCACATACATAGCTTTACTTTATTTTAACTTTTAAATATTTTAAACTGCTTGATTTAGTTTAGAATTTTAATTTTGATTATTTTAAATTTTCAGCTATTTGTATTATAAGCTACGCAGAAATCTTATGATAAGGGGTTGGTGTGATTTTAAACATGTTTTAATAAATAAGGTTGTGTGTCCCTTATCCAAGTAAGGAC